>NC_138772.1:553532247-553584747 GCF_965119305.1 Pelophylax lessonae
AGATTAGAGATTTTCTGCATAGAGTCAACATAAACTTCTTTGTCAGTAGACTTAGCCTGTGACACAATTAGGCTTTCTGGAGCCAAAACTGTAACAGTTTTCTTGACTCGAGTGTCTTTAACAGTATGATTGTCATCTACTTGAATAGATTCAGAATTTCGTAATTTAATAGCTTCCTTGTGGTCAAAGGAAATACCCATTTTGTCTGAAGGATGGCAAGGAACGGCCTCATTTATGGTGTCGTCTAAAAGTCTCCAACATTTTGACTTTGATATAGAGACAGGCTTGTCTTCAGGATCTGAAAAGACTGATGCACTGCCATGATCATGGCCTAACCCATTAAGATGATGTATTCCATCACCCGTCTCCACAATACTGCATTGTTCAACTTCACTGTGAACTACAGGAGTTTTCTCTGACTGTATTTTAACAGGAACGTCTACGTTACTACTGCTACTACTACTACTACTACTATCTGAATGTGACGCATCAGATTGTTCATCTGCAGGAGCATCATCTGTGGAGCTTAGAGTGACAAAATCCCATGAGTGCTCAGGGGAATAGTTATCGTTTACAGAAACAGGACTTTTTCTTTGGCCTTCAAACAATGGTGCTGCCGAAAAACCTCTCCACTTCGATTCCCGACCACTTGATGACTTGGAGTCTCCAACATGAGAATGATCAACATCTTTGGATCGAGTAGGTGGAGAATCCTGGAGATCACTTTTTCTGTAGTCTGGAATGTCCTTAGATGTAGATTCTTCTCTATCTTTTCTGGCAAGGCCATGTCCTTCTTTATGTTCAGGTTTTTTGTCCAAATCCCATTTGGAAATTTTAACTCCCGAATTTACGTGCACCGTTTTAGCATCTGATGCTCTTGAAGAATTTGATTTAGCAGAACTTGTGCTACTGTCCACTTTAGAGTGGGAAGATGCTGGTTTAAGGTCAACTTCTTTCTGGGGAGAAACTTTCTTGGTAGGTTCTCTATCTGAGGACTTGACGTCTTTTTCAGTTCTGCTCGATGTTCTTCCTTTTCGATCAGAGTCATAGAAGGACTCGAATTTGGGATCTCTGTCATATTTAGAATGTGAAGAAGTCCGAGAATCTCTGTACGAGGAGGAATGAGATGACGATGGGGGCCTTCGAGAGTCACCCGATCTGGAATGGGTTCTCCTATAATCATCTTCTGAGTCAGAGCTGTCTCTGGCTCTGCTATCGGCATACGAGCGAGAATATCTTGTTCTGTAGGGAGAACTTCTATGGTACCGTCTCTCGGATTCATAATAATGTGACCGTTCAGATCTGGAATATGAAGAACTGCCTCTCGGCCCTCGATCAGATCTAGACCTCGATCTTGACCTCGATCGTGACCTGCTTCGTTTCCTGTCACGATCTGACTTGGAACGCGAGTAGGAGGAGTACTTTGAATCTTTGTCCGACCTGGAATAGCTAGAATGTTTCTCATCCTTTACAGGCTTTGTTCTTGACGAAGGATATTTTCCACCGTCATCCCCTTTCGAACTCATGGAGCTTCTTTTTGAGTCTTTTTCTTTACTTGCTGCCTTTTTGACCTCATGTGATCGGTGGCTTGAGGAGGTTTGTACAGAATCTCCATCGGACTCAGAACCAATCACTGCCGTATCGGAGTGAGACTGCTTTAATTTAGAACTGGGTTTTTCAGGGCTGGGATTCGATTTTGCGCTTTTTGCATTGACTGGACTCTTTTCGTCTTTCCCAATATGGGAATAATCTTTAGAAGGGATTGTCTCTCCCTTTTCGACAACCACCTGAGTGCTTAAGCTCTCCACAACAGAGACTATGGAGCCCTCTTCGTTATCCTTTGTGCTAGTCAATGATAATGAAGACAGAGTACTGGATGATGCTTTCTCGGGTGATGCTACGGCCCAGTTAATGGTTGACGATTCAGTTTCAGATGCTGGCGAAAGATTTGAGTTCTCGAAAGGCGCTGCTTTTGTTGAAGCTAAGGGCAACGTGGGTACTGCAACCGGAATGGCAGTAGGTGGTGGGGGTGGCGGCGGAGGAGGAGGCTGGGGTGCTGGTAGTTTGCTAGGAACGCTAAGAAGATGCTTCCTGAAATGGATTTTTCCCAGTTCCACTTTAGGTTTCGGAGGGGAAACTTCAAAAGCATTTCCGCCAGATTCGACACCATCCGTTTTAGGCTTGATTTGTTCTGATAAGCTGTTGGCGGAATTCTGGGTGTCATTCGGCTTCTCTCCAACTAAAGCCGTCCGTAATCTGTTCTGAAAAGTTTTCTTCGTGAAACTGAAGCTGAACGAGACCTTCTGGCGTCCCTGTTCTTCCAAATTAACCTTCGATTTGGTTCCCTTAGGCAGGAATCTGCTGGATGTGATGCTTTTGAAGGCCGCTGATGACTTGTTGAGCCCAGGGTTTGAGCCACTCTCATTTTTGGCCTAGAAGGGAAAACAAGTTTGTGGATGTTTAAAATGGTTAAAAAGGAGATGTGTCGGTAAATGAAGAACATTCTCAGAAGATATTAAACATTTGGGTTTCATGTGGGTGTGTTTTCATTAAAGCTGAACTCCAAGCAAAATTCTGATACCAGGTCAAATTTAGGCACTGAACAATGCATTTAGGAAAAAATATATATATTCCTATAAGATTATATGTACATTTACAAGATTTCACACACAGTATTTACCCCTAAAAGTCTCCCCTGCCTAGACATCCAAAAGTCTTGGATGTGACACTCTATGGCAGGGGTGGCGAACCTTGGTACCCCAGATGTTTTGGAACTACATTTCCCATGATGCTCAACTACCCTGCAGAGTGCATGAGCATCATGGAGAAATGTAGTTCCAAAACATCTGGGGTGCCAAGGATCGCCACCACTGCTCTATGGTATTCCCCTTTAACCACTTACTGACGGCACGCCGTTGGTCGTTTGACGCTAAATAACGTGATTATGGCAGCAGATAGCTGCCATAACCCCGGTATTTTTTTCAACGGCGGGCGATTGGCTTTCAGATAAGGGTGGTCCCAGCGGTCCCAGAGGTTTGCCACGGGATCACCCTTAAAGTGCGGCGGAAGAGGTGACCCCCCCTCCCGCCGCATCCCAGCCACTTTCCTAGCTTAGTGGGGAAAGCGATCTGGTCCCGACTCCTCTGAGACAGGAAGTCGAGTGAGGGCAAGATGGCCCTCACTCTACTCTATGGTCTTGGAGGACTGGAGCGTGCCTAGCAACCGGTTTAAAGGGCTGATTTTTTTTTTTAACTGGGGGTTTTTTTTTTTTTTTTTCCCTTTTTTAGTGTAGTTGTGAGGTCTGGGGTCTTTTTTATCTCACAATAAAGAGGTCCTGTCATGCCTATTTCTATACAAGGGATGTTTACATTCCTTGTAATAGCAATAAAAATGATAACCATTTTTTTTTTTTTTTTTTTTTTAAACCGCGTAAAAATAAAAAAAAAAAATAAAATAAATAGGAAAAAAAAAAAAAATTAAAGCACCCTGTCCCCGTTAGCTCACGCGCAGAAGTGAACGTGTACGGAAGTCCCGCACACATATGTAAACGGTGTTCAAACCATACATGTGAGGTATCGCCACGATCGTTTGATCGAGAGCAATAATTCTAGACCTAGACCTCCTCTGTAACTCTAAGCTGGTAACCTGTAGAAATTTTTAAATTGTCGCCTATGGGGATTTTTAGTACCAAAGTTTGTCGCCATTCCGCGAGCGTGCGCAATTTTGAAGCATGACATGTTGGGTATCTATTTACTCAGTGTAACATTATCGTTCACATTATGGAAAAAATTCCGCTAAATTTACTGTTTTCTTATTTTTTTAATAAAAAAAAAAAAAAAAAAAGTGAATTTTTTCCCAAAAAATTGCGTTTGGAAGACCACTGCGCAAATACGGTGTGATAAAAAAAAAAGATTGCAACGATCCACATTTTATTTTCTAGTGTCTCTGCTAAGTAGTTTTCTAGCAAAAAAAAAAAAAAAAAAAAAACAGATTTTAGCTTGTAAAAACCAAGTGTCAAAAATAGGCCCGGTCTTAACCACTTACCGCAAAGTGACGTAGGGGTACGTTGGCTAACTTTGCGGTGTTACATCGGGATGATGCCTCTAGCTAGAGGCACCATCCCGGTACCGTGGTTTAGAGCCGGCGGTCGGCTTTCCGTCGGCAACGACTGATGTGGCTCGGGAGCCTCCCGCTGCTCTGCCCGGGTCTCCCGTCCCACCGGGAGACCCGGGCAACCAGCCGGCGCGTTCACCGGCTGGATGGAGTCCCGATCAAGCTGGAAGCAGCTTCGATCGGGTCTCCGATGACGTAACCCGGAGGTGGCGTCCATGACGTCACGTCCGGGTTACTCTGCTGCAAAAGGTGGCAGATTTAAAAAACGACTGTATTCAAAAATGCTGTTTTCGGCGTTTTGAATACATTGAAGTGTAGTGGAGGGATTTGGGGTCTTATAGACCCTCGATCCCTCCATAAAGAGTACCTGTCACTGCATATTGGTGTCACAAGGGATGTTTACATTGCTTGTGACAGCAATAAAAGTGATCAGATTTTTTTTTTTTTTTTTTAAAAAACCTGTGATAAAAAGTTAAAAAAAAAAAATAAAATAAATTAGAAAAAAAAAAAAAAACAACTTTTAGCCGCCCCCGTCGTCGTGAGCTCGCGCACAAAAGAAAACGTATATGGAAGTCGAGCCGTGAATGAAATCGCTGTTCAAACCACACATGTGAGGTATCGCCAGAGCGTGGGCAATAATTAAAAAAAAGAGCAACACTGTAACTCTAAACTGGTAACCGTTAAAAAAAAAAATTTAAATTGTTGCCTATTGAGATTACTATTGACCGCAGTTTGTCGCCATTCCACGAGTGTGTGCAATTTTAAACCGTAACATGTTGGGTATCTATTTACTCGGCGTGACATCATCTTTCACAATATACAAAAACAATGGGCTAACTTTACTGTGTAGTTTTTTTTAAATGCAGTGAAATGTGATTTTTTTGTAATTTTTCCCAAAAAATTGCGTTTTAAAGACCGCTGCGCAAATACCGCGTGACAAAAAATATTGCAATGACCGCCATTTTATTTTCCAGAGTCTTTGTTAAAAAAAATATATATATATATAATGTTTGGGGGTTCTAAGTAGTTTTCTAGGAAAAAATACTGATTTTAACTTGTAAACACCAAGTGTCAGAAATAGGCCTGGGGCTTAAGTGGTTAAAGTGGTTAACTCCTCCCCCACCAGCTCCATAAAAGGAGAGGTCTATGACTTGCAAGAAGGAAGTGCTAGGAAGTCTACTAGTCAATTTTATAAGCGAGTTGAAAGGCATGCTGCAAATAAATAAAAATTCCTAACGGAAAGTAAGCATTTTACATACATTCTGGATGTTTTTTTGTACTTTCACATAAAAATTTTAAGTTGGTGACAAAGTTTCTTTAATGATTTAATAATGATCACAGTGCCACAGAAATTTGTGTGTTTCATATCTGCCTGGGAGTTCAGCTTTAGGCTGGGTCCACACAGACATCGCATGTGATTTGGGCAGCATTGCTGTGCAGATCAGATGTGATGTCTGTGCGATGCGAATTCAGCCATATAAACTGTATGACTGAAAATCACATTGCAATCGTACCAAAAAGGTGAAGGATTTTTTAATTCCTGCACCTTTTGACAGTTCGCACTGCGATCCGATCTGGGGGGGGGGTATCAAAACGTCTGTAGAAAGCTGTAGAAGGAGTTTTTCCAGCTTTTTTGCAATAGCCCTTTTCAGTGGTTTTTAGCTTTATTTCAGCTGTAGTGTTTTTTAGCTTTTTAAGGCCTCATACACAAGGAGCGTTTTTACAGCGGCTGTTTTTGGCATCAGACGTTTTTATCTGCAGCTAATAAACCCCCCGCAACGTCCTCCCAAGTCTCCCCCGGCACGTCCTCCCAAGTCTCCCCCCGCATGTTCTCCTAGGTCTCCCCAGCATGTTCTCCTAGGTCTCCCCAGCATGTTCTCCTAGGTCTCCCCAGCATGTTCTCCTAGGTCTCCCCAGCATGTTCTCCTATGTCTCCCCAGCATGTTCTCCTATGTCTCCCCAGCATGTTCTCCTAGGTCTCCCCAGCATGTTCTCCTAGGTCTCCCCAGCATGTTCTCCTAGGTCTCCCCGGCATGTTCTCCTAGGTCTCCCCGGCATGTTCTCCTAGGTCTCCCCAGCACGTCCTCCTATGTCTCGTCCGGTGTGCATGTCGGACGCCAAAAACAGCCGCTGTAAAATTGTCCTGTGTGCATGAGGCCTAACATTGACACCCCCAGCGGTTCGCAGATCTCAGTATGAACCACTGTGGGATTCAGGGACCGGCATTGAATCGCAGGGTTTCCCACATCGCACCAGTGTGAACTGGGACTCAATGCTCATCATTTCACAGCGCCTCATATCTACCAATCACGGTAGTCACACCATGCAGCCAATCATGATGCACAAAAAAAGAGGTGAAATCAGGTCTCTTTACTGATCTAACCCCCCCCCCCCCCCAAAACCAGTGAATACTGAAATCATCCCCCTACCAGTGAACACTGATCATCCTCTCCTTACCAGCCTATGCCAAGGTAACCACTCCCCCCACCAGAGCGCACAAAACATACTCCCTCCCCACCAGAGCGCACCGACATACTCCCTCCCCACCAGAGCGCACCGACATACCCCCTCCCCACCAGAGCACACCGACATACCCCCTCCCCACCAGAGCACACCGACATACCCCCTCCCCACCAGAGCACACCGACATACCCCCTCCCCACCAGAGCACACCGACATACCCCCTCCCCACCAGAGCACACCGACATACCCCCTCCCCACCAGAGCACACCGACATACCCCCTCCCCACCAGAGCACACCGACATACCCCCTCCCCACCAGAGAACACCGACATACCCCCTCCCCACCAGAGCACACCGGCATATCCCCTCCCAACCAGAGCTCACCGGCATACCCCCTCCCCACCAGAGCGCACCGACATACTCCCTCCCCATCAGAGCGCACCGACATACCCCCTCCCCACCAGAGCACACCGACATACCCCCTCCCCACCAGAGCACACCGACATACCCCCTCCCCACCAGAGCACACCGACATACTCCCTCCCCACCAGAGCAAACCGACATACCCCCTCCCAACCAGAGCTCACCGGCATACCCCCTCCCCACCAGAGCGCACCGACATACTCCCTCCCCATCAGAGCGCACCGACATACCCCCTCCCCACCAGAGCACACCGACATACTCCCTCCCCACCAGAGCACACCGCCATACCCCGCCCCACCCACCAGAGCACACCGACATACTCCCTCCCACCAATCCCACATTCCCAGTGATAACTCCGGCAGACAGTCTGGTAGTTGCAGTGTTCTGTACTCTTACCTCATTTTCTTCTTCTCTGTCGGGGTTCGTAAGATGACACATGTAGAAAGAAAACAAAAATATAAAATTACAAGGAGATAATACCAACGTGTTCTAAAAACGATAAATATCAGTAGGGAGAGGAGACATGATTGGGATCTATAGTGTATCTATGAACACCACACAAGCAGCATGACATCATTTCCCACCAATGCTCAGAGATGGCCGGACAGAGGATCTGATTTATATGTACTATCATTTACAAAATTGCATTAAATCTAAAGCAGTTTGCAGATCCCTTCCAGCACAATGAATGCCTCTTAGGACAAGGACTTTTTCTACCCTACTAGAAAAATGCAGAAGATTTAAGGGTATATATGCACGTGAGAAGAATGGCAAATGGGCACTGAGTGCCTTTCAATACCCACCTACACTAGATTGTCAAAAGTATTGGGACGCCTGCCTTTACACGCATATGAACTTTAATGGCATCCTATTCTTATTCCGTGGGGTTCAATATTGAGTTGGCTTACCTTTTGCAGCTATAACAGCTTCAACTCTTCTGGGAAGGCTGTCCACAAGGTTTAGGAGTGTCTATGGGAATGTTTGACCATTCTTTCAGAAGCGCATTTGTGAGGTCAGGCACTGATGTTGGACAAGAGCACACCGACGTGCTACCTCCCCGCCAGAGCACACCGACGTGCTCCCTCCCCGCCAGAGCACACCGACGTGCTCCCTCCCCGCCAGAGCACACCGACGTGCTCCCTCCCCGCCAGAGCACACCGACGTGCTCCCTCCCCACCAGAGCGGGTTGAGGTCAGGACAGTTAAGTTCCTCCACCCCAAACTCACTCATCCATGTCTTTATGAACCTTGCCTGTGCACTGGTCCAAATCATTTGGTGGAGGGGGAAATTATGGTGTGGGATTGTTTTTCAGGGGTTGGGCTTGGCCCCTTATGGCACATTTCCACTGCAAGTACCGGCTCGGCTACACTCGGCACTGCTTGGCCCAGCTCGGCTCAGTTTGCTTTTCCACTGCGTGGTACGAGTCGGCACCTTTCAGCACTGTATAGGCTCTACTAGGCTCGGTTTGCTTTTCCACTGTTGTAGTACTTAGCAGTAAGTGGGTGGGATTACAACGATTCTCTGACTAATCAGTGGCTAGTAGTGACAAACAATCAATGCTGCATGCAAAGGATTGTGGGATATGGTATCGGTACGGCCTGCTTGGAACCCCAACCGTGGAGGTACTGTTTAAGCGAGCTGTACCAACGCCGTACCATGAAATGGAAAAGCGCCGCTGTACCAAACCGTTCTAACCTGTACCATGCAGTGCAAATGCGCCAAACCGAGCCGTACCATGTAGTGGAAAAGCGCCATTAGTTCCAGTGAAGGGAACTCTTAAGGCCTCAGCATACCAAGACATTTTGGACAATTTCATGGTCCAAACTTTGTAGGAACAGTTTGGGGATGGCTCCTTCCTGTTCCAACATGACTGCACACTAGTGCACAAAGCAAGGTCCATAAAGACATGGATGAGCGAGTTTGGGGTGGTGGGGGAACCTGACTGGCCTGCACAGAGTCCTGATAGAACACCTTTGGGATGAATTAGAGCGGAGACTGCGTGCCAGGCCTTCACGTCCACATCAGTGCCTGACCTCACAAATGCGCTTCTGGAAGAATGGTCAAACATTGCCATAGACACTCCTAAACCTTGTGGAAAGCCTTCCCAGAAGAGGTGAAGCTGTTATAGCTGCAAAGGGTGGGCCAACCCAATATTGAACCCTACAGACTAAGACCGGGATGCCATTAAAGTTCATGTAAAAGCAGGTGTCCCAATACTTTTGACAATATACTGCATGTGGAGACTGGCTACATGTCCCTGTGAGATCCACTTCTAGGACTTCTGCTCCACTTAAAGAGACACTTAGCAGGCCAGAGGTTCTAAAAGTGGACTGTACGAAGATAAATTCTGACTCTGGGTTGACTTTCCTAGCCTGTATACTTGTCAGGGTTTTTAAAAAGTAATGAGGCCAGTGGTATGTACGAAAACAAAGCAACCAGCAATGGCAGCTCCAGATAAATACGCTTTCAGCAGCAGGAGCTTGGAGGGATGGAGTTTAGCACAGTTTCCACCACATAGTCTTTTTCTAACGTATCTTACCACCTTTACTGGCAACCCAGGTCTTAGTGCCAACCCTCCCGCTGGCTGTAACCCTAACAAACGACCCTCCCTTCGGACGCAACCCTAGCGCCGACCCTCCCGCTGGACGCAGCATTTACCCTCCTGCCGGACGCAACCCTAACCCTCTTGCCAGCTGCAGTGTTAGCATTAACCCTCCTGCTGGTGTCAACCTTTGCACGAATCCTCCTGCCATCGTCAATCTTTGCGATAACCCTGTAGCTAGCTGTAACCCTTAAGCTTGGCGGGATGGATTTTTGCACAGTTTCCCCCACAGAGGAATTCTCTAACCTAGGGATGCCTCACACCATCTCCACTAGTAGCCTAGACCTTAATGTTAACCCTCCTACCAGCCGCAACCTCAGAGCTAACCCTCCTGCCAGCTTCAACCTCTGAGATAACCCTCTTGCCAGCCACAACCTCAGAGCTAACCCTCCTGCCAGCCACAACCTCAGAGCTAACCCTCCTGCCAGCCACAACCTCAGTGCTAACCCTCCTGCCAGCCACAACCTCAGTGCTAACCCCTCCTGCCAGCCACAACCTTAGCGCTAATCCCTACTGCCAGCCACAACCTTAGCGCTAATCCCTACTGCCAGCCACAACCTTAGCGCTAATCCCTACTGCCAGCCACAACCTCAGCGCTAACCCTCCTGCCAGCCACAACCTCAGCGCTAACCCTCCTGCCAGCCACAACCTCAGCGCTAACCCCTCCTGCCAGCCACAACCTTAGCGCTAACCCCTCCTGCCAGCCACAACCTTAGCGCTAACCCCTACTGCCAGCCACAACCCTAGCGCTAACCCTCCTGCCAGCCACAACCTCCGCGCTAACCCCTCCTGCCACCCATAACCTCAGCGCTAACCCCTCCTGCCAGCCACAACCTCAGCGCTAACCCCTCCTGCCAGCCACAACCTCAGCGCTAACCCTCCTGCCACCCATAACCTCAGCACTAACCCTCGTGCCAGCCACAACCTCAGCGCTAACCCTCGTGCCAGCCACAACCTCAGCGCTAACCCTCGTGCCAGCCACAACCTCAGCGCTAACCCTCGTGCCAGCCACAACCTCAGCGCTGAACCTCCTGCCAGCCACAACCTCAGCGCTGAACCTCCTGCCAGCCACAACCTCAGCGCTGAACCTCCTGCCAGCCACAACCTCAGCGCTAACCCTCCTGCCAGCCACAACCTCAGAGCTTACCCTCCTGCCAGCCACAACCTTAGAGCTTACCTTCCTGCCAGCCACAACCTCACCGCTGAACCTCCTGCCAGCCACAACCTCAGCGCTAACCCTCCTGCCAGCCACAACCTCAGAGCTTACCCTCCTGCCAGCCACAACCTTAGAGCTTACCTTCCTGCCAGCCACAACCTCAGCGCTAACCCCTCCTGCCAGCCACAACCTCAGCGCTAATCCCTACTGCCAGCCACAACCTTAGCGCTAACCCTCCTGCCGGACGCAACCCTAACCCTCTTGCCAGCTGCAGTGTTAGCATTAACCCTCCTGCTGGTGTCAACCTTTGCACGAATCCTCCTGCCATCGTCAATCTTTGCGATAACCCTGTAGCTAGCTGTAACCCTTAAGCTTGGCGGGATGGATTTTTGCACAGTTTCCCCCACAGAGGAATTCTCTAACCTAGGGATGCCTCACACCATCTCTACTAGTAGCCTAGACCTTAATGTTAACCCTCCTACCAGCCGCAACCTCAGAGCTAACCCTCCTGCCAGCTTCAACCTCTGAGATAACCCGCTTGCCAGCCACAACCTCAGAGCTAACCCTCCTGCCAGCCACAACCTCAGAGCTAACCCTCCTGCCAGCCACAACCTCAGTGCTAACCCCTCCTGCCAGCCACAACCTCAGTGCTAACCCCTCCTGCCAGCCACAACCTTAGCGCTAATCCCTACTGCCAGCCACAACCTTAGCGCTAATCCCTACTGCCAGCCACAACCTTAGCGCTAACCCTCGTGCCAGCCACAACCTCATCGCTAACCCTCCTGCCAGCCACAACCTCAGCGCTAACTCTCCTGCCAGCCACAACCTCAGCGCTAACCCTCCTGCCAGCCACAACCTCAGCGCTAACCCTCCTGCCAGCCACAACCTCAGCGCTAACCCCTCCTGCCAGCCACAACCTTAGCGCTAACCCCTACTGCCAGCCACAACCTTAGCGCTAACCCTCCTGCCAGCCACAACCTTAGCGCTAACCCTCCTGCCACCCATAACCTCAGCGCTAACCCCTCCTGCCAGCCACAACCTCAGCGCTAACCCCTCCTGCCAGCCACAACCTCAGCGCTAACCCCTCGTGCCAGCCACAACCTCAGCGCTAACCCTCGTGCCAGCCACAACCTCAGCGCTAACCCTCGTGCCAGCCACAACCTCAGCGCTGAACCTCCTGCCAGCCACAACCTCAGCGCTGAACCTCCTGCCAGCCACAACCTCAGCGCTATACCTCCTGCCAGCCACAACCTCAGCGCTAACCCTCCTGCCAGCCACAACCTCAGAGCTTACCCTCCTGCCAGCCACAACCTTAGAGCTTACCTTCCTGCCAGCCACAACCTCAGCGCTAACCCCTCCTGCCAGCCACAACCTCAGCGCTAATCCCTACTGCCAGCCACAACCTTAGCGCTAACCCTCCTGCCAGCCACAACCTCAGCGCTAACCCTCGTGCCAGCCACAACCTCAGCGCTAACCCCTCCTGCCAGCCACAACCTCAGCGCTAACCCTCCTGCCAGCCACAACCTCAGCGCTAACCCTCCTGCCAGCCACAACCTCAGCGCTAACCCCTCCTGCCAGCCACAACCTCAGCGCTAACCCCTCCTGCCAGCCACAACCTTAGCGCTAACCCTCCTGCCAGCCACAACCTTAGCGCTAACCCTCCTGCCACCCATAACCTCAGCACTAACCCTCGTGCCAGCCACAACCTCAGCGCTAACCCCTCCTGCCAGCCACAACCTCAGCGCTAACCCTCGTGCCAGCCACAACCTCAGCGCTGAACCTCCTGCCAGCCACAACCTCAGCGCTGAACCTCCTGCCAGCCACAACCTCAGCGCTAACCCTCCTGCCAGCCACAACCTCAGAGCTTACCCTCCTGCCAGCCACAACCTTAGAGCTTACCTTCCTGCCAGCCACAACCTCAGCGCTAACCCTCCTGCCAACCACAACCTCAGCGCTAACCCTCCTGCCAGCCACAACCTTAGCGCTAACCCTCCTGCCAGCCACAACCTTAGCGCTAACCCTCCTGCCAGCCACAACCTTAGCACTAACCCTCCTGCCAGTCACAGCCTTAGCGCTAACCCTCCTGCCAGCCACAGCCTTAGCGCTAACCCTCCTGCCAGCCACAGCCTTAGCACTAACCCTCCTGCCAGTCACAGCCTTAGCGCTAACCCTCCTGCCAGTCACAGCCTTAGCGCTAACCCTCCTGCCAGCCACAGCCTTAGTACTAACCCCTCCTGCCAGTCACAACCTTAACAATAAACCTCCTGCTAGCTACAACCTTAGCAATAACCCTAACCTGTAGCTCGCTGTAACCTTAAAGCTAGAGCCCTCTGTGGCTACTACTCATCCCACTGGTCTTACCTAAATGCTAACCCTTTCCTGTGACCCCAGCCCAAACATTTACCCTTCTGCTAGATACAACCCAAGCAGCTAGCTGTTTTGCTGTGTTTTTTTATTTTTAATGGGTTACAGGCAACCCACAGCATTTCTTATCACAATGCAATTCATGGGGTTTCAATGGCCAATCACCAGACCCAAACATTGTCAAATGAGGGCAGGGGCATGCCACAAAATGTACAACGCTGGGCATGGTCAATAGCTGCAGGCATAGTCATTGGCATAGTAGAAAGCAGTAGTAAGGGTAAGTATAGAGACTAGAAGGTGCCTAGCACAGGGCGAGTGGGGGGGGGGGCATTTTTGCATACTCCACCCTGCCTTGTGCTGGGACCCTCTACTCTGAAGAGCAAACTTCCAGCAACAAAGTAAACCAGAGACAAGATTCCGACACCAGAGTCTCCTCTTCCAGGCAACCCGTGTATGTCTTTAAATGACAGGTTAGCTTTAAAAGCCTTTAAAATGCAGAACTCTAACCCCCCCCCCCAGGACCTGCATTTCTCTCACACTGCCTCTTGAAAATAAACCCTGGAACGCTTATCCACCAGCTATAAAAAGACGTCTAGATCTCTGCAGGCCTCCATGTGCCGAATTCCCAAGAAATCAGAGGATTAAAAACCCACGCAGGATACAACACAGCCGTACGTTGAAGGCCAACTAGAAAAAGGGGGGGGGGGGTGAGGTTCTGGAGTACATTCCTTTAACATCTGTTGTCAAAAGGGGGGGGGGGGGGGGGGGCGACAATGAGATATTGATAGTGAACCTGACAATATTGCACACGCCACAAATGGCGGAGTTAAAATCTCCAACATGGTTCACGACAGAGCGAGGTCAGGCCCCATAATGCAATGTGTGCGTCAACGGGGCGACAGGGTGCTTGCGCTGCACTGGGAGAAGCGGGGGGCAGGAAATGTGGAGGCATTACATCACTTCCTCACTGCCTGCTTTAACCCCTTAAAATCTGCACTAGCACGCCGCAACTGCGTGCATTGCACGCGGTTGGTTGCAAGGCGGCCCCATGCTCTTGAATGTGTCGCACTCGTCAGGCAATATGCCCACCAAAAGCAACAGGGGGCTTACATCCTACCGTGGCTGCAAAGGATGTGTACAGCCCCCGGGTCGCTGCGGCTAAAGAGGGTAGCAGCACAGCTCAACCACAACGTTTTTACCGCCCCTAAACCGCTAGTGTGAATGAGCCCCAACAATGGACATCTAGGATTTTCTCCCTTTTGGTCCTACCAAAGTAGATCTCTAGACATGCCCCCCCCCCCCCCAATCACCATTTTCTACAATGGCTATACCAGGGGTAGGCAAACTTCTGCCCTCTAGCTGTTGCAGAACTAGAAGTTCCATGAGGCATTGAAAGACTCTTGACCGAAAAAAGCTGATGGAATTTGGGGGGGGGGGGGGGGGATTTACTAAAATCTGGTGCAGCTCTCAAAAGTATTTAATCGGCTTCCAGGTTTTATTGTCAAAGGTTAACTAAAGAAGCTGAAGTTAGAAGCGGATTGGCTACCGTGCAGAGCTGATTTTGCACCAGTTTTAGTAAATCAACCTCAACGTGTATTGCAGTTTGGCCCTCCAGCTGTTGCAGAACTACAAGTTCCATTAGGCATTGCAAGACAACTGACAGCCAAAAGGACGGCTCCCAGAGGCAGAAGCATGATGGGACTTGTAATTTAGCAACAGCTAAAGGGCTGAAATTCGCCTACCGCTGCCCTATACATACCTTATTCCTGCAGTCTTCTTGTTGGTCCCGTGACGTCTCTGCAGCTTCTTCTGACAGGAGGCGGGCATTCATCCAAGACTGAGCAGCAGTAACATGGCGACCTATGGGCCTCATTTAGTCCTGAGTACTGTTATGTGAGGGGTAGTGAGGTACTTGGCGCTGACCACTTGACCAAAATAGCCAAGTGGTTAGCACATCTGCCATGCAACACTGTATTTGGGTGTTCAAATCCCTGAACTACCTACAACTGTCTGTTGTTATATATGACAAGCAACACTAATATGGCTTCTCCCCAAAAATAAAACATTGTATATGTGTGAAATTAATATATCTGCAGCCCTGGAGTACTGTTAGCCCAGCCTGTGAGATGGTGAACCCCCTGGGGGACCAATGAGATTAGGCCAAGGAGGAAGTGAGGAGAGGGGTTTTTCTTGGGGGGGGGGGGGGGGAACGGATTCTGTTATGGAGAAGAAAAGGGGGGTGGATCTGCATTCCGGTCCTATGATGACAATGCTGTTCCTCCATAGACTCAGTACCGTGAGCGAGCGTTGTCACCCTAGGACAGGAAGAGTGTTGCTGGCAGGATCACCAGGTAAAAATAAGGGAAAACGCCTGAAAAAAATTTAAATGAAAACAATGTAGCCACCACATCCAAGGACTAGTGAGCTGAAATGAAGGACATTTCTCTTTTTGGGTTTAAACACACTTTAAAAGGAGGAACTTCACCCCCCACCCCTTAACTTTGGTCCTCATTCTTACCATACAAATCCAGTGTTATCTGATGAAACCTCCCACTTCACCACCGGGTCTAGCGCCGCCATCTTCTATGCCAACGTTGTCAGGTAGTTGGGTGTCTTTTCTGGTGGGTTCTTGCACCTATCACCCCTTGAAGTTTAGCAGGACATGCGCGCAGTGTGTCTAAGACTGCCCAACGAATGCATAACATGCTGGATATTGCCCCAAAGCCTCCTGGGATGGGTGGCGCTAGTACACCAGGGGACAAGAGTATCCCAGGGGACGTCACTGTCGCCTAGGCATGAACCAGAAGTGCAGGGCCAGGACCTGCTTAATAGAAAATAATTCTCTGATTGTGGAATTTTGGAAATATGCAAAGATTGAAGGCTTGCTTTAAAACAAATATAAAAAATATAAGACCCCCGGCGTGGCTGGCAGGCTGGGGTAGCGTACATTCGTCACCGTCTCTTCACAATGACAAATCATTAGCAGTTTAGAAAGAGAAGACCATACGCGGTGCCACCGCCGGCCCCTGGGGACAGCTCAGGTATCCACTTTGTCCTCATTGAGCGAGACGAGGACGTTCTAATAACCCGGCAGCTGCTCTCTGGAGGGCCTGGGCCGGTCGTCACGGCAACAAGAATGACGCCATTCATTAAGGAGTCCTCCAGAGTTATAAGGGAGCAGGTGCAACCTGAATTCTACCCGCAATGCTCCAAAATAAAAATGACACGCACAGCTAACCACCTTAAAACACCCTCATAGGGAGGACTACCGAAAGGCCACCCCGCTAAAAAAAAAAAAAAAAAAAAAATATCTGAGAATATTTCTTCTAGTGTCCGGCTCCGCAGAACCATTTTTGTTTTTTTTTTGTCGAGGCAGCAAAATAGCCTAACCGGGAAAAGACTGGAATATCGAGCTTGGTGTGTCTGGATTGTTTGTCTAGTAGTAAATAATTGATCGGGTGACTCCTGAACTCTACAAAAGGCGGGAAGGTCCAATGGTGCATCCAACATCCAATGTTGACAAAGTGTCTCCTTTCCCACAGCTCATCCCCCTTCCCCACCGCTCTGCCCCCTTCCCTGACGCTCACCCCCCTTCCTCACCACTCCCCCCCCTTCCTCATCCATCTTCCTCACAGCTTTTCCCCCTTTCCCACCACTCATCCCCCTATCCCTCTTCCTCACAGCTCTGTTCCCTTTCTCATTGCTCTCCCCCCTTCTTCACATCCCTTCCCCCACCACTCACCCCCTATCCCCCCCCCTTGTCACAGCTCCCCCCCCTTTCTCCCAGCTCACCCCCCTACTCTACTTTCTCACAGACCCCCCCCCTTCCCCACCACTAACCCCCCTACCCCCCCCTTGTCACAGCCCCTTCCCCACTGCTCACCCCCCTTTCTCACAGCTCACCCCCCTTTCCCACTGCTCACCCCCCTACTCCCCCTTCTCACAGCTCACCCCCCTACCCCCCTTTCTCACAGCTCATCTCCCTTCCTCACCACTCTCTCTTCTTCACACCCCTTCCTCACAGCTCATCCCCCTTAGTCACTGCTTTCTCCCTTCCCCACCCCCCCTTCCTCATCTCCCTTCCTCACCACTTTCCCCCCATCCATCTTCCTCACAGCTTTTCCCCCTTCCCCACCACTCATCCCCCTACCCCTCTTCCTCACCGCTCTGCCCCCTTTCTCATTGCTCTCCCCCCTTCTTCACACCCCTTCTTCACCACTCTGAGCCCTTGCCCACCGCTCACCCCCCCCCCCTTTCCTTACTGCTTTTTTCCCCTTCCCTCACCATCTCTCCTCTTCTTCACACCCCTTCCTCATCCACCTTAGTCACTGCTTTCTCCCTTCCCCACCCCCATCCCCCACCCTCACAGCCCCCCCCCTCTTCCCTCATCGATCTACCAATCTTCCGGCTGATTACTCCCCCCTGCCTCACCGCTCACTTCCCCCTTCCTCATCGCTCTCTCCTCTTCTTCACACCCCTTCCTCACATCTCATCCCCCTTCCTCATCTACCTTAATCACTGCTTTCTTCCTTTACCCACCGCTCACCCCCTCTTCTTCACCCGCCTTCCTCACCACTCTCCCAGCCAATTACTCCCCCCCTTCCTCACCGCTCAACTTCCTTCATCATCCCCACTGATTTCCCCCTTTCCCATCACTCTTTCCTCTTCTTCACCACGTCTGATAGTCTCTCACACTGTTCAGACGACAATTACCAGCTAACCCAGCTTTCCCATAGGATAATACTGTCCTCTACAACCAGCAGATAATACAGCTATGGCTTAAGCTGGTCATAGATGGTTTGATTCTCAGCCCGATAAACAGTAACAGTCCGAGATTCAAACCATGTGTCCGCAGGCGGAAAGTACCCAAGCTGATCAATGGGTACAACCAGTCTGCCGGATTTTACATGTAATTATTGCTAGCCGCTATTATAGCCGCTAGCAGTAATCACAGAGTTCTCCCGGCCAGCACTACCCCCTCCCCCCACCCCGGAGAACACAATGGCTCTGCAGGAGAGATTTCCGTGGTTGCAGAAAAGAAAATTGCTCCGTGTACGGCCAGCTATAAGCAGCTCATAAATGATTCGATTTTCTATCCTTCCAAAGGTTGCAGGAAATCGCTGGATTCCCCCCATCAACAAAGTCATGGGGGAATCCCTCCCGCAGCACTTTTGTATTCTGATGGCGGGGGGGGGGGGGGCACAGGGAGCCATCCCAGCTGGCAGAACACAATTACTGCTGGAGGCTATAGCCACTGGCAGTAATCGTATGTATAACAAATCCGACAGCCTGGCTGTACCCAAATTGCCATCTGTGTCTCATTCACTTCCTGTTCCATTACCAAAACAGGAAGTGAGAAGAAATCCCTCCAAAGTGAGTGGTCACCAGAAGAAGTGTCCCCATTGGAAGATTTCCCCTCTATTCCTGCTCTGGTGACAACCCAAAATTCAGGATTTTCTTTCACGGTTAGGAAAAAAGGAGAGGATGAATACCCCTACCGAGGACACAGACAGCAATAAAAACCTGACAGGGGTTCTAATCTCTCTCCACTCCATCCAAAACGGAAATAAAAAGGTTTTGCCTTTAGTTATACTTTAAGGCCCAGTTCGTGCTGCCGAAATGTGTACAGCCAGACTTCAGGAGTTAAAGTAGTACCAGCGTCTTGTACAGCAGGACTGGGAAAGGGCAGGCAGCACTAAGAGCCAATCACGTCTTTGCTAGAGAGCAAAAGCAGACAGGAGCAGAGTGATGGTTTCATCAGTGTTCCGCTGCTCTCTCATTGTCCAGTTCCACAATACAATACAGATAGGTCACTGTCCGGGACCAGTATTGTTTTGTGGGGGGGGGGCCTCAGCTAAGCGTGGACCCCACTTACATTGGACTCGGGAGGGTAGAATGTGCCATCTATGACAAATAACAGTCTGTGTGTGACTATCCAGTGACCGGTTCCCTATAGCAATAATCATCGTCTCCCACAACTTACCCCCCTCAAGAGCTCACTATATAGCTGTGACAGCGATTGGGGGGGGGGGGGGGGGGGAGGGGATGTACAGAGGATAGACCGATATCCAAAACACCCGGGGTGTTGATTTGGTTCAGCCAACCAGGTTGACAAACGCAGCAGAATTTGCACTCGCAGCCCGCGGCTCCAGCTATTCCCAGATTTGCTGACTATTACAAACTATACACAGCAAGATAAGAAGGAGGTATAAACACAACCTGAGAGCAGAATGAGACTCGGGAATGTGAGAAATCCACAACAAGGGTGACTGAAAACTCCGCACAATGCAAAGCGGTTATGCTAATGAGATCAAAGCAAAGCTGAATACATAGAAACGGCTAAACTTATGTTTGTTTTTTTTATTGTTCAGCTAGTCTTGTGATACAGGCACCGCTGTCAGACAGCATAGCCAGGGCCTGTAGTGTTCGTGTCCTCCCTGCCCTGTCCCATGTCATCCCTGCACTCCACTGTCCTCCCTGCAGTGCTCGTGTACTACCTGTACTCCACTGTCCTCCCTGACTGTGTTCTCCCTTCCCTCCATGTGTCCTCCCTGACCTTGTCTTTCCTGCACTCCAGTGTCCACCCTGCCCGTGTCCTCCCTGCCCTCCACATGTCCTCCCCGACCTGGTCTTCCCTGGACTCCAGTATCCTCCCTGCCCTCCACGTGTCCTCCCCGACCTTGTCTTTCCTGCATTCCAGTGTCCCCCCTGCCCTCCACGTGTCCTCCCTGCCCTCCCTGACCGTGTCCTCCCTGCCCTCCACATATCCTCCCTGCCCTCCACATATCCTCCCTGACCGTGTCCTCCCTGCCCTCCACATATCCTCCCTGACAGGGTCTTCCCTGGACTCCAGTATCCTCCCTGCCCTCCATGTGTTCCCTCTGACCTTGCCTTTCCTGCATTCCAGTGTCTTACCTGCGCTCTACGTGTTCTCCCTGACCATGTCCTCCCTGCACTCCAATGTCCCCCCTGCCCTCCACATGTCCTCCCTGACCTTGTCTTTCCTGCACTCCACCATGTACTACCTGCACTTCACTCTCCTCCCTGTCCTATGTCCTCCCTGCACTCCACTGTCCTCCCTGACTGTGTGCTGTGTCCCCCCTGCACTCCTGTGCCTCCCCGACCTGGTCTTCCCTGCACTCCCGTGCCCTCCCCGACCTGGTCTTCCCTGCACTCCCGTGCCCTCCCCGGCCTGGTCTTCCCTGCCCTCCCTGGTCTTCCCTGCACTCCTATGCCCTCCCCGACTTGGTCTTCCCTGCACTCCCGTGCCCTCCCCGACCTGGTCTTCCCTGCACTCCTATGCCCTCCCCGACCTGGTCTTCCCTGCCCTCCCCGACCTGGTCTTTCCTGCACTCCTATGCCCTCCCCGACCTGGTCTTCCCTGCCCTCCCCGACCTGGTCTTTCCTGCACTCCTATGCCCTCCCCGACCTGGTCTTCCCTGCCCTCCCCGACCTTCCCTGCACTCCCCGACCTGGTCTTCACTGCCCTCCCTGACCTGGTCTTCCCTGCACTCCTATGCCCTCCCCGGCCTGGTCTTCCCTGCCCTCCCCGGCCTGGTCTTGCCTGCCCTCCAGTGCCCTCCCCCCCACCTGGTCTTCCCTGCACTCCAGTGCCCTACCGGCACTAGGAGGCCAAGTATTGCTACCTGGTCTATAGACCATAACACACAGCCCTAATCTCTCTCATGCTGCCTGCGATTCCATCAGGGATAGAAGAATCTCCATTGCTGTCTATTGTATTTCAGTATCTGGCAGGACCGCCAGGGGAAGAAAAAAAAAAAAATATATATATATATATATAGAACCTCCCCCCTACCTTCCCCAAACAAAAAAATTAATGCAGCCATCACATCTAGGAATTGGTAGGCATCAATATAACAAATGTTTGTTTTTGGGTTGAACATACACATGTATAGATTTACATTATAACAGACCAGGACAGCCTAAAGTATAACTAATGCTGGTCATACACTAGCCGAAAAATAGTTCGAAATCTGTCATTTGGTCCAATCGTTCCTTTTTCGTCCAGTTATTGGGCACAAATAGAAAATTGTTTTTAACTTTTCAGAGCTGAACAGTTTGGAAAATTCTACCGAACGAACGATAAATTGAAAGGTTAAAGTGTTTCTCGGCCAAACTGTTTGCACTGGGCATATGTGACAAACTGAACGAAAAACGTCCATTGACCAATTTATCGTTCGAAATTCGGTCATTGCACAATCATCTGCACGCGGGACGTCTTTGGCACGGTTAGGCCCCGTGCACGCGGGACTTTGAAAACTTCTCCTGAACGCTGGAACTTAACAGCTAGTAATAGACGGATAGAAACATCAGTTTTGCCGCGTTAAGTGGCGTTTGCATTTAGAAGCGTTTTTACATTGTGAAATGGTCAGAAATTTATAATTGAAAACAACTATAAACCAAATGTTGAAAAACGCAACTGCCGCGTTTGCACGCCGTTACGAGCATTTGGCGTCTTAAATGCCAACTACTGTAGAGGAAGTCACTAGAATTTTTTCTAATGCCCACCTAACTTCCTGCCCCCTGGACCCTGTTCCTTCTCAAATACTACGGTCACCCTCTGACTCTATCCTACACTCTTTAACCACTTGCCGACCGCCGCACGACTATTTACTGCGGCGGTCAGCCCCTCACAGGCAAAGCGACGTAGGACTACGTCACTAGCCTGTGAGGCTCTAGGGAGCGAGCGCGCGCTGCCGGAGGCGCGCTCCCGCTTGCTCACGGATCCCCCCCCGCGCGTCTGCCCGGCAGACCTGATGTCCGCCGGCACTCGCGATTGTCTGTTGCAGCGGGAGAAAGGCAGGCGGCTAATGTAAACAAAGCCGCCTGTCATTCTCCCCTGTGTAAGAATGGAGATCACATGGTTCTGCTATGTAGGACCGTTGATCACTGTTCGTACACCTCAAGCCACAGCCAATCACAGTTAGAATCACGCCCCTAGGGACAGACATAACCCCTCCCTCTCAAAAAAAGTTAACCCTCCCCTGCCAGTGTCATTTTTACAGTAACAGTGCATATTATTAGCACTGATTACTGCAGTAATGTCACTGGTCCCCCCAAAAGTGTCAAAAATGTCAGTCAAGGGTCCGATCTGTCCGCCGCAATGTCGCAGTCCCGCAAAAAAAAAGAAAAAAAAAAATCGCAGGTCTCCGCCATTACTCTTTAAAAAAAAAAAAAATTACAAAAATCTTTCCCTTTGTTAGTAAACGCAATAACTTTTGTGCAAACCAATCAAATTACGCTTTTTGCGATTTTTTTTACCAAACATATGTAGCATAAAACAAATTGGCCTAAAACGTTAAAAAATTTTGATTTTTACATTTTTTTTGGGGAATTTCATATAAAAAGTGAAAAATATTGTTATTTTTTGCAAAATTGACGCTCTTCTGTTTGTCCCTCATGATCGGGCTGTGAAGTCGGTTCTCCCGGAGGGAGGGAGGGGGAATCTCTCTGGCTGGGGGCAGACGGAAACGCGGGAAGTGGGGGGTTACGCTGGGAGTTGTAGTCCTCTCCACCAGGCAGTTCCTTCGCACCGGAAGCACACTCCCAGTCCCCCACAATACACTTCCGCCCCACAGCACAGCGAACCAACCACATCGTGAGTAGCGGCACAGCGAACCAGGTGTGCAGGCACGCGTGATTGGTTCCCTGTGCCGCTGCTCACCGCTCAGTCAGGAGAGCTGCAGGACGCCGGACTTAACATGTGGGACGGATGTCAGGGCTGTATTCTTCTACCTTCACTGTGAGTCCTCAATATCGCATGATCCGGCGATGCGACTATAGGCCCACGCCCGCAGCACGATATTCGATGTTACATCGATTATCGTTCAGCCCTAGTGCTAACAATGGTTTACAACGCCATCCACAACTCTGCCCCCAGCAACATCACTAACCTGATTTCCAAATATCAACCAAGCCGCTCTCTTCGGTCCTCCCAAGACCTCCTGCTCTCTAGTTCCCTTGTCACCTCTTCCCATGCTCGCCTCCAGGATTTCTCCAGAGCCTCTCCCATTCTTTGGAACTCTCTACCCCAATCTGTCCGACTGTCCTCTAATCTATCCATCTTTAGACAATCCCTGAAAACCCTTCTCTTTAACCACTTAAGCCCCGGAAGATTTTACCCCCTTCCTGACCAGGGGGTATTTTGCGATTCGGCACTGCGTGACTTTAACGGACAATTGCGCGGTCGTGCGACGCTGTACCTAAACAAATTTGATGTCCTTTTTTTCCCACAAACAGAGCTTTCTTTTGGTGGTATTTGATCACCTGTGCGATTTTTTGATCATGCGCTATAAACAAAAAAAAAGAGCGTAAATTTTGCAAAAATAATATTTTTCACTTTTTTAATGAAACTCCCCCCCCCCAAAAAAATGTAAAAAATCAAAATTTAACATTTTAGGCCATTTTTTTTTTACCATATGTTTGGTAAAAAAAAAAAAAAAATTAATAAGTGTATTTTGATTGGTTTGCGCAAAGGTTATTGAGTTTACTAACAAAGGGAAAGATTTTTGTCATTTTTGTTGTTTTTTTTTTTAACGCGTAATGGCGGCGATCTGCGATTTTTTTTGCGGGACTGCGACATTGCGGCGGACCAATCGGACCCTTGACTGACATTTTTGACACTTTTGGGGGTACCAGTGACATTACTACAGTAATCAGTGCTATAAATATGCACTGTTACTGTAAAAATGACACTGGCAGGGAAGGGGTTAACTTTATTGGAGAGGGAGGTTAAGTGTGTCACTAGGGGCGTGATTCTAACTGTGATTGGCTGTGGCTACTAGTGTAAGAACAGAGATCAATGGTCCTACATAGTAGAACTGTCTGATCTCCATTCATACACAGGGGAGAATGACAGGCGGCTTTGTTTACATCAGCCGCCTGCCTTTCTTCCGGTGTAACGGAAGATCGGGTCCGCCCGGCACACGCGCGGGGAGGGTCTGTGACCGCGCCTCCGGCGGCGTGCGCTCGCTCCCCAGAGCCTCACAGGCTAGCGACGTAGCCCTACGTCGCTTTGCCTGTGAGGGGCTGACTGCCGACGTAAATAGTCGTGCGGCGATCGGCAAGTGGTTAAAGAAGCCTACCCGGCTACTAACTAATACACTGTTTCACTTGCTCCATCAGCTCATCCCCCACAGCTATTGCCTTTTGTATCAATTGCCCTCCCTTTTAGATTGTAAGCTCTAACGAGCGGGGCCCTCTGATTCCTTTTGTTCCAAATTGTATTGCAACTGTAATGTCTGCCTTCATATTGTAAAGCGCTGCGCAAACTGTTGGCGCTATATAAATCCTGTATAATAATAATAACTTCCGCCTGAACGCATTTTTTTAGTTCAAAAAAATTCCACTAAACGCAACTGCCTCTAAAGGACTATAAACTCCTCAGTGCACATGGACAGATAAGATAACAGAGGAAAGTTCAGGGGGCTGCTGAAAGAAAAAAAAAAAAAAAACGCCCAACTGCTCCCAAATGTCAGTTTATCAGCCGCAACGGACATGAGGCCTAAGGGGTGTCTGGAGTTTTTTTAATTTTATGCCTCTAAACGCCCCTCCATGTTAGACGGTCCATGCATGCTGCAGGCGTTTGAAGGCAGGAAACAACAAAAAAAAAAAAGGCCAACTGCCGCCATGTCCATGAGCAGCAGAGTTCGGACAATACTAGACAGCGCTTGGCGGTAAATTCATCTCAATTGGCAAAAATAAATAATTTTTCTCTTCGATCAAATTAATCCATGCCCAAGCGTTCGAAGCACCTGGAAGAGATAACACGGGGGGGGGGGGGGGGGGGGGCTGAGATATTATGTCTCCATGCAGGGGTCATGTATTAGGGCCCCTTTCACACATGCTGTCCATTTTTCATCCATCCGTTGACGGATGAAAAAACGGACATCAATGCATCTCTATGAAAAAACGGATGATCCTCAGTTAACCTCAGTTTCCGTCAATGTCAGTTTTTTTGAATGGATAAATGCCCTATTTTTCAACCGTCAAAAAAACGGATCAGACGAAAAACGGATGACAACGGATGACAACGGGTGAAAAACGGATGAAAAACAGATAACAATGGATGACAAACTGACGCATTTTGACGTGACTGAACTGATGAACTTGATTTCCGCTGTACCCAAATTAAATTGATGTCCTTTTTTTCCCACAAATAGAGATTTCTTTTGGTGGTATTTGATCACCTCTGCGTTTACTTTTTGCTCTATAAACAAAAAAAAAAAAAAAAAAAAGCGGCAATTTTGAAAAAATATATACATACACACACACATACTATATATATATATATATATATTAGTGGTCGACCAATATCAGTTTTTTACCACTGATACCGATATTTTGGTCATCGGGTATCGGTCGATATTTTCGATTATTAATTTTTTATTTATTTTAATGTCTACAGGTACTGTGGTGCAGCGATCTGGGGATCTAAAAGACCCAAAACCCCTCCTCTGCACTTAAAAGCATTCAAAATGCCAAGTTTGGCTGTTTTTGAATGCTGTAGGTTTTTGAGTTCGGCGCGCCAGTACCCGGAAATGATGTCATGACATCACTTCCGGGTACTTGGCGGTGCCGAATTCAAAGAAATGGAGACCCGGTCAGACGGCGGCGGTGAAGATAGGATGCCCCGGCCGGTCTCCTGGTGGGACAGGAGACCTGGGCGAGCCGCGGAAGGTGGTGTGTGGGGGGTGGGGGTTGGGACGTCCCCTCCCGCTCCTTGTAATGACAGCCGAGCGGCTTCTCAGCCACATCGGTTGTCATTACAAGACAGCCGACCGTTGGCTTTGGACGTCGGTATCGGGGTGATGCCTCTAGCTGCAGGCATTACTCCGGTACAAGCACTTTCCCGAAATATCGGCAATATTGGTAAAGCAGAAGGCCGATTCCGATATATCGGCCCTCGATATATTGGTTTTGCTGATAAACGGTCAATCTCTAATATACACACACACACATAAAATTATATATATATATATATATATAGCTGCACGATTAATCGTATGAAAATCGCGATCTCGATTCACCCCCCCCCCTGACGATCTAAACCTGACATATGCTCGATTCTTTGCATAGCTGAGGGAGCAGAGAAAACAGCTGTGGAAAACTCCCAGTAACTATAAACAAAATGATTACATTGTATCTTTCCTCCCGCAAACACCTATCAGCATTAAGGCTACATTCACACCTGAGCGTAGCGTTTTTCGCGCGTTTTTTACCGCGATTTTACCGCGATTTTTGCAGCGTTTTTTACCGCGATTTTTGTGCAGGCGTTTTTAGATTGAATAGAGATCAATGGAAAACGCCTGTAATCTGCCCAAAAAGAAGCTCATGTACTTTTTTGAGTGTTGGGCGTTTTGTATACAGCTTCAAAACGCTCAGATGTGAACAGGGGCCATTGAAATGAATAGGATTTGTCTTGTTGGGCGTTTTGAGAGCTGATCCTAGAGCAGAAAAACGCCCCAAAAACGCCCCAAAACGCCTAGATGTGAACGGAGCCTAAGTCTCCCAGTAACTATAAACAAAATGATTACATTGTATCTTTTCCTTCCCTCTGCCAGGGAGAAAGGAAGTTTAACCTCTTAAAGACTGGATCTTTTTCTGACATTTGTTGCTTGCAAGTTAAAATCTGTTTTTTTTTTTTGCTAGAAAAGTACTTAGAACCCCCAAACATTTTATATATTTTTTTAGTAGAGACCCTACAGAATAAAATGGCGATTGTTGTAATATTTTATGTCACACTGTATTTGCGCAGCAGTCTTTCAAACGCAATTAATAAACTTTAATGAATAAAAAAAAAAAAACGTAACAGTAAAGTTATCCCAATTTTTTTTTGTTACACAGAGAATCGTGAGAGAATCGTGATCTTTATTCCAAGCTAAAAAATCGTGATTCTCATTTTGGCCAGAATCGTGCAGCTCTATATATTTATTTATATATAATAGGATCGACTGATTATCGGCAATGTCGATATATCAGGGGCCGATATGCACTTTCCCTCATATATCGGAATCGGCCCCCGGAGGTTGCCAATATTTTGGGAAAGTGCTGTACCTGCAGGTAGAGGCATCACCCGGTACCGGCATCCATAGCCGACGGTTGGCTGTCTTTGTAATGACAACCGATGCGGCTGAGGAGCCACTCAGCTGTCATTACGAGGGGGAGGGGACGCCCCCCTCCCGCCACCTTTCGTGGCTTGCCCGGGTCTCCCGTCCCACCAGGAGACCCGGGCAACCAGCCTGCACGGCCGCCGAAGAGAAGACCCGATCAAAGCCGCATTCAGCTCTAATCGGGTCTCCATGTAAAAAACCCAGAAGTGATGTCATGACATCACTTCCAGGTAAACGGCGCCAAATTCAAAAAAATTACAGCATTCAAAACAACCAAACTTGGCGTTTTGAATGCTTTTAAGGGCCAAAGGAGGGGTTTGGGGTCTTTTAGATCCCCCCGATCCCTCCACAATAGTAAAAAAAATAAAAAAATGTTTTTAAATATCTGAAAATATCGGCCAATACCGATATCCGATGACCAAAATATCGGTATCGGCACTAAAAATAAAACGATATCAGTCGATCATTAACATATACACACAAAGCCAGTGGTGATCAAATACCAGCAAAAAAAAAAAAAAACCTCTCTATTTGTGTGGAAAAAAAAAATGATAATGTAATTTGGGAAGTGTTGCATGACTGTGCAATTACCAGCGCTGACAATTTAAAAAAAAATGTCCTGGTTATGAATGGGGGGGAAAACCTTCCAGAGCTGAAGTGGTTAAAGTATAACCAAAAGGCAAAACTGTTTGTAGTTCTGTAGGAGATGGAGAGGGATTAGAACCCCTGTCAGGTCTTTACTGCTGTCTATGCAATAGCTGCCCATGACTCAGCCTTCCATCGCTATGTAAAGCAATCCAAGCGGTCATTGGCAGTTTTTTATTTTTTGTGCTATTGGGGTGAAACAGGAGTTTTCTCTAACCGCTTCCTGCAGAAGCACGAAGAATATGAAGAAAGGCAACAGAGGAGGAGGGGAGACCAACTTATCAGTTTGCTGCAGGCCAACTACATGAAGCTGTTCAAAAAGTGTAATGGAGGCCAAAACATTTCCAGTTTTCAGGCCTCGTTCAGTTGAGCATGCGGGGGATGGACATGAACGGGCTGGGCTCTGCACCAACACGGCTGTCTAATTAGGAGCAGTGGATTTGTCCGTGCAGCCGCTGCATCCCAACTGATCAGAATGGGGCTGCCTGCAGGGGGAGGGGAGGAGGGAACACCTGAGCACTCGCCATGCAGGTAAACTCCTCACACGGATGTACGCTGCACGAGACCCTTGACTGACAAAGATTTGAACCTCTGTTGGGTTTTTATTGCTGCATGCATTCCCCCCACAAATAGAGATTTCTTTTGATGCTATTTGATCACCTCTGCAGTTTTTTTTTGTGACATAAATTAAAAAAAAAAAAAAAAAAAAAAAGAAGGACTAGCAATTTTGAAAAAAACATTTTTTAACTTTGGTTTTAAAACATATTCAATTAAAAAAAAAAAAAAAATTATATAAAAAAAATATATATATACACACACACACACACACATACATATATATATATATATATATATATATATATATATATATATATATATATATATATATATATATATATATATATATATATATATATATATATCATACATACATACATACACACAGATATAGAGATATATATATATATATATATATATATATATATATATATATATATATATATATATAAAATAATATAAAATAATATAAATATAAAATAATAGAATATAAATATAATAGAATATAAATATAATAGAATATAAATATAATATATATATATATATATATATATATATTTTATATTGGCTTTGGTAGAAGAAAATCCCAATAAGTGTATATAGATTGGTTTGTGTTAAAGTTATTGAGTCTACAAACTATGGAATTTTTTTTTTAATACTACTAATGGCGGCCATCAGCAACTTATATTGGGACTGCGATAGTGCTACAGGAAATCTGACACTAACTGACTGACACCGACACCAATACAGTGATCAGTGATAGTACTATACATGGTCACTGTACTAATGACACTGTCTGGGAAATGGTTAACATCTATGGGGGGGGGGTGGAGGAATCAAGGGGTTAAATGTGTGCAGACTTTCCAAATAGATCTCCAAAGGCCCTTTCACGCGGGTTTTCCGATCCGGTCCCTGTCAGTTTTTCAGGCGGTCCGGATTGGATGCTCCATGCACCTCTATGGAGCAGCGGATGTCAGCGGTGACATCTCCACTGACGCTCACTGCTATGCGATCCGATCCATGAAATCCAGACAGATGGAAACCCTATTTTCCATCCGTCTGTTGGATTGGATCGGATGGGATCGGACAGGCAGTCTGTTTTCGTCTGATCTCCCACAGAGGAGAGCGGGGATCTGACAGCTCTGTTTCAGCATAGTGAGCGGAGACGGAGCTGTCATCCGCCTGCTCAGCGGGGATCAACAGATCGCTCCCAGCTGAGCAAAGTCCACCGGGCAGAAAGCCCAAGTGAACGGACCCTAAGCTTCTCATCCCTGCTTTGCAGAGATAAGAAACCCAGACATCGCTACCTCTGTACAGAGCTCTGTGTTTGTTTACCAACACAGAGCTCTGGGCTGTGATTGGACGCAGCTGATCAGCAGGTCCCAGCCGTGACTGAATCATTGCCCAGGACCTGATGACAGACTCCCACTTTGTACAATCACGGCGGGTGCCAACGAGGGGGGGGGGGGGGGTTTAGGCATGCATGTGCCCTAAACCCAGGAGAAGGTAGCGAGGTACAGGTACACTGCTTTTCCTACAGTGCTTGCTCACCCACTGTACATTGTTGGCGGGCGGTCACAGAGTGGTTAATAGAGGGCGGTCCCACGTACATTGTTGGCAGGCGGGCACACGTACATTGTCACCGGGCACACAGTGGTTAATGCAGGGCGGGCACACGTACATTGTCGGCGGGCAGCCACACAGTGGTTAATGCAGGGTGGTCACATGTACATTATTGGCGGGCGGTCACACAATGGTTATCAGAGGGCGGTCACACGTACATTGTTGGTGGAAGTCACACAGTGGTTAATGCAGGGAGGTCACACGTACATTGGCTCCGGGGCGGGCACACGTACATTGTCGGCAGGCGGGGGCACGTACATTGTCGGCAGGCGGGGGCACGTACATTGTCGGCAGGCGGGCACACGTACATTGCTGGCGGGCGTTCACGTACACTGCTGGCGGGCGTTCACGTACACTGCTGGCGGGCGTTCACGTACACTGCTGGCGGGCGTTCACGTACACTGCTGGCGGGCGTTCACGTACACTGCTGGCGGGCGTTCACGTACACTGCTGGCGGGCGTTCACGTACACTGCTGGCGGGCGTTCACAAAGTGGTAATACAGAAGAGACATACTGGGGGAGATTTGATAAAACTGGTGCAGCTCTGCATAGAAACCAATCAGCTTCCAGATTTTATGGTCAAAGCCTAATTAAACAAGCTGAGGTTAGAAGCCGATTGGCTGCCATGCACAGCTGCACCAGATTCTGAGTGCTCCAGTTTTTGTAAATCCCTCCCCCCACCACCACTAGATTTCTTCTGCATTAACCCCATTTGCATGTCCCTAAGTTGTAAGGACCTGACAGCTTGGGGGGGGGGGGGTTACAAATGTGTGGATTGTGTGTAAATCTGACAGACTCCTGCCTGTCTGCTTACACCCCCCCCACCCCCACTATGCCAGTCCCAGGCTAAGCTTGCCCATATGCAGGCCTGGGACTAACATAGTGGGTACTTCTGGGTGGGGGGGGGAGGGAGCAGAGCGGACACACGTCGGCTCCCCTCCTCGTTACTGACCTTTTTTGTCGCCTACGATGGCTTCTTTTTTTAAACTGTAAACAATGTAAGTTGCACACAAGATCCCCGCCCCCTCTAAAAAATTCCACCTCCACCTATACACACGTACGAACGTAAACACGGAGGGGGGGGGGCGCCTGCTATTGAAAACGCTGACTGCCATACACGTTACTTATCGCTGCGCACGCCAAAGTGAATTCTAACAAAAGACCTCCTCTGTAACACTAAACTGATCCCCTATGGGGGGGCTTTTAAAATGCCACCTATGGAAAATTTAGGGTACTAAAGTTGGTCACCATTTCACGGGCGCACCCCAATTTAATTGTTTGACATGTTGGGTATCCATTTACTCAGTGCGACCCCAGCTTTTATATTTCACCAAAAAATTGGGTAATTTTTGGAGTTTGTGTGCCCTAAAAATAACTTCTGGACCGGAAGAATTTACCCCCCCCCCTTAATGACTAGGCCACATTTTGCGATTCGGCACTGCGTTACTTTAACGGACAATTTCACGGTCGTGCGACGCTGTACCCAAATAAAATCAATGTCCTTTTTTTCCCCACAAACAGAGCTTTCTATTGGTGGTATTTGATCACCTGTGCGATTTTTACTTATTGCTCTATAAACATAAAGGTGCGACAATTCTGAAAAAAATATATGCATATTTTTCACTTTTTGCTAAACATTGGCCAAAAATAAATAAATAATTTAAAAATCTAAATTTTTATCATTTTTGGCCAATTTGTTTTCGGCTACATATTTTTGGTATAAAAAGAAAAAAAATCCCAGTAGGCGTATTTTGATTGGTTTGAGCAAAAGTTATTGCGTCTACAAACTATGGGAAAGATTTCTGTCATTTTTATTTTTTTGGTGGCGATCTACGATTTTTAGTGGGACTGCGACATTGCGGAGGACAGATCGGACCCCTGACTGACATTTTTGACACTTTTTGTGGAGGACCAGTGACATTACTACAGTAATCAGTGCTATAAATATGCACTGTTACTGTAATAATGACACTGGCAGGGAAGGGGTTAACCCTGTGGGTGATCAAGGGGTTAAATGTGAGCCTAGGGGAGTGATTCTAACTGGGGGGGCGTGGCTTGTGAAATGACAGAGACATGTGATCCTATATAGAAGGATCACAGGGGCTCTATGATCATTCCAGGGTTAACCCAGGAGAGATCAAGGGGTTAAATGTGAGCCTAGGGGAGTGATTCTAACTGGGGGGGGGGGGCGTGGCTTGTGAAATGACATAGAGACATGTGATCCTATATAGAAGGATCACAGGGGCTCTATGATCATTCCAGGGTTAACCCAGGAGAGATCAAGGGGTTAAATGTGAGCCTAGGGGAGTGATTCTAACTGGGGGGGGGGGGGGGCGTGGCTTGTGAAATGACATAGAGACATGTGATCCTATATAGAAGGATCACAGGGGCTCTATGATCATTCCAGGGTTAACCCAGGAGAGATCAAGGGGTTAAATGTGAGCCTAGGGGAGTGATTCTAACTGGGGGGGGGGGGGGGCGTGGCTTGTGAAATGACATAGAGACATGTGATCCTATATAGAAGGATCACAGGGGCTCTATGATCATTCCAGGGTTAACCCAGGAGAGATCAAGGGGTTAAATGTGAGCCTAGGGGAGTGATTCTAACTGGGGGGGGGGGGGGGCGTGGCTTGTGAAATGACATAGAGACATGTGATCCTATATAGAAGGATCACAGGGGCTCTATGATCATTCCAGGGTTAACCCAGGAGAGATCAAGGGGTTAAATGTGAGCCTAGGGGAGTGTTTCTAACTGGGGGGGGCGTGGCTTGTGAAATGACATAGAGACATGTGATCCTATATAGAAGGATCACAGGGGCTCTATGATCATTCCAGGGTTAACCCAGGAGAGATCAAGGGGTTAAATGGGTCCCTAGGGGGTGCTTTCTATCTGTGTGTGGGATGGGCTTATGGAATTAACACAGATCTGTGTTCCTAAATAGGAGGATCGCAGGAGCTCTGCGTTCATTCCAGAGAGAACAATGGTCTGCTGTGTTTACGTTCTCTCTCCACAGGGAGCGATCGCGGGTGTGCGGCGGCAATCGCGGCCGCTGGCCCTGTGAATCAGTTTCCCTGCTGGCGAATGGGTCCCCCGCATGCCGCCGGATCACTACAGGATCGCTCCCGCGAACCGCGCCTGGCGGCTGGTTGGCAAGTGGTTAAAGTGGGATAAAAAAATAAAAAAATGAATGGACTCACTGCACGGAAGTGATATCATCTTGGCCCAGCCAATGAAAATGGCCGAAGATCAGTACCTGCAGCAGAACACACCATTGCAATGCAGCAAAGAATGTTACACACATTGGTGCAATGCAGTGCAAAGGATTCAGAATATCACCCCCCAAGCGCCTCATCTATGGAGATGTCCATGCACAAAGCTTGATTATTCTAATGCTTTGGGACAGCCCATTAAAATGAACAGGGGGGTCCCAAAAGTAAGGCCCCCATGGGCCACTTCCGGCTCGCTGGGGACCTTTTGTTTTCTGGCCCACAGCTTGAGCCCCCAGAATCACTGCACCGTTGGTCTCTGCTCAAGCTATGTCGGATTGCAGGTCCGCCCGCGTCACCGCATTGTCGGTTGCTAGGGCCGCCTGCTGGCCTGGCAACCAATGAAGTACTTCAATGCAGACCTGCACAATCCAGACTACATCAGTGTCCTTAAAGCGGAGTTCCAGCCATTCACTCACCTGTCCAACGGTCCAGCGATGCGGCCGCCCGAAGCCTCGATCCTCTCCCTCGGCGCCGGCATCACTGCTGTGGGCACCCGGCTGTGACAGTTTGCGGCTTCACAGCCGGGTACCCACTGCGCATGCGCAAGTCGCGCTGCGCGCCGTGATTGGCCGGCAATCTTCTGGGACCTCTGACGTGTCCCAGAAGATTGCAGGGAGGGAGGGGGAGAGGAGAACTTCCGTTCAGGGCGCCGCGGCGCTCCAAGCGGAAGTGGGAGCGGGTACCTGTCAAAACTAGGTACCCGCTCCCCCCCCCCCCAAAAAATGACATGCCAAATGTGGCATGTCAGGGGGTTAGAATACCTAAAGCGGAAGTTCCGCTTTTGGGTGGAACTCCGCTTTAAAGAGGAAGTGAACTTCCACCGATTGTACCTATAGGTAACCCTATAATAAAGTACTTACCTTACCTGCACCGTTTAGGAGATACAGTATCTCCCAAAAGTAAGTACACCCCTCAGGTCTTTGATCTGGCTTCAGGTTGGACAGTGCGGCAACCAGATCAGCCAGGAGTGGTGGCAGATTCTCTCCAACAATGACGCCGAAACCGAGCGGTAAGAAAAGATAACGGACATAATCTGACACTGCTAACCAGCTCATGGGGTGCACTGACTTTTGTTGCCAGCGGTTTAGACATTAATGGCTGTGTGTTGAGGTATTTTGAGGGGACAGTAAATTTACACTGTTATACAAGCTGTACACTCACTACTTTACATTGTAGCAAAGTGTCATTTCTTCAGTGTTGTCACATGAAAAGATAGAATAAAAGATTTACATAAATGTGAGGGGTGTACTTACTTTTGTGAGATACTGTACTTTACTGCCAATGACGTCATCAGCGCATGCGCTCTGAAGGAACGACCACCCGTGCCGTTTGTTCAGAGCCCTGTGCGGTGACCGGCGGCTCCCGCGGGAGTGACGCCACAAGGCTCCGGCCAGGCGCACAGCCGGAGTCGGCGAACCCAGAATGAAGAGGGAAGAAGATGGATGCGGTCTCTAAGGGCTTCATTTGCAGGTAAGTGTCACAGAATGTGCTAGTATGCATTGCATACTAGCACATTATGCCTTTACTTTACAGGTCAGGGAAAAAAAGCCGGGACTTTACTTCCTCTATAAGCCCCGATTCACACCGCTGCAACCTGACACGAATCTTGACCGCTCCAAATCACATGACAAGTCGCCCCTCTATTGTCGGCAATGGAACTGTTCAAATCATGTGACTGACTTTGCTGTGAAAAAAAAAAATGACCTGCACTATTTTTTTGCAATTTCCGGTGCGACTTGCATAGACGCCTTTGCATGAAGTCTCACCGGTGTCAGCCAAGTTGCACCTGAAGTCACACTGACCTGCGGCACAGAAATTGTGCGATTTGAAGCAAAGTCGCAACAATTTCAAAGTTGGACTCAGCGTGAACAGGGGCTTCCCGCTGTCAATTCGTAGACAAAGTATCTCAGGAGTCGGGAGGTGCAGCAGATCTGCAAGCCGGTCTAAACTGTCAAGGACATTGATGTAAATGAGACCCATATACTGGGGGGGGGGGGGGGGGGGGGGTTCAGCGGATACATACATCAGGGATTGCGTTATTCTGATGGGGACACAAATGTGCGACGGGCCCTCTGGCGGGGGACACAAATGTGAGACGGGCCCTCTCACGGGGGACACAAATGTGCGACGGGCCCTCTGACGGGGGGAGGGGGACAAAAATGTGAGACGGGCCCTCTGACGGGGGACACAAATGTGAGACGGGCCCTCTCACGGGGGACACAAATGTGAGACGGCCCCTCTCACGGGGGACACAAATGTGAGACGGCCCCTCTCACGGGGGACACAAATGTGAGACGGGCCCTCTCACGGGGGACACAAATGTGAGACGGGCCCTCTCACGGGGGACACAAATGTGAGACGGCCCCTCTCACGGGGGACACAAATGTGAGACGGCCCCTCTCACGGGGGACACAAATGTGAGACGGGCCCTCTCACGGGGGACACAAATGTGAGACGGGCCCTCTCACGGGGGACACAAATGTGAGACGGGCCCTCTGACGGGGGGGGGGGGGGACACAAATGTGCAACGGGCCCTCTGACGAGGGGGGGGCGGGGACACAAATGTGTGACGGGCCCTCTGACGGGGGGGGGGGGACACAAATGTGAGACGGGCCCTCTGACGGGGGGGGGGGGGGGGGGGACACAAATGTGAGACGGGCCCTCTGACGGGGGGGGGGGGGGGGGGACACAAATGTGCGACAGGCCCTCTGACGGGGGGGGGGGGGGGGACGACACAAATGTGCGACAGGCCCTCTGACGGGGGGGGGGGGACACAAATGCGTGACGGGCCCTCTGACGGGGGGGGGGGGGGACACAAATGTGAGACGGGCCCTCTGACGGGGGGGGGGGGGGGGACACAAATGTGCGACAGGCCCTCTGACGGGGGGGGGGGGGGACACAAATGTGCGACAGGCCCTCTGACGGGGGGGGGGGGGACACAAATGCGTGACGGGCCCTCTGACGGGGGGGGGGGGGGACACAAATGTGTGACGGGCCCTCTGACGGGGGGGGGGACACAAATGTGTGACGGGCCCTCTGACGGGGGGGGGGGGGGACACAAATGTGTGACGGGCCCTCTGACGGGGGGGGGGGGGGGGGACACAAATGTGTGACGGGCCCTCTGACGGGGGACACAAATGTGCGACGGGCCCTCTGACGGGGGACACAAATGTGCGACATTCACGCTCCAAAATAAATAGAACGCATCATCCCCCGGGCACGGACGCAAACCTACTGGGATCTGCTCCTCCCTGCAGGAACCAGATAATAACAGGCTGCCCTTCTGGGTCCCCCCCCCCCCCCCAATATCCAACAAGCTTTAATGGAAAGTGATGCACACTCACAAAGCCAGACCCTTTTGTAGCACATCGCTCACCACCAGACCTTTTCCTCTATTCGACAGGTTTCTCCCCAACAGGGGCTTAGTCAGGTCTAAGGGCTTAAAAACACCAGCAAGCCCTGCTGATTGCACATCTTTTTTTTTTTAATCCAACAAGCTTTATTGAAAGTGACGCACACTCACACTGCCAGACCCTTTCTTCTATCCCACGCATTTCTCCCCAAACAGGGGCTTAATTATGTCTAAGAGCTCGCCCACATGAACAGGCCTTGCCGATTGCACGGCTGCTGGGAGTAAACCGCGCCAACCCCAGCAAATGGCACCCTTTTTTTTTCTTTTTTGGTTACAACTTTATTAAAATATGACAAAACACAATCATCCCCAGCATTGAGCATTTAATCCTTGCAGGGTTGGAGCTCCCACTACAAGAGTATTTTTTTGTATTATTGCACGAATATGTACCAACATTACATCGGGACACCACAGTAATCCACTACGTGTGCCACTCAGAACGGGACGACACAGTGGCATAGTGGTTGGCACTTCTACCTTGCAGCACTGGGGTCCTCGGTTTCAGTCTGAGCCAGGGATGAGCTCAGGTGTGTTTGGAGTTCTACAGCGAGCATGCCAGGAAGCCGCCACCTGTACAAGGGGTGGGCAAGGAGCAGCTGCTCGGAGACAATGAATCAGGGGGGCAATTTCAGGGTGGTACACCCATTCTAAGGCACACGTTACCAGTGGCATAGTGGTTGGCACTTTTACCTTTCCGCACTGGGGTCCTCGGTTTCAGTCTGAGCCAGGGATGAGCTCAGGTGTTTTTAGAGTTCTACAGCGAGCCGTCACCTGTACTCAGGGGTGGGCAGGAAGAGCAGCTGCCTCGGGGACAGTGAATCAGGGGGGCAATTTCAGGGTGGTACACCCATTCTAAGGCACACGTTACCAGTGGCATAGTGGTTGGCACTTTTACCTTGCAGCACTGGGGTCCTCGGTTTCAGCCAGGGATGAGCTCAGGTGAGTTTGGAGTTCTACGTCACCTGTACAAGGGGTGGGCAAGGAGAAGCAGCTGCCCCAGGGACAATGAATCAGGGGGGCAATTTCAGGGTGGTACACCCATTCTAAAGCACACGTTACCAGTGGCATAGTGGTTGGCACTTTTACCTTGGAGCACTGGGGTCCTCGGTTTCAGTCTGAGCCAGGGATGAGCTCAGGGGTGTTTAGAGTTCTACAGCGAGCCGTCACCTGTACAAGGGGTGGGCATAGCATCTGCCCCAGGGATAGTGAATTTCAGGGTTGTACACCCATTCTAAGGCATACGTTAACAGTGACATAGTGGTTGGCACTTTTACCTTTCAGCACTGGGGTTCTACAGCGAGCATGCCAGGAACCCGTCACCTGTACAAGGGGTGGGGCAAGGGGTGGGCAAGGAGGAGCATCTGCCCCAGAGACAGTGAATCAGGGGGGCAATTTCAGGGTGGTACACCCATTCTAAGGCATGTATTAATAATGGGGGAGGGGCGCAGTTCAGCATCCTTGCCCTGGAGGCTGAACGACCCCGGTACTGCCCATACTGTGCCAATTATAAGCAGCAGAGGCATTCTTTGCATGTGTGCAGCTAATGCCCTGGCTGCAGATGATTGGCCCAGTACAGGTGACGGCTTCCTGGCGTTACTCGCTCTAGGACTCCAAACAAACCTGAGCTCATCCCTTGTCCCAACCAGGTCCCTATCTGCATGGAGTTTGCATGTCCTCACTGTGCGTCTGTGGGCTTCCTCTGGTTCCTCCAGTTTCCACCATGCTGGCAGGTTGACTGGCTCCTGACTAACATTGCCCCTACAATAGGTCTACTGAGCATGCCCAAGATGGCCGCCTCACCCACAGCAGATAAAGAACTTTAAATGTTAAGGTTAAAAAAAAAAAATACAATTCCAAAGCAGTTGTAAATATTGCAAAGAGTGTTACAAAAACCGCAGATCAAACCTTGAAGGACCCCCCCCCCCCCCCCCCAGTCCATGCTGACTTCAGTAGGACCTCCAGATGATGCACCAGAAGGTTCTGCCCATTGCTCATAGGTCACTCAATGTTTACACTGAAAGCTGGGAGCGCTTGGAAGGAAAACCTGAATGTTGTCACCAGACCTCCAGCTGAGAGTCTGCAGAACAAGTTTTCAAGCCCCCCCCCCCACTCCATGCCTCCCATCCCCCCTCATGGTGTTTGTAAGCACATGGAAGGCCCTTACTTCCACATTACCTGACAAGCATGCCTGGCATGCAGCAGTGTCCTGTGGAAGAAGGGGGCTGGGTGGTGTGTTGTGTGGGGTGTTGTGGGGTGATGGGACGTGGGGGGGTCACCTGATGTTGGGTATACTCACTCAGTTGGGTGTTCCGGGTCATAAAAATCCCCCATTGCTGCTGGTGGTGGAGCAATACATCCAGATGGAGAGGTGGTCAGAGGATCCTGGACACACAGATGTGATGTGGGGACTCCAGATTCGGGGTATGACGGCTCCAGGACTTCAGATGTTGGGGTGCAGAGGATGATCTCTGGACAGGGCAGATGAGAAGCCGCAGGTAGACTTTAGATGTTGGGGTGCAGAGGGTGGTCTCTGGATGTGACAGTTGAGAAGCAGTGATTAAGACTCCAGATGTTGGGGTTCAGAGGGTGGTCTCTGGGTACGACAGTTGAAAAGCAGCAGGTAGACTTAAGATGTTGGGGTGCAGAAGGTGGTCTCTGAAAAAGGACAGTTGAGAAGCAGCAGGTAGACTTAAGATGTTGGGGTTTAGAGGGTGGTCTCTAGATACAACAGTTGAGAAGCAGCAGGTAGACTCCAGATATTGGGGTTCAGAGGGTGATCTCTAAAAAGGACAGTTGAGAAGCAGCAGGTAGACTTAAGATGTTGGGGTGCAGAGGGTCTTCTCTAGATACAACAGTTGAGAAGCAGCGATTAGACTCCAGATACGAGAGATGGCAGCAAGGTGTAAACAAAGCTCACGTTTGGTAAATCCAGATATTGGGGTTCAGAGGGTGATCTCTAGATACAACAGTTGAGAAGCAGCGGGTAGACTCCAGATGTTGGGGCTCAGAGGGTGATCTCTAGATACGACAGTTGAGAAGCAGCAGGTAGACTTAAGATGTTGGGGTGCAGAAGGTGGTCTCTGAATAGAACAGTTGAGAAGCAGCAGGTAGACTTAAGATGTTGGGGTGCAGAGGGTGATCTCTGGGTACGACAGTTGAGAAGCAGCTATTAGACTCCAGATGTTGGGGTGCAGAGGGTCTTCTCTAGATATAACAGTTGACAAGCAGCGGGTAGACTCCAGATACGAGAGATGACAGCAATGTGTAAACAAAGCTCACGTTTGGTGACTCCAGATATTGGGGTACAAGGATGAAAGGAAGCTGTAACTCCAGGTATATGGAGGGGATGATGAACTTGCACCCAGATAATGGAGATCCGTGGTGGACAATACTATGTAGAAGAGTATAGGGGGGGGGGGCCTTGATTGTTATTTCAAGGGATAAGGCACCGGATACCGGGGAGCACCAATATAAAAAGATGGGGTCCCTATTCTACATTGGGGGAAGGGAAGAGGACAGCATGGATAATGGAGGAGATTCCAAGGAGGGAAATGATCACTGGTGGAGATGGGGTGGTGGAGGTTTTATTAGGGGGGGGGGGGTGTCTTCCTAATCCTGGGTGTTCTCTATGTATTGGGCTTAATGGGGATGGATTTTGGGGGGTGGGGGATGAGTATTACAAAGCAGGGTGACTATGTCCAATTTTGGGGTGACAATTTGTGATGTTGGGGGGGGGGATGCTGGTCTTCAGATACTGGATGGGTGATCAGATGGGGGGGGGGCTGCTGGTGGTTAAGCAGTAGATCAGCAAGTGCCCATTGACAGTAGGAGGATCGGTGGGAAATGGGACTCTAAATTAGTGGGGGGTCCACAGAGATGGGGGGGTCTGGGACTTTTAATTGAGGACAAGTTGGGGGGGGGGGGGCAGAATGGCGAGAGTGGGAGTCTCAAGTTTTATCTTTGGGGCACAGGGTTTGAAGACGCTCTATATCGGGGATATGGGGGGGGTCCAAGGACTCTTTCTATATTGGGGGTCCGTATATCGGGAAGGTTACGGCTCCAGATACGGGGTGATGAGCCGAGACCCTATAGGGTGATATTGGGGTAGATTTCCTGGTACGGGGAGGCAGTAGTGGTGGGAAGAGGGGTAAAAGTCTTAGTTTAGGGGAGCAGAAGCCCTGTGGGGGTAGTATTAGTACCCCTGTATGTGGGGGGTGATAGGGGTAGTACTCCTAGTACTGGGGGGGGTAGTACCCCTGTATGTGGGGGGGGGGGGATGATAGGGGTAGTACTCCTAGTACTGGGGCGGTAGTACCCCTGTATGTGGGGGGGATGATAGGGGTAGTACTCCTAGTACTGGGGGGGGTAGTACCCCTGTATGTGGGGGGGGGGGTGATAGGGGTAGTAGTAGTACTCCTGTATGGGGGGGTGATAGGGGTAGTAGTAGTACTCCTGTATGGGGGGGTGATAGGGGTGGTAGTAGTACTCCTGTATGGGGGGGTGATAGGGGTGGTAGTAGTACTCCTGCCGGGGTTACTTTATGAGGGAATGAGGACTAAGGTGTAGTAGTCCTGTAGGGAGAGGATAGAGGTAGTAGTCCCGGTTCTATGTGGAGTACACGGGGAGTAGTAGTACTCCTGTGGGAAGTCCCGGTTCGGGCAGAGCGGTCCCGGTCCCCGGTAGTCTCAGGCCATGGTCGGTAGTCGGGCGGTGCGGCCTGCTCTCTCGCGGTATCCCCGGCCTCTCCCGCCCTGTGTGGCCGCCTGTCGGTAGGTGTGGGTCAATCAGGCCTCGGCGCTCCTCTCCTCCTCCTCCTCCTCCGGCACAGGAAGAGCAGCCGAGCCGCTTCCTCCGGGGGGGCCTATAGAGGAGGGGGGAGACAGGAAGAGGAATGGCGGCCAACAGAGAACTTCCTGTCTGTCACCAGGGAGAGGAGACAACACTGAGACAAACTACACCGGGGACACCGAGATATCGGGGATACCGAGAGACACCACCGGGGAGGTAGATTCCTCCACAATGTGTGTCCCCCCTCTGAGAAATATCCAGAAACCGTTCCCTTAGACCCCTCAGAGGAGAAAACTGCCCCCATAAACCCCTCAGAGGAGAAAACTGCCCCCCTATAAACCCCTCACAGGAGAAAATTGCCCCCCATAGACCCCACCAGAAGAGGAAATTGCCCCCCAGAGAAGAAAACTGCCCCCCATAGACCACTAGAGGACAAAACTGCCCTCCATAGACGCCCCCCGGAGTAGAAAACTTCCCCCCAGAGGAGAAAATTGCCCCCATAGACCCCCCAAATAGGAAATTGCCCCCCATAGACCCCTCAGAGGAGAAAATTGCCCCCCATAGACCCTTCAGAGGAGAAAATTGCCCCCCATAGACCCTTCAGAGGAGAAAATTGCCCCCCATAGACCCCTCAGAGGAGAAAGTTGCCCCCCATAGACCCCCCTGAAGAGAAAATTGCCCCCCAGAGTAGAAAACTTCCCCCCCAGAGTAGAAAACTTCCCCCCCAGAGGAGAAAATTGCCCCCCATAGACCCCTAGAGGACAAAACTGCCCTCCATAGATGCCCCTCAGAGGAGAAAACTGCCCCCCATAGACCACCCAGAGAAGAGGAACGCCCCCCATAGACCCCCCCCAAAGGAGACAACTGTCCCCCAGAGGAAGGAACTGCCCCCATAGGTCCCCCCAGTGGAGGAAACTGCCCTCCGTAGACCCCCCCAGAGGAGAGTAATGCCCCCAAAAGAGAGAACTGAACCCCATAGACCCCCAGAGGAGAGAACTGACTCCCGTAGACCCTCCAGACTAGACGATTGCTCCAAAAAGAGAGAACTGTCCTCGATAAACCACCGAGAGGATAGAACTGCCCTCCAGAAGACAGAACTGCCCTCCAGAAGACAGAACTGCCCCCAGAGGAGAGAACTGCCCCCAGAGGAGAGAACTGCCCCCAGAGGAGAGAACTGACCCCAGAGGAGAGAACTGTCCCCGACAGACCCCCGAGAAGAGATGCCCTCCAGAGGACAGAACTGACCCCCCATAGACTCTCCAAAGGAGAGAACTGTCCCTCATAGACCCCCAAGAGGAGAGAACAAACCCCATAGACTCCCCCAGAGAGGAGAACTGACCCCCATAGACCCCCAGAGGAGAGAACTGCCCCCAAAGGAGAGCACTGACCCCCATAGGCCCCCCAGAAGACAACTGTCCCCCAGAGGAGAGAAATTCCCCCCATGGATTCCTTCAGAGGGAAGAACTGCCCCCCATAGGTCCCCAGAGGAGAGAACTGCCCCCCCCAAAGACTCCCCCAGAGGGGAGAACTGCCCCCCATAGACTCCCCCAGAGGGGAGAACTGTCCCCAATAGACCCCCCAGAGGAGAGAAAAGCCCCCCATAGACCCCCCAAAGGAGAGAACTGACCCTCATAAACCCAGAGGGGAGAATTGCCCCCTAAAAGAGAGAACTGCCTCACATAGACCTCCCAAAGGAGAGAACTGACGCCCATAAACTCCCTAGAGAAGAATTGCCCCCCAAAAGAGAGAACAGCCCCCCCAGAAGACAGAACTGTCCCACAAAGACTCCCCCAGAGGGGAGAACTGACCCCCCCAAATAGACCCCCCAGAGCAGAGAACTGCCCTCAAAGGAGAGAACTGACCCCCATAGACCTCCCAGAGGACAGAACTGCCACCCATAGGACAGAGCTGACCCCCATAGACCCCCCCCAGAGGAGAGAACTGCCTCCTGGAGGAGAGAACTGACCCCCATAGACCCCCCAGAGGAGAGAACTGCCTCCCGGAGGAGAGAACTGACCCCCATAGACCCCCCAGAGGAGAGAACTGCCTCCCGGAGGAGAGAACTGACCCCCATAGACTCCCCAGAGGAGAGAATTGCCCTCCATAGATCCCCAGAGGAGAGAACTGCCTCCTGTAAACCCTATAGTCTATATATCCTATATACTGTGTATGTGTGTATATAATATATACATTTCCTGGCTCTGCGTCATGCCATCAAGACTACGGGTCAACCTCGCCCCTTGACCCCCATAGGACATCCCTGAATAACCACATAAAAGGCAGGCAGTACCTGGTGGGGGTGTTCTTATTTTGTCTTCGCTTGCTTCGTTTCCAACAACCTTCTGTGGTGGACCAAGAGGAACAACCTCAGTCCCTGGGCTGGCCCATCAACCCTGGAGACCGGGTCAGGATTACTTCAGATGCCAGCCTCCATGGTTGGGGGGGTTCATTGCCTACAACTGAAAGCGCAGGGAGTGTGGGTCCAGCGTTTGCCATGTTCCTCGAATCTCCTAGAACTGAGAGCAGCCAGAGAGGCGCTAAGGATGTTTCTACCCGTAATCCAGGGCAGGAGAGTCAAACTTCTCATGGACAATATGGGGGCTGTGTCAATGTATAAAACAGGGGGGGGACAAGAAGTCTGCGACTTCTCCAAGTAACGGTGGAGATCTTCTCCTTTGCCAAAGCCCACCTACCTGCATTGTATCTCCCGGACCCTCAGAATACCCTGGAGGACCAATTGAGCAGGAACTTCTCCAACACATGGATTGGATGCTAAATCCCAAGTATCTGGTGAGAATTTTCGCACGCAATGGGGGGTTTCCCGAGATAGATTTGATGGCGACACCGTTCAAGTGTCAGGTGCCCAAGTTTTTTCCCGCTGCTTCTGCCTGCAAGCTCTGGCCCAGGATGCTCTCTCAGAGATGGGGCTTCAAGCAAGTCCACCGATTGCTCTGATCCTCAAATCATTGCTGAAGATCATGGAGGAGGGAGAACCGGCTATTGTGATAGCTCCATTCTGGCCAAGGAGGCCATGGTTTCCCCTTCTTTGTCACCTGGTGGCGTGTCCTCCAATCAGGTTCCTCAAACCAGAGATCTTCTCACCCCAACCTGGCCCGTCTGGCCTTGACTGCATGGAATTTGAGAGGACCAAGCTGCAAGGCCTGAATCTCTCCGACTCGGTAATGTCCACCATTTTGTCGCCCAGGAAGGATTCTACTAAGGAAACTTATTATAGGGTGTGGCAAAGGTTCGAGACTTTCTCAGGTCAACAGGGGTTTTCTTTCTGTTCCCCCTCAGTGGCTAATATATTGGACTTCCAGCCATCCGGCCTCGACTCAGGACTAAGCTTCAACACCCTTAACCACTTGCCTACCAGGCACTTTTACCCCTTTCCTGCCCAGGCCAATTTTCAGCTTTCAGCGCTCTCACACTTTGAATGACAATTGCGCGGTCATGCTACACTGCACCCATATGAAATCTTTATCATTGTTTGCACACAAATAGAGCTTTCTTTTGGTGGTATTTAATCACCTCTGGGGTTTTTATTTCTTACAAAAAAAAAAGAAAAAAGACAGAAAATTTTGAAAAAAAAAAAAGTTTTTCTTATTTTCTGCGAGTAAATTTTGAAAATAAATACATTTTTCTCCTTCGCTGATGTGCGCTGATGATGCGGCACTGATGGGCACTGATAGGCTGCACTGATGGGCACTGATGAGGTGCCACTTATGGGCACTAATGAGGTGGCACTGATGAGGAGGTACTAATATGCTGCACTGATGAGCACTGATAGATGGCACTTATAGGTGGCACTGATGGGCACTGAGAGGTGGCACTGCTGGGCACTGAGAGATGGCACTGAGAGGCGGCACTGATGGGCACTGAGAGGCGGCACTGATGGATGGCACTGATGGACACTGACGGGTGGCACTGATGGGCGGCACTGATGGGCAGCACCATCAGTGCCCACACTCAGTGCCCATAGTGCTGCTAGTCAGTGCCCATCAGTGCCTAGATGAGCAGGCACTGACTGGCAGCACTATGGGCACTGATTGTGGGCACTGATGGCGGGCACTGTGGGCAGTTATGGCATTTTTTTTCCCTCTTGTGTAATCAGGGCACTGGTGATCAGTGCCCTGATTACATTCCTCTGTGTCCCCTAACCGCTGATCGGCTCTCCTCTTCCTCACACTGCAGTCTCTGTGTGAGGAAGGAGCGCCGGCGATGAGAGATGATCTCATATGTTTACATTTGAGATCATCTCTCATTGCACGGTCCGATCATGTGGTGAATGGCCGCTGTGATTGGCCATTCACCACGATCTGTGATTGGCTGTGTCCAAGGGACACGGCCGACACAGATTTTCCCCGATGCGCGCTCGCGGGGAGCCTGTTACTGGGAGGCCGTATAAAGACCGCCTCCCGGAAATTAGAGTCCGCGCTGTAGCCGTCTTTCGGTTATAGCGCGCGCGGGAGGAGGTTAAAGTGCAAGTGTCAGCACATTCGGCCCTTACCGATACCCCATGGTCAAAGGAGTCTCTAGTAGTCCGATTCCTCCAAGCGGCGATCAAGATACGCCCGCCTATATCCTTTTTTCCAAAGTGGGATTTACCATTAGTTATGAGCGGGTTGCTAAAGAGCCCCTTTTTTCTGGATTCGGACAGTCCTTTATGGTACCTTACATTAAAGACTTAAAGAGTTTTTTTTGACAGCTTTGGTCTCAGCCAGACGGGTCTCAGACATTGTGGCCTTCTCCTGCAAAGAGCCGTTCTGCACCTTCCTTCCAGACAGCGTGGTGTTGCGGCCTTCTCCGAAGTTCCTTTCTAAAGTCTCGTCAGATTTTCATTTTCATTGGGAATCGGTTCTCCCGGCATTTTCACCTTCTCAGTCAGGCTTGGAAGAGCCCAGATGGTATGATCTGGATATGAAGTCTCTCCTGCAAACCTATTTGGCCAGAGTGGTCTTGTTCCGAAAGACAGATGCTCTTTTTGTATTTCCAAAGGTTCCCAGGATGGGTATGCCGGCCCCTCCAGGAGTCCTCTTGTGACCGTGTTCACCGTCACTGGGAGTGAGGGACAGATACTTGGGGGACGCTGAGAGAATGGTTTGGATGGCTACAGGTGGGACAGTAATATTTGTCAGCAATATCTCTCAGGAAATGTATGAAGATGAATGGTTTGACTTTTCAGATTGCTAGAATATTGCAGGAGTGCCTCATAGACCCTTGCTAGATAGTGAGATTGGGTGGGGTTTCTTATTGGTAAGTGCCTGTATTCCATTGTTTTATTGTTTCTGTCTGCCTTAAAATACACATATACATCCCATAATAAGTTTATGTGGATTGGCTGCTAAGTTGGAGGCGGGATTGTCCCACAGTGTATATCTCTTTGTGCATGTGTTTGAATAAACAGTTTGAGTTCTATTTCACCCTCAATCTAGAGTCCTGTCTCTCAGTGGGGGAATCTGCTACAAGGGATTGCTATGCTCTTCATACTCCCTTGAATAATCACTAAGCTCTTGTAAGAGCTTGTTCCTGCTTCACTCTCTGGGGAAAGAGGGGTTCACCCACTGGAACCTGGAGCCTTGTCGTAGGTCCAGGGTGGGTAGGAGATGGCGAAACCCCAACCAAGCTGCGGCGGTTCGTGGGGTCTGAGGTGGTTATGGTGTCTGGTGGAGTGCTTAGAGCCCTCGGGAAGCATTAGGAGCATCCGTCAACAGTGGTACCCAGTCGGGGTGCCGGTTGATCCATTACACCTCTCTACATGGATAGTTAAGGCGATCCAGGCAGCTTATTCCCTGGAAGACCTCCCCCCTCCTCAGGAGATCTGGGCACACTCCACTAGGGCATTATCATCCTCCTGGGCAGCTTGGTGAAGGATGTAGTCTGTAAGGCAGCAAGTTGGAGATCTCCTAATACCTTCATAAAGCACTATAAGCCCAGTAGGCTCAGATGGGGGCTTCAGTATTGTCTTCTGCTCTGTCAAGATATTAAAGATTTTTTCTGTAGCAGCACCTGGTGTCTATAATTTAATTTATTATTCCCTCCCTGGGTTTGGTTAGTTAAGTCCCATAGTCTTGATGGCATGACGCAGAGCCAGGAAAATGGAAAATTGTTACCAATACTTACCTTAATTTTCCTTTCCTGGCTCTGCGTCATGCCAGCACAAACCCTCCCTGGTCCGTAGCGAGCTCTTCCAGAACACCTCCACCAGGTACTGCCTGCCTTTTTGTGCTGTTTTTTTAGGGATGACCTATGGGGGTCAAGGGGCAGGGTTGACCCATAGTCTTGATGGCATGGGGCAGAGCCAGGAAAGGAAAATTACGGTAAGTATTGGTAACAATTTTCCATTTGATATATATACAGTATATATATATATATATATATATATATATATACATACATACTGTACACACACACACACACACACACACACACACGAGTGTGCATTGTTCTGAAGCATAATTTTTTTTCTTGTAGAAATTGCACCCGATAACAATGAACACTCGGTGTGATACATTGTTTCCTGGACCCTGAATCCACCGACCAATTCCAGGTGAGAACTATTCATATACAGACTATACATCCCTGGGACCATTCATATACAGACTATACATCCCTGGGACCATTCATATACAATCTATACATCCCTGGGACCATTCATTGCAATCTATACATTCCTGAGACCATTCATTGCAATCTATACATCCCTGGGACCATTCATATACAATCTCTACATCCCTGGGACCATTCATATACAATCTCTACATCCCTGGGACCATTCATATACAATCTATACATCCCTGGGACCATTCATATACAGTCTATACTTCCATGGGACCATTCATATACAATCTATACATTTATGGGACCATTCATATACAGTCTATACATCCCTGGAACCATTCATACACAATCTATACATCCTACATCCCTGGAACCATTCATATACAATCTATACTTCCCTGGGACCATTCATATACAGTCTATACATCCCTGGGACCATTCATATACAGTCTATACATCCCTGGGACCATTCATATACAGTCTATACATCCCTGGGACCATTCATATACAGTCTATACATCCCTGGGACCATTCATATACAGTCTATACATCCCTGGGACCATTCATATACAGTCTATACTTCCATGGGACTATTCATATACAATCTCTACATCCATAGGACCATTCATATACAATCTATACATCCATGGGACCATTCATATACAGTCTATAAATCCATGGGACCATTCATATACAGTCTATACATCCCTGGGACCATTCATATACAGTCTATACATCCCTGGGACCATTCATATACAGTCTATACATCCATGGGACTATTCATATACAATCTCTACATCCATAGGACCATTCATATACAATCTATACATCCATGGGACCATTCATATACAGTCTATAAATCCATGGGACCATTCATATACAGTCTATACATCCCTGGGACCATTCATATACAATCTATACATCCATGGGACCATTCATATACAATATATACATCCCTGGGACCATTCATATACAGACTATACATCCCTGGGACCATTCATATACAATCTATATATCCATGGGACCATTCATATACAATCTATACATCCATGGGACCATTCATATACAGTCTATACATCCATGGGACCATTCATATACAATCTATACATCCCTGGGACCATTCATATGCAATCTATACATCCATGGGACCATTCATATACAGTCTATACTTCCCTAGGACCATTCATATACAATATATACATCCATGGGACCATTCATATACAATCTATACATCCCTGGGACCATTCATATACAATCTATACATCCCTGGGACCATTCATATACAATCTATACTTCCCTAGGACCATTCATATACAATCTATACATCCATGGGACCATTCATTGCAATCTATACATCCCTGGGACCATTCATATACAGTCTATACATTTATGGGGCCATTCATATACAATCTGTACCTCTATGGGGGGGGGGGGGGGCAAATCACTAACAATTATTACTTGTAATATTTGTGTTTTTTTAACTATCACATGTAATAATAACAGAGTCAGTTCATTAAAGTAAAATCTTAAATTTGAGGTAAATGTTGAAAATTTGTAAAAAAAATAAAAAAAGTGCGGTGAGTACAACAATAAAATGTAGGCAGAGTAAAGAGAGGGCGCCACTCAGTGAAGCAGTAATATCAAATTTATTAAGCTCATTTCAAGACTTGCATAAAAGCAAAAAGTGAAGCATCATGTCCTTCCTAATTCACCGTTTACCCGTTGTGGAAGCTGCCAGCAGCCTAAACCAATCCGGGGGCTGAATCAGAGTGTGGCTGCGGCGAACCTCATACCTCACAGAAGGACCGTGCGGCCATAGATGAGGAATGGGCGGTTACCGGTTTCGGAGCATGCTCACAACAGCTCCTTCTTCAGACCAGTAGAATACACGGCCAGACGCAGGACACTTAAGGGCGCTGGCCGGAAGTATCAATTAACAAAGGGGAAACAGGAAATGGAGCCAATTAAGCCGGGGACACCCGAATCAGGAGGACTCCAGCCCCAATGTTGGTATATGAAACCTACAAAGCATGACAAATCAATTTAATATTAACAATATTTAACCACTTTACCACCGGAGGATTTTGCTGTCTTACGTCCAGGCCACTTTTTGCAATTCGGCACTGTGCGACTTTAACTGACAATTGCGCGGTCATGCAACGCCGTACCCAAACTAAATTGACGTCCTTTTTTCCCACAAACAGAGCTTTCTTTTGGTGGTATTTGATCACCTGTGCGATTTTTATCTTTTGCGATATTAATAAAAAAATGCGACAATTTTGAAAAAATAACAATATTTTTCTACTTTGACAGTTAAAAAATATCCAATATATTCAATTTTTGTCATATATTTAGGCCAAGATGTATTTAGCTCCATGTCTTTGACAAAAAAATTCTCAATGAGTGTATTTTTAACCGCTTTAAGACCGGAAGATTTTACCCCATTCCTGACCAGGCCATATTTTGCGATTCGGCACTGCGTTAATTTAACGGACAATTGCGCGGTCGTGCGACACTGTACCCAAACGAAATTTACGTCCTTTTTTTCCCACAAACAGAGCTTTCTTTTGGTGGTATTTGATCACCTGTGCGATTTTTACTTTTTGCGCTATAAACAAAAAAAGAGCGTAAATTTTGAAAAAATAACAATATTTTTCACATTTTTTATATGAAATTTCCCAAAAAAAAAATATGTAAAAATCAAAATTTTTTAACATTTTTGGCCAATTTGTTTTATGCTACATATGTTTGGTAAACAAAAAAAAAAGCAAAAAGCGTATTTTGATTGGTTTGCGCAAAAGTTATTGCGTTTACTAAGGGAAAGATTTTTGTCATTTTTGGTGTTTTTTTTAAACGCGTAAATGGGGGCGATCTGCAATTTTTTTTTTTTTTTTTTTTTTTTTGCGGTACTGTGACATTGCGGCAGACAGATCGGACCCTTGACTGACATTTTTGACACTTTTGGGGTTACCAGTGACATTACTGCAGTAATCAGTGCTATATATATGCACTGTTACTGCAAAATGACACTGGCAGGGAAGGGGTTAACTTTATTGGAGAAGGAGGGGTTAAGTGTGTCCCTAGGGGCGTGCTTCTAACTGTGATTGGACATGGCTACTGGTGTAGGAACAGTGATCAATGGTCCTACATAGTAGAACCGTATGATCACCATTCCTACACAGGGGAGAATGACAGTCGGCTTGTTTACATCAGCCGCCTGCCTTTCTCCCTTCACGGCAGACGATTGTGAGTGACTGGCGGACATCGGGTCCGCCGATCACACGCACGGACTTCCCAGGGAACGAGCCGAGGCGGGCGCGCGCTCGCCTACTATTGGCTCACAAGCGAGTGACAGGCTAGTGACGTACCCATACGTCACTTTGCCTGGCCGGGGCTGACTGCCGCAGTATATGTACTTGCGGCGGCCGGCAACCGGTTAAAAACTAAGAAACGTAAAACAACTAAAAAAAACAATATAAAGAATAAAATAAAAAAAATTCCCTCAAAAGAATCTAAACAGCTGAGTTATAAAAAAAAAACATTAAAAAAAAAAAAAAAATGTGAAAAGAACAGGACTGGACCTTAACACTATCTTGTAAGGTCCAGTCCTGTTCTTTTCACGTTCTTTTGAATGCCGGCGGCGGCGCTCTCCCGCCCCCACTCGTCAGCGGGGACTCCGATGCACGGGGCAGGCGCCCTCCTTGCCGCCTATCACCCACGATCGCTCCCCGCTGAGAGAGAAGAACGGTCGGATGTTGTAAACACAGCCAACCGTTCTTCTCCCTGGAGTGATCACAGAGCGCCTGTGATCCTTCTATATAGGAACACAGGTCTCTATGATCATTTCACAAGCCACACCCCCCACAGTTAGAAACACGCCCCTAGGGTCACATTTAACCCCTTGATCACTTACTGTGTTAACCTCTTCCCTGCCAATGTCATTAGTACAGTAACAGTGCATATTTTTAGCACTGATTACTGTAGTAATGTCACTGGTACCCCCATAAGTGTCAAAAATGTCAGTTAGGGGTCCGATCTGTCCGCCGCAATGTCGCAGTCCTGCAAAAAATCACAGATCACCGCCATTACTAGTAAAAAAAAAAAAAATAGACATAAATCTTTCCCCTAGTTTGTAGACACTATAACTTTTGCGCAAACCAATCAAAATACGCTTATTGCGATTTTTTTTTTTTTTTTTTTTTTTTTTTTTTAACCAAAAATATGTAGCACAAAACAAAAAAATATGGTAAAATATTTTGATTTTTACATTTTTTTTTTTTTATATAGCAGAATGTGGAAAATATTGTTTTTTTTTTTTTTTTTTTTTTTTTTTCAGAATTGTCGCTCTTTTTATTTTTTTATTTATAGCACAAAAAATAAAAATCGCACA
>NC_138772.1:553589747-553656351 GCF_965119305.1 Pelophylax lessonae
TGTATGTATGTATATATGTGTGTGTATATATGTATATATACATGTATATATGTGTGTGTATATATGTATATATACATGTATATATGTGTGTGTGTATGTATGCATATATACATGTATATATGTGTGTGTATGTATGTATATATACATGTATATATGTGTGTGTATGTATGTATATATACATGTATATATGTGTGTGTATGTATGTATGTATATATACATGTATATATGTGTATGTATGTATGTATGTATGTATGTATGTGTATATATATGTGTATGTATGTATGTATGTGTATGTATATATATATATATATATATATATATATATATATATATATTAGTAGGAAAAATGTATATCCCATAGTTTTGTAAACGCTATAACTTTTGCGTAAACCAATCAATGTACGATGATTGGTATTTTTTTTTACCCTAAAAATATCTAGCAGAATACACATTTGCCTAAATTGATAAATTAATTTAGATTTTTAATTTTATTTATTTATTTATTTTTATTTTTTTTTTCAAATTGTTGGCTTTTTTGTTTATAGCGCAAAAAGAACTTCAATTTTATTTGTGGGAAAACCATTACATAAATGTTATTTGAGTACAGCGTCGCATGACTGCGCAATTGTCAGTTAAAATAATGCAGTGCCATATCGCAAAAAATGGTTTGGTCGTGAAGGGGGGTAAATCTTCTGAAGGTCGAGGATAAACCTGTATAATATGAGATAAATGTATAGGTCCATCAAAAAAAAAACGTAGGGAAATAGCCTACATTTATACCAAAGCGTAAAATTAGCGCAATTTACGTAGGTTAATTGCACCGGCGCTTTTTTTTCATTATTGATTAATTTTATTTTATTTTTTGATATACAAATGTTTTAATATTAGCAATATCCATTTTATTTATTCACTTTAAATTTAATTAGGAGTCCAGTACTCCAATACTGCAATAATAAGACCGAGCATTGATTTACCCTACGGAAATTGCGCTAATTTTATTTTTTACAAATTGTCTATATAGCATTGCTATAGTTGATTGACTGTACTTCTGATAGCAGTGGTGTATTTTGGTTTTGTGCTGCCCTAGGCAAGAATAAAATTGTGCGCCCCCCCCCCCCCCCATATACATTTTTCCCACTCATTCTTTAACGGATGTAACCCCCTTCAAAATTGAAGGACTACAAGTCCCAGTATGAACCCCTGAGACCTCACGAGAGGGGGGTAAGAGGGGGTGAGGGAGGGAGAGAGAGAGAGGGGGTGGGTGGGTGAGGGAGGGCGAGAGGGGGTGGGCGAGGGAAAGAGGGGGATGAGAGAGAGGAAGGAAATCGAAGAGAGAGGGGGTGAGAGAGAGAGAGGGGGGGTGAGTGAGAGAGAGAGAAAGAGGGGATGAGAGAGAGAGAGAGAGGGGGGGTGAGAGAGAGAGGAGGGGTGAGAGAGAGAGAGGGGGGATGAGAGAGAGGGGGGTGAGAGAGAGAGAGGGGGGGGTGAGAGAGAGAGGAGGGGTGAGAGAGAGAGAGAGAGAGAGATGGGGGGGGGATGAGAGAGGGGGGTGAGAGAGAGAGGGGGGGTGAGAGAGAGAGGGGGGGTGAGAGAAGGGGGATGAGAGAGAGGAGGAGTGAGAGAGAGAGAGGGGTTGAGAGAGAGAGAGGGGGATGAGAGAGGGGGGGTGAGAGAGAGATAGAGAGAGAGAGGGGGGATGAGAGAGGGGGGATGAGAAAGAGAGAGAAGGGGGTGAGAGAGAGGGGGGTGAGAGAGAGAGAGGAAGGATGAGAGAGAGAGAGAGGGGGGATGAGAGAGGGAGGGGAGGGGTAAGTGAGAGAGAGAGAGGAGGGGATGAGAGGGAATGAAAGAGAGAGAGGGGGGATGAGAGAGAGAGGGGGGATGAGAGAGGGGGTGATGAGAGAGAGCGAGAGACAGGGGGGATGAGAGAGAGAGGGGGGGTGAGAGAGGGGGATGAGTGAGAGATGAAAGAGAGGGGGGTGATAGAGAAAGAGAGAGGGGGAGAGAGAGAGGGAGGGAGAGGAGGGGTGAGAGAGAAACAGAGGGGGGTGAGAGAGAGGGGGGTGAGAGAGGCAGTTCTAGCAACCAGTGGCCAGAGGGGGGCTTTTTTGCTGCCCTCCTGCGGCCTGGGCCTTGTTGGCCAAGGCCAAAATACAGCACTGTCTGATCGGTTATTCTTTAAATAACCAAGAAAGCCCTCTCTCTTTTTTCCAAAAACTCCTAGGCGCCAGTTCCTTTTATTATTGACTTTTATACCAAAGAGACTATGGATCCATCTAAAGGAACGCCACAAGACATCCAAAACCGCTATAAAAAACATAAGGAGCTTAAATCCAATCCGGGGTAATTCCGGAGATCAATGTTCCCACTCCTGAGGTCCGAGGGCCGCATATCCTATAGCAAAGGGCTACGCGTGGCCCTCGGGCCGCAGGTTAGGCACCAAGGATGCATTGCATTATGGGTAATTAGATGTCACTTTTCTCCCTTTTCCCAGATATCCATTTTTCTCACGAGACGGGTTGATTAATGCGATCTGCGTTGACAGTGAAACAAAAGTCATTCGGAGGTTGCGACAACAGGTGAAGAAGGGGTGAGTGACTGCAGCATTCCCAGGGCTGCAAATGTATAGGAGTCAAAGGAGCTTGCAATCTATTTAAGACAAGCTCAGGAACATTGATTGGTGCACAAATATTGGCACCGTTGCATAATTCTCTTCTGTGGTGTAGAATGTGACCTTTTATAATACAGATACTCGGGGGCGGGGTTGGATACTCGGGGGCGGGATGGTCGGATCATTTGTACTTCTCTTTTATTCTTTATTAACCGCAAATTAAAATGGTCAAATCTGCCCCAAAGGACTCTTTATTTATCTATAGGTGGAGCGTGTGGGTGGAGTCAGCCCCGCCTTCTTAGGTCATGGAGGCTCCAACAGTGAAATCTCCCCACCGCATCTCTCAGACCCGAGAACTCAGCACAGGGATGGTGGGAACCCTTCATAATGGGCACAGCGGGTGTACAGACCTGGGAACTCAGCACAGGGATGGGAAACCAGAAGTGATGAGCATTTTTGATCAGTAATGGTGCAAAAATATTTATTTTTATTAAAAATGTATTTTTAATAAATTAAAAAAAAAAAAAGCACCCCCCCCACACCACACAGAGGTGTATTTTGGTTTTGTGCTGCCCTAGGCAAGAATAAAATTGTGCGCCCCCCCCCCCCCCCCCCATATACATTTTTTCCCACTCATTTTTTAATGGATGTAACCCCCTTAAAAATTGAAGGACTACAAGTCCCAGTATGAACCCCTGAGATCTCACAAGAGGGGGGGAAGAGAGAGGGGGGATGAGGGAGAGAAAGGGGGTGAGGGAGTGAGAGAGAGAGAGAGGGGGTGAGGGAGGGAGAGAGAGAGAGAGGGGGGGTGGGGGAGGGAGGGAGAGAGAGAGTGGGGTGAGAGAGAGGGGGGGATGAGAGAGAGGGGGGGATGAGAGAGAGGGGGGAATTCGAAGAAAGAGAGAGTGAGGAGGGGTGGGAATCTAAGAAAGAGAGAGAGGGGATGAGAGAGAGGGGGGGGGTGAGAGAGAGAGCTAGAGACGAGGGATGAGAGAGAGAGAGAGGGGGGATGAGAGAGGGATGAGAGCAAGAGAGAGAGAGGGGGGATGAGAGAGGGGGGTGATAGAGAAAGAGAGAGGAGGCGTGAGAGAGAGAGAGGGAGAGAGCGAGGAGGGGTGAGAGAGTGAGAGAGGGGGGTGAGTAAGAGAGAGACAGAGGGGGGTGAGAGAGAGGGGGTAAGAGAGGCGGTTCTAGCAACCAGTGGCCAATAGTGTCTCAGGTGGAGGGGGGGGTGGCTTTTTTTGCTGCCCCCCTGCAAAGTGCCGCCCTAGGCCTGGGCCTTGTTGGCCTAGGCCAAAATACAGCACTGTCCGCACACATAGCTAATCATGATCGCAGCACACGTGTGCGGTATCCCTGCAAGCAAGGGAGTGACAGCGATAATTGTAGCAGCAGACCTCCTCTGTAACTCTAAATTGGTAACCTGTAAAGGTTTATAATGGTCGCCTATGAAGATTTTTAAATCCTGTAGTTTGGCTCCATTCCGCGAGCGTACGCAATTTTAAAGCGGGACATGTTTGGTATCTATTTACTCAGCGTAACCCCATCCTTTTATATCATACCAAAAAAATTTGTATATATTGTGATTGTGTGCATTAAAATTCATTAAAGTGAATTTTTTTTTTTGCAAAAAAATTTGCGCTGCTCAAATGCAAAAAACAGCAAAACCCACCATTTTATTCTTTAGGGTCTCTGCTAAAAAAAAAATTAAATAAATCCATAATGTTTGGGGGTTCTAAGTAATGCTCTAGCAACAAAAAAAAAAATGCAGATTTTTACATTTAACCACTTCAGACCCGGAAGATTTTACCCCCTTCCTGACCAGGCCCTATTTTGTGAATCGGCACTGCGTTATTTTAACTGACAATTGCGCGGTCGTGCGACGCTGTACCCAAATAAAATTGATGTCCTTTTTTACCCACAAACAGAGCTTTCATTTGGTGGTATTTGATCACCTGTGCGATTTTTATTTTTTTATTTTTTTCGCTATAAACAAAAAAAGAGCAACAATTCTGAAAATAAAACAATATTTTTCGCATTCTGCTATGTAACATTCTCAAAAAAAAAATGTAAAAATCAAAATTTTTTAACATTTTAGGCCAAATTGTTTTCTACTACATATTTTTGGTAAAATCGCAAGTGTATTTTGATTGGTTTGCGCAAAAGTTATCGCGTCTACAAACTACAGGAAAGATTTATGTCATATTTTTTTTTTTTTTTACTAGTAATGGCGGCGATCTGCGATTTTTATTTATTTTTTTTAATTTTAATTTTTTTATTTGCGGGACTGTGACATTGCGGCGGACAGATCGGACCCCTAACTGACATTTTTGACACTTTTGGGGATACCAGTGATATTACAACAGTAATCAGTGCTATAAATATGCACGGTCACTGTACTAATGGCTCTGGCCGGGAAGGGGTTAACCCTGTTGGTGATCAAGGGGTCAAATGTGAGCCTAGGGGAGTGATTTTAACTGGGGGGCGGGGCTTATGGAATGACCATAGAGACCTGTGATCCTATATAGAAGGATCACAGGCGCTCTGTGATCATTCCAGAGAGAAGAACGGTCAGCTGTGATTACAACATCCGACCGTCCTTCTCTTTCAGTGGGGGGCGATCGCGGGTGTCAGGCGACAATCGAAGCATCGGCTTCCCCGCTGACGAGCGGGGACAGGAGTGCGCCCTGCGGCGGCGAGCGCTTGCCCCCTAGACTCCCCGGAAAGAGCGACGTGCGATTTGCCTGGGAGCGGCTGCCTGCCGCAGTATATCTGCGGCGGGCGGTCGGCAAGCAGTTACACAAAAAGCATTTGAAAATGCCCAGCCTTACACACTGATGCGATGCGGACAACGGACAGGAATTACAGCGTTTCCCTCATCGCACTGCATAGCAATTGCACTGTTTTCATGCGATCTACTGTGGGTGTCAAATTAAAAGGTAATGATAGCCCAAAAGCAGGTGCGTTTGCTAGAATCGGATCGTATGGATATGAACTATCATGTGGATGCGGTGCGATTCGAGCCATGCAAAATGAAGGGGCTCAAATCACACCGCACAGAAGCGCATGGGAATGTTGTGCGATGTGACGCCAGCCTAAAAGTGGATATACAGTGTGTCGGGGGGGGGGGTGTGTTTGTATTGGGGGTGCTTTTTGCACATATTGTACTATTAATAGATGGTTTTATTCTTCCTCAGATACTTCAGAGACGCCAATATAATTGTGGGGCAGAGAGGAAGAGGAAATAACTGGGCCTATGGTAAGAGAAGGGGGCGGCGCCCAACACACGGGACACATTTATTGTTTTGGGTTTTTGCTTTTTTTTTATTTTTTTATTTTTTTTTATTATATTTATTTATTACATTTAATGTTATTTTTAAGATATTAGTGTGAATGTTAAAGCCGAACTCCAGGATTCACTTCACTATAATCCCTTCCTGACCGCCCTATAGAAGATCTATTGTTACAGGACCGCCGTTCTGTGCAGAATCATGTGTGTGTGTGTATATATATATATATATATATATATATATATATTATATATGTATGTATGTATGTATGTATATGTGATATATATCATATGTATGTATGTATATGTGATATATATCATATGTATGTATGTATGCATATATATATATATATATATATAATCTGACAAAAGTTAGTACACCCCTCACATTTTTGTAAATATTTTATTCTATCTTTTCATGTGACAACACTGAAGAAATGACACTTTGCTACAATGTAAAGTAGTGAGTGTACAGCTTGTATAACAGTGTAAATTTGCTGTCCCCTCAAAATAACTCAACACACAGCCATTAATGTCTAAACCGCTGGCAACAAAAGTCAGTACACCCCTAAGTGACAATGTCCAAATTCGGCCCAATTAGCCATTTTCCCTCCCCGGTGTCATGTGACTCGTTAGTGTTACAAGGTCTCAGGTGTGAATGGGGAGCAGGTGTGTTAAATTTGGTGTTATCGCTCTCACTCTCTCATACTGGTCATTGGAAGTTCAACATGGCACCTCATGGCAAAGAACTCTCTGAGGATCTGAAAAAAAGAATTGTTGCTCTACATAAAGATGGCCTAGGCCCAGTATTCTCAACTCCAGTCCTCAGGGCACACTAACAGGCCAGGTTTGCAAGAAAACTGAAATACATCACAGGTGATATCATTTGCTGCTCAGTGATTGCAGTATTCTAGTCTGCATCTCCCAAGGTAATACTTAAAATCTGGCCTGTTAGTGTGCCCTGAGGCCCGGAGTTGAGAAACACTGGCCTAGGCTATAAGAAGATTGCCAAGACCCTGAAACTGAGCTGCAGCACGGTGGCCAAGACCATACAGCAGTTTAACAGGACAGGATCCACTCACGGAGCTGGTGGATTTTAGAGACCTTGCGCTCCTCCACCTTCTATTTGAGGATGCCCCACAGATGCTCAATAGGGTTTAGGTCTGGAGACATTCACACCTGAGACCTTGTAACACTAACGAGTCACATGACACCGGGGAGGGAAAATGGCTAATGGGGCCCAATCTGGACATTATCACTTAGGGGTGTACTCACTTTTGTTGCCAGCGGTTTAGACATTAATGGCTGTGTGTTGAGTTATTTTGAGGGGACAGCAAATTTACACTGTTAGAGTCCATTCACACTACCGCGACTTGTCAGGCGACTGGTCAGCCTGAAAAGTCGCGGTCCATGCAGTGCTACGGGAACCGTTCTAATAGGAGCGACACAAGTCGCTCCGACTTAGAAAAAGGTTCCTGTACTACTTCGGAGCGACTTGCATATTCATTCATTATATGAAGTCCGTGCAAGTCGCGCCAAAGTCGCGGCGCACGGGACTTCACAGGTCGCCCCCGAAGTTTTGCCGCGTTAGTGTGAACCGCCACTTATACAAGCTGTACACTCACTACTTTACATTGTAGCAAAGTGTCATTTCTTCAGTGTTGTCACATGAAAAGATAGAATAAAATATTTACAAAAATATGAGGGGTGTACTTACTTTTGTGAGATAGTGTGTGTGAATGTATGTATGTGTATATATAGTCGCAGCAGAAGCCAATAAGCGGAGGCCGGCCAATGGATGTCCGCCGGCAACTGCTAATTAGCGTGGGGAGACACAGGGCAATATGAAAGCTGGTTTGTGATTGGTTGCAGTGAAATACTTCACATTACACCAGGCCAATCCAGTTGTTTGATTCTCCATTCTTATTTCTCCCCTCTAGGGTACCGAGACACAGGAATGGGGACAGATCAGAGCCTGCTGGAGCGGACGATGGAGAGTTTCCGCAGAGAGGTGGAGAGGAGAGACTGCTACAGCGGCACGGTGATCCTGCACAGCTTGTGTGGCGGCACTGGATCTGGTACACCAATGATCTGTTATATTCTCTGACCATCTCCTGTACTATGTCTGCAGTCTCTGACCATCTCCTGTACTATGTCTGCAGTCTCTGACTGTCTTCTGTAGTATGTCTGCAGTCTCTGACCATCTCCTGTAGTATGTCTGCAGTCTCTGACTGTCTCCCCCGCACCATGTCTGCAGTCTCTGACCTTCTTCTGTACCATGTCTGCAGTCTCTTACCATCTCCTCTAGCATGTCTGCTGTCTCTGACTATCTTCCGTATCATGTCTGCTGTCTCTGACCCTCTCCTGTAGCATGTCTGCTGTCTCTGACCATCTCCTGTAGTATGTCTGCAGTCTCTAACCATCTCCCGTATCATGTCTGCAGTCTCTGACCCTCTCCTGTAGCATGTCTGCAGTCTCTAACCATCTCCCGTATCATGTCTGCAGTCTCTGACCATCTCCTGTAGTATGTCTGCAGTCTCTGACCTTCTCCTGTAGTATGTCTGCAGTCTCTGACTGTCTCCCCCGTACCATGTCTGCAGTCTCTGACCTTCTTCTGTACCATGTCTGCAGTCTCTTACCATCTCCTCTAGCATGTCTGCTGTCTCTGACTATCTTCCGTATCATGTCTGCTGTCTCTGACCCTCTCCTGTAGCATGTCTGCTGTCTCTGACCCTCACCTCTAGCATGTCTGCTGTCTCTGACCATCTCTTGTAGTATGTCTGCAGTCTCTGACCATTTCCTGTAGTATGTCTGCAGTCTCTGACCATCTCCTGTACTATGTCTGCAGTCTCTGACCATTTCCTGTACTATGTCTGCAGTTTCTGACCATCTCCGGTACTATGTCTGCAGTCTCTGACTGTCTCCTGCATCATGTCTGCAGTCTGACCGTCTCCTGTAGTATGTTTGCAGTCTCTGACCGTCTCCTGTACTATGTCTGCAGTCTCTGACCATCTCCTTACCATGTCTGCAGTCTCTGACCGTCTCCTGTAGTATGTCTGCAGTCTCTGACCATCTCCTGTAGTATGTCTGCAGTCTCTGACCATCTCCGGTAGTATGTATGACTCCATCCCCAGGGGGCACAACACAGGGAGCACCTCCCAACCCCTGACTAGACAAATGCAGCCCCATCCCTACAATAAAGGCATTAGCACTCATGCCCCGTACACACGTGCAGATTATCTGAAGACTTTTGTCTGCAGACTTACCAAAACCATATAATATGAGGTCAAACCTAAACACTTTCAATTTGTATGCAATCCGGTAGGCCCTTGCACTACATAGAAAAGGTAAATCTGAAGACAAAAGTCTTCAGATAATCTGCACGTGTGTACGGGGCATTAAGGAGAGTCCTACCCACAACCGAGGACAAGCCTGGAGAACCAATCAAGAAAGAAAGAATCCACCCCACCGGAAAACACCTCATTACATAGGGAATTACTCACCAGCGCCCCCTTCCTGTTCAAAGCGACAGCAGAATTCTGTTCCCAGAAACTGATAATTAGATACTACACCTGATCTTTGCCAAGAAGTGATTGTTCTGTTGTTGATTAGAAACCTTTGCAGAATATCAGTCACCTGGCACAGCGAGGGAATTAGGCCCCTTTCACACAGGCGGACCGTACAGATCCGCCTGTCCGTTTTTTTTGGCGGATCTGAACGGTCCCCCCATGCATTCCTATGGGGGCATCGGATGGCAGTGGAGACATGTCCGCTGACATCCGATCCGTCAAATCTGGCTGGATGGAAACCCTATTTTCCATCCGTCCAGCGGATCGGATGAGAACGGACCGACGGGCCGTTCCCATCCGATTTCCCCCATAGAGATGCATGGGGAACTGACAGCTGTGTCTCTGCACACAGCACGGAGACACAGCTGTCCTCCTGCTGCTCAGCGGGGGATCGGCGGCTCGATCCCCCGCTGAGAAAAACGGAATCCGTCCGACGGACGGATAGTGTGAAAGGGGCCTAAGGCATGAGACCCGGGTGACTATTCATTCTGCATAGCGCTCCTGCTGTTGCTGAGTTGTCACCAACCAGCTTCCTCTCCATTGGATTCTACCGGGTTTAGGATGACGTCATTCCTGTATCTTTATGGACTCGATTTCTTAACCTCTGTAACCACATTTCTGTATCACAGGCTGCCAGTCATTTGACTTCAAGCACTGTGCAGACTTCTGGGAGAGGCAAGGAGCCAATTACAAGGGCTGAGGATTCTGGGAAATCCTGGCTGTACTTCTGTTGCTCTGCATTTGATAGATAGGGCTCATTTACACTTCCTTCGCCTACCGCTTCAACATGCTTTGTTTGTGTGCTGATGGTTTAATGAAGCTTGGCAAATGCCCTGTGTGTGTGTTGAGGCCCAATAGCACCTCAGCTCAGTAGCACCCTCACTTAGCAGATCTCCAGCTCCTTATTACCCTCATTCAGCAGATCCCCTGCCCAGTAGTAACCCCAGCTGTGTTGATGCCCCACTCAGTAGTACCCCCAGCTTTGCTGATCCCCAGGTCTGTACTAACCCCCTACTCTGCTGATCCCACTGCTCAGTAGTAACCCCCAACTCTGCTCATTCCCCCTCTAAGTAGTAACCCCCAACTCTGCTCATTCCCCCTCTAAGTAGTAACTCCCAGCTCTGCTCATTCCCCCTCTCAGTAGTAGCTCCCAGCTCTGCTGAACCCCTACTCAGTAGTAACCCCCAGCTCTGCTCATTCCTCCTCTCAGTAGTAACCCCCAGCTCTGCTGAACCCCCACTCAGTTATAACCCCCAGCTATGTTCATTCCCCCTCTCAGTAGTAACCCCCAGCTCTGCTGAACCCCCACTCAGTAGTAACCCCCAGCTCTGCTCATTCCTCCTCTCAGTAGTAACCCCCAGCTCTGCTGAACCCCCACTCAGTGATAACCCTCAGCTCTGCTGAACCCCACTCAGTGATAACCCCCAGCTCTGCTGAACCCCCGCTCAGTAGTAACCCCCAGCTCTGCTCATTCCTCCTCTCAGTAGTAACCCCCAGCTCTGCTGAACCCCCACTCAGTTATAACCCCCAGCTCTGCTGAACCCCCACTCAGTTATAACCCCCAGCTCTGCTCATTCCCCCTCTCAGTAGTAACCCCCAGCTTTCTTTTGGTGGTATTTGATCACCTCTGTGGTTTTTAGATTTTGCGCTTTAAACAAAAACAGAGCGACAATTTTGAAAAAAACGCATTATTTTTTACTTTCTGCTTTAAATCATTCCCAATAAAAAAAAAAAAAATTAAAAAATCTATTTTTTTTTTTATCAGTGTAGGCCAATTTCTATTCTGCTACATATTTTTTGTAAAAAAAAAAAAAAACAAATCCCAAAAAGCGTATTTTAATTGGTTAAATACCAATAAATAAATAAATAAATAAATATATAAACCATTTATAGTGTTTACAAACTATAGGATAGGTTTTTGGACTTTTTATTTATTTTTTTTGCTTTTATTAGTAATGGCGGCGATCAGCGATTTTTTTTTTTTTTTTTTTTTTTTTTTTTTTTTTTTAAGCGGGACTTCGACATTGCGGCGGACAAATCTGACACCAAGTGACACTTTTTGGGGACCAGTGACATCAATACAGTAATGAGTGCTAAAAATTATGCAATGTTACTGTATAAATGACACTGGCAGGGAAGGGTTTAATACTGGGAGTGATCCAAGGGGTTAAATGTGAGCCCAATTGTGCTTACTAACTGTGGGGGGGGGCTATGTGACAGGCACACAGAGATCGTGTTTCAGCTTAACTGAGACACACGATTTCACTGTGCCTGTCTGACAGGAGTAGCGCCTGCTTTGTTTACATAGGCAGGCGGTTCTCCTGTCAGTTTCCCCAAAGACCGCGGGAGGCCAGCGGCGATCGAGCCCGCTCCTCCCGCGGTCTGGCTCCCGCTGTTTCTAATCACAGCGGGAGTATACAAAAAGGAGAAGGCTTCCCTGGGACTTTTTATCCCTTTTGAATCACAGCAGGAGAGTGGCTCCGGCGGCGCGCGTGCGCCGCCGAGACCGTGTGCGCGTAGCCACGTAGATCTACGTGATTATGCGCAGCCAAGCCGCCCATCTGCAGTAAATCTGTGTGGGGCGGTCAGCAAGTGGTTAAAATAGCATGTCCAATGCCACATTTTGAAGCAAGTGTAAACAAGCCTTGACAGAAAATTTTAGCTGTCTGCTTGATGTAACAAAAATGTATCAATAATATCAATGACGGCTTCTGTGTGTTTTATCATTTTTTTTTTTTTTTTAACTGGTGTTCTCCTTGTAAATAGACATTTTTTTTGTTGTGTCATGTGTTGGTGTTGGTTATATTTTGAATGCGTTAACCCCATCAGGTCTGGGCTCCCGTCTGTGTCAGGACATCAGAGACAGCTATCCGGCAGGTCACTTACTGAGCGTAACTGCTGCACCCCATGAGACCGGCGACACCCCATTGCAGCATTACAACTCCCTGCTCTGCCTGTCCTACCTGCAGAGGTGAGCTGTTACTGGATATAATGATGCTTTATCACAGAGTGAAGCTGCCTGATTGCCAAGAGGGACTTCCCACTGATAATGATAACTTGCCTTTTTTTCCTCCTTGAAAGCTGAATTCCACGCAAGCAATTAAAGCACAGATAAAACACATATGGAAGCCATTTTACCTGTGACTGGACTGTGAAAGGAGAAGCAACAGACTGATGAGCTTGTATCTGTGTCACTCTGCTCTCTTCTCCTATCAGCATGTCCCTTATTAGCACATGAGCATTGCAGTTCAATTGACTGGATCCTTGTGCTGCTTCTCCCTTTCATAGTCTGAGCTCTGATGTACAGAGGGTAGCAAGAGGGTGATACCTGGTCCCATTCAGGTACTGGTGCAAAGGGCATCACTGGCTGATATCTTCGGCAGTACTCAGCAAATAAAGGGTGTTGCAGTGACTTCCTATCAAGGGAAGGCTCAGTGTTTTGAGTCGGGGGGTCCTTGGTGCCATTCAGCTCAGAAGACTGAGGACATCTTTTGATATAAAAGAAGTACTGCATGGACAGCTTCAGATTGAAGGCAAATGTTGCAGCTGGAGTTTCTTTTTAGTTTTACCTTTACCTGGGGGGCCATTGTAAGAAATCAAAATTTAGCCCATGGTTTGGCTTCAACTCCTGCAGTGTTACACATTTATATTGGAAAATTTTTACACATCATATTTTGTCCTCATTTTGTGCCCAACTAAGTGAAGACATGTCATTGTTTTATTGGGCATTGTGATGGGATCTTATTCTACATCTAAATGAAGACATCCCATTGTTTTATCGGGTACTGCAATGGGTTCCTATTCTACATCTACGTGAAGACGTGTCATTGTTTTATTGGGTGCTGCCTAGGGGGTCCTATTTTACATCTACACGATGATGTGTTATTGTTTTATTAGGTACTGCAATGGGGACCTATTCTACATCTACATGAAGATGTGCATTGTTTTATTGGGTACTGCAATGGGGTCCTATTCTACATCTACGTGAAGACGTGTCATTGTGTTATTGGGTGCTGCCTAGGGGGTCCTATTCTACATTTACATGAAGATGTGTTATTGTTTTATTAGGTACTGCAATGGGGTCCTATTCTACATCTACATGAAGAGGTGTCATTGTTTTATTGGGTACTGCAATGGAGTCCTATTCTACATCAAAGTGAAGACATGTCATTGTTTTATTGGGTACTGTGATGGGGTACCATTCTACATCAAAGTGAAAACATGTTCTTGTTTAATAGGTACTACAATGGGTTCCCATTCTACATCTAAGTAAAGACGTACTTGTTTTGTGCTGCGATGGGGTCCTATTCTACATCTAAGTGAAAACGTGCTTGTTTTATAGGTACAGCGATAGGGTCCTATTCTACATTTAAGTGAAGACTTGGGCTTGTTTTGTAGGTACTGCAATGGGGTCATATTCTACAGCTAAGTCAAGAAATGTACTTGTTTTTTTAGGTACTGCATTGGGGTCCTATTCTTCATCTAAGTGAAAACGTATGCTGGTTTTTTAGGTACTGTGATGGGGTCCTATTCTACATCTAAGTGAAGACGTGTGCTTGTTTTGTAGGTACTGCGATGGGGTCTTACTCTTCTCCAATGACGATGTGATGAAGATGGTGGCCTCCACAGCTGAGAAAAAAACTTTCTCTTCCTCCGGTCTTCAGCCAGTAATCTCCCTCACTGCGATGAATACTCACATCGCTTCTTGTTTGGCTGGCCTTCTCTACCCAGTGTATTCCCTGAAGACAAGAAGGTACCTTTATCAGTGCTCTTTCTGCTCACTTCTGTATACAAATGTGGGATGGAGTCATCTGATTGTTGCTGTTGAACATTATACTTCTTACCAAAAGCTATCAAAGTAGTATTTAACCCTCCAGTGTTTTTTAGCTTAAAACATTGAGTACAATAAAATAAACATTCCTCAGTAAACTATTTCCTAAAATTCTTACCCCACCACTTGCAGTTGCTGCGTGTTTCTATTGATGCACACAGTGTAGGGAGACACAACGCTAGTCCATAGGAGCCACTCAAATGTGCTTTTCATTTTTGTTTTGGAAGCCAGTTAGAGTCATCTAAGCCACTGACCTGCTTATGTGTTTAAATGGCAGCACATAAAATGTACCTATTCTCCTGATGAGTATTGTTGGTTGTCTTATAGCATGGTCAGTATGGGGCTGGAGCCATGGGAGCTGATCCGATCCCTGTGTCTGATGCCCAGCATGAAGTTTCTGCATACGGCTCAGGTCTGCAGAAGGTAAGGCTGCTTCCTCCTCTCATGCGGGAAGGTCATCCTGTGGATTCCTTCACTTGCTGTGCCTGGCAGGGTCAAAAGTACACCAGGACAGGTCCTCTTAGTACATCTCAGTATGCATCTTTGCTATAGAATAATCTTTTTTTGTTGTTTGTTTTTTTTGTGGGGGGGGGGGGGGGTTGGGTTAATCTAATGCAGGGGTGGGAAACTGCGGCCCTGCAGCTGTTTCAGAACTACAAGTCCCATCGGGCCTCTGAAATTCATGCTCATAACTGTCTGTCTTGCAAACCCTCATTGGACATGTAGTTCCACAACCGCTGCAGGGTCTAATGCATGGTTGGGTGGTGGAAGTGACTTGCAATATTTTCTGCCTTTAGCTGCCATCTGTGCTTCTGTCAGTCCCTGCAGGCAGGGAGAAGCATTTCCTCAGTCTCTCCTCCCCCAGAAATCAGGCTGCAACATTGTAACATTGTAGTGATAGCGGCATTTCCTCAGTCTCTCCTCCCCCAGCAATCAGACTGCAACATTGTAACATTGTAGTGACACAAGGAAGCATTTCCTCAGTCTCTCCTCCCCCAGCAATCAGACTGCAATATTGTAACTTTGTAGTGATGCAAGGAAGCATTTCCTCAGTCTCTCCTCCCCCAGCAATCAAGCATTTCCTCAGTCTCTCCTCCCCCAGCAATCAAGCATTTCCTCAGTCTCTCCTCCCCCAGCAATCAGACTGCAACATTGTAACATTGTAGTGATAGAGGCATTTCCTCAGTCTCTCCCCCCCTTCCCCCCCCCCTCAATCAGACTGTACACTGTAGCTTTGTAGTGATACAAGGAAGCATTTCCTCAGTCTCTCCTCCACCAGCAATCAGGCTGTAACATTGTAGTGATCGAGACATTTCCTCAGTCTCTCCTCCCCCCCCCCCCAATCAGTCTGTATACTGTGGCTTTGTAGTGATACAAGGAAGCATTTCCTCAGTCTCTTCCCCGTGATCAAACTGTAACATTGTAGTGATACAATGAAGCATTTCCTCAGTCTCTCCTCCCCTAGCAATCAGACTACAACATGGTAACTTTGTAGCGATAAAAGGAAGCATTTCCTCAGTCTCTCCTCCCTCAGCAATCAGACTGTAAATTATAACTTTGTAGTGATACAAGGAAGCATTTCCTCAGTCTCTTCCCCGGTGATCAGACTGTAACATTGTAACGGTACAAGGAAGCATTTCCTCAGTCTCTTCCCCGGTGATCAGATTGTAACATTGTAATGGTACAAGGAAGCATTTCCTCGGTCTCTCCTCCCTCAGCAATCAGACTGCATCATTTGTAAGAAGGTGACAGCAGGGGGCTGATTTGTGTCAGATATTTGTGGACACAGCCAAGAGCTGCAGAGGAACCCAGATTTACATGATTGTGTCATCTCTGAGACAGAATCACAGTTTAGGAAGTCGATGCTGGTGACCCTGGATGTGATGCCTAAACAAAAATGGCTCTGTCCTTCTGGAGAGAAAAGCAGATGAAGGCATTGTCGGGGGGAGTCCTGTCATCTCTGTGAGAGGGAATAAATACAGGGAAGCGTTACATTGACTTATTACTGAGTGTCGATGCACTTTAGGGGTGTACTTTGTTATGTTTGTTGTCTATGATTCTGGATCCAATATTTTATCTCTCGGCAGGGGAACAGCATTCTGGGATAAAGTGACGTCTTCTGTGGTGCAGACAGTCCCTCGAGCAAATCCTCAGGGTCAGCTTGTATCCTTTGTCCAATGTAAAGTAGAGCTGGAGGATTAATCGTTAACAAATCACAATCTCAATTCACCCCCCCTCACTAGCCTGTGAGGCGCCCGCGTGGTCACGGATCCCCCCGCGCGTGTGACCGGCGGACCCGATGTCTGCCGGTCACTCAGCGATCGTCGGGGGAGAGGGAGAAAGTCAGGCGGCTGATGTAAACAAGCCGCCTGTCATTCTCCCCTGTGTAGAAACTGTGATCACACGGTTCTACTATGTAGGACCGTTGATCACTGTTTCTACAGCTCAAGCTACAGCCAATCACAGTTAGAATCACGCCCCTAGGGGGACACACAGCCCCTCCCTCTCAAATAAAGTTAACCCCTTCACTGCCAGTGTATTTTTACAGTTACAGTGCATATGTATAGCACTGATTACTGCAGTAATGTCACTGGTAACCCCAAAAGTGTCAAAAATGTCAGTCAAGGGTCAGATCCGTCCGCCGTAATGTCGCAGTACTGCAAAAAAAAATCGCAGATCGCCGCCATTACGCGTTAAAAAAAAAAACACCAAAAATAACAAAAATCTTTCCCTTTGTTAGTAAACGCGATAACTTTTGCGCAAACCAATCAAAATACGCTTTTTGCGATTTTTTTTTTTTTTTACCAAACATAGGTAGCATAAAACAAATTGGCCGAAAATGTTAAAAAATTTTGATTTTTACATTTTTTGGGGGGGAATTTCATATAAAAAAAATGTGAAAAATATTGTTATTTTTGCAAAATTGACGCTCTTTTTTTTGTTTATAGCGCAGGATCAAAAAATCGCACAGATGATCAAATACCACCAAAAGAAAGCTCTGTTTGTGGGAAAAAAAGGACGTCAAATTTGTTTAGGTACAGCGTCGCACGACCGCGCAATTGTCCGTTAAAGTCACGCAGTGCCGAATCGCAAAATACCCCCTGGTCTTTTAGCAGCCAAATCCTCTGGGGCTTAAGTGGTTAAAATGGCATGTCCTCGATTCTTAGTGCCGGTTCACGCTATAGCGATGTCAGACATTGCATGTGATTCGCACTGCTCTGCAAATCACATGCAATGTCTGTGTGATGCGAATTCAGCCATCAGGGCCGCTGATAAGGCAGTACAGGCAGCCCTCCTGTACTGGGCCTGGACCCCATCAGGTCAAAAGGGGGGGGGGGGCCCGGGCACCTGTTGAGCAGGAGGTCCGGCTGTACTGTCTTATTGCAGAAACAGATCCTCTTCTGCCTCCCCTTGCAGCGCTGCCGGCTTCTCCTCTTCTTACTCCCTCCAGCTTCACTGCAGGGGGATTGGTTCTAGCACATGCACCCCCTCCATCTGCTACTCCCCCCCCCCCCCTGCAGCGCTGACTGCTTCCCGCCTCTGCTCTCTGCTGTGGGCACACAGGGGGGATATTTCAGGACAGAGAGCGGGGGAAGTGGCAGGTAAATGTCATTTACTGGTCCGTTCCATTCCTGAGTGATTGGTACCAGTCACTCCTGTGTCCATTTGTCACTGATGCATAGTAAATTGTGTTTACTATGCTTCAGTTGGTGAATGAGCACTTCTTATTCATTCATCTGTGCAGCTGAGGCTACAGAGAAAGGGACTGATAAATGGGTCCTGTCACTTTCGGTCGGGGAAGGGGGACCGCTGTATGGGGCCCCATGATTTCTAACAGCAGCCCTGTCAGTCATACAGATTCTATGGCTGAATTCGCATCGCATTCGGACCAAAGTCGCGCAGGACCCTTTTTGTGGTCCGCACACCAAAATCAGATTACATGGGTGTTCACACCTATGGGATCCGATTCCTGTCCGAACTGACAGTATTGACACTTCCAGCGATTTGCATATGGCAGTGTGAACTGCCTGCGAGTTGGTTGTGGTGCGAGAATCTGCAGTGGATTCGCAGGGTTCCCGCATCGCACCAATGTGAACCGGTGTCGCGTCGAATAATGCCTCCCGTCGAAAAATGCATCCAACTTACTGTGCATGCTCAGTAAGTGACGTCACTCCAGCTGACTGCTCCGATCAGCTGTGCTGGCGGTGACGACACTGGCATGCGCAGTTTGTTGGATGCGTTATCTGACGGTAGACAGAGAGCGGAGGAGGGGAGAGAATGTAATGTCAGACTCTGCCTCGCTCTCTGCACTATCTATGGGGACGAATCGGATTGCAGTGTATTCTTATGTGAGAAATGGCGGAATATTGTCTGATTACAGAACACACACACAGCTCTTATCGGGGCACATTAAAGGGGAACTCTGACCGCAATAATAAAGGGGAACTCTGACCACAATATTAAAGGAGCACTCTGACCGCAATATTAAAGGGGCACTCTGACCGCAATATTAAAGGGGCACTCTGTTGGGAATAATAAAGGGGCACTCTGAAGGGAATAATAAAGGGGCACTTTGACTGGAATAATAAAGGGGGCCTCTGACCAAAATATTAAAGGGGCACTCTGACCACAATATTAAAGGAGCACTCTGACGGGAATAATAAAGGGGCACTCTGACAGGGACACTGATGTAAAGGGGCACTCTGACGGGAACACTGATGTAAAGGAGGACTCTGACGGGGACACACTGGATGTAAAGGATCACTCTGATGGGGACACACTGGATGTAAAGGGGCACTCTGACAGGGACACACTGGATATAAAGGAGCACTCTGATGGGGACATGGATGTAAAGGAGGGACTATGACAGGGACACACTGGATGTAAAGGAGGACTCTGATGGGGACACGGACACAGGCTGAATGACAGCGGGGGACACGGGCTACATAACGGCGGGGACACAGGTTGGATGACGGCAGGGACAGGGGCTGAATGACGGTGGGGATACAGGCCGAATGACGGCGGGGACACAGGCTGCATGATGGGGGACTAACTGATGTTGCACAGATGAAGCTCAAATGAGCACTGAGGAGGCACGCATTGGCATGAATGAGGCAGAGATGGGCATGAATGAGGCAAAGGTGGGCATGAATGGGGCACAGGTGAGCATGAATGGGGGACAGATGGGCATGGAAAAGGTAGGGGTGGTGCCGATCGGTGTGAACAGCGTGCGAGGAGATAGCTGAACCGGACATGCAGCGGTCTGTTGACAAATGATCGCTCCGTCATTGGATAGAGCGATCATGTGGTAAAGGGCCGCTGTCATTGGCCCTTTAACACAATCCGCGGGAAGTGCGATTCTGGGAGGACGTCTCTATACGCCCTCCCAGAATAAGCTTACCGCGCTGTAGCCATCATTGGGCTATGCCCTAGTCGGCAAGTAGTTAATCCCCATAGTCTTAGCTATCCGATAGTACCCGTGAAGTGGAGCTTTGCATTACCTATTGTCCGCAGTATTTGACCAAGCTCGATCACCATACCAGTCCCTGTGAAAATTAGGCATTGCCCCCAAAAAATTTGTGTGGCTACTGGAGGTCCTCTAGTATAAGTTTGCCAAGTATGGTGCCCTGAACCCCCGTGGTTTGGCCCTACATTTATAGTAGCTTGGCCTGCTTTGTTAATCTATAGCAGGGTCTTAGTCTGGAGATTTGAGGAGCTACAGCTTGGACCCCAAATGAGTCCGGGGGGGGGGGGGGCATATTTAGCACAGAGGTAGGGGGGGTCCTTCCTTTACCACCCCAAACATCTTGGGGTTTGTTAGCCCAAAATTTCCTGGTCAAGTTTTTCTAGGGCCCCTTTAGAGTATGTGGCCCCTGGGTCGTACGGCACAGCCGGGAGTGCTGGATACCACAGGAATCCCTTGACCATTCTGCAGTGGTCAGCTAAAGTCTACCCCAATGCAGGTCCCTGTGAAAATTAAGCATTTGCCCCAAACAAATGTATGTGGCCTCTGGGGATCATATAGTATCCCTATGCCAAACTTGGTGCCCCTGGGCACTGTGGTTCAGCTACCACAGGGCCCTACATTTAGGCTAGCCTGGCCCGCTATGTTAATCTATGGTGCAGCCGCGATCAGGAATTTAAGGGGCCACAGATCGGGCCCCGAATGAGTCCAGGGGCCCAAATTTGGCACAGAGGTAGGGAAGGTCTTCCTTTACCACCTCTACAATTTTGAGGTTGCTAGCCTGAAGTTTTATGGTCCGCTTTTTAGGGGGCCCATTGGGAGTGTGTGGCCCTCGGGCGCTACTGCGGAGTGGGGATTGGCGAGTACTGCAGGGATCTCTGGAATTTACAGTATTTGCAGTACAGAGAGGGGATTACTGCACCAGATCCAGTACAGAGAGGGGATTACACCACCAGATCCAGTACAGAGAGGGGATTACACCACCAGATCCAGTACAGAGAGGGGATTACACCACCAGATCCAGTACAGAGAAGGGATTACACCACCAGATCCAGTACAGAGAGGGGATTACTACACCAGATCCAGTACAGAGAAGGGATTACTACACCAGATCCAGTACAGAGAGGGGATTACTACACCAGATCCAGTACAGAGAAGGGATTACTACACCAGATCCAGTACAGAGAGGGGATTACTACACCAGATCCAGTACAGAGAAGGGATTACTACACCAGATCCAGTACAGAGAGGGGATTACACCATCAGATCCAGTACAGAGAAGGGATTACACCACCAGATCCAGTACAGAGAAGGGATTACACCATCAGATCCAGTACAGAGAGGGGATTACACCACCAGATCCAGTACAGAGAAGGGATTACTACACCAGATCCAGTACAGAGAGGGGATTACTACACCAGATCCAGTACAGAGAGGGGATTACTACACCAGATCCAGTACAGAGAGGGGATTACACCATCAGATCCAGTACAGAGAAGGGATTACACCACCAGATCCAGTACAGAGAAGGGATTACACCATCAGATCCAGTACAGAGAAGGGATTACTACACCAGATCCAGTACAGAGAGGGGATTACTACACCAGATCCAGTACAGAGAGGGGATTACTACACCAGATCCAGTACAGAGAGGGGATTACACCATCAGATCCAGTACAGAGAAGGGATTACACCACCAGATCCAGTACAGAGAAGGGATTACACCATCAGATCCAGTACAGAGAGGGGATTACACCACCAGATCCAGTACAGAGAAGGGATTACTACACCAGATCCAGTACAGAGAGGGGATTACTACACCAGATCCAGTACAGAGAGGGGATTACTACACCAGATCCAGTACAGAGAGGGGATTACTACACCAGATCAAGTACAACAACAAGTAACAAAAAGAAAAACACAAGACTTTAGTATCACTCAAATTCTGGGACCAGGGGAGGCAAAAATGAGGGGGAGGCAGAGAGATGAGGGGGAGGCAGAGAGATGAGGGGGAGGCAGAGAGATGAGCGGGAGGCAGAGAGATGAGCGGGAGGCAGAGAGATGAGCGGGAGGCAGAGATGAGGAGGGCAGAGATGAGGGGGAGGCAGAGATGAGGAGGGCAGAGATGAGGGGGAGGCAGAGATGAGGAGGGCAGAGATGAGGGGAATGCTGCATCTACATAGAGAGGCACAGTATCTGCAGGAGGAGTTCTGTCCTCCTCTCTGCTGCCAACTGCTGAGACGGGGCGGAGCTCTGTCCTCCTCTCCAGACAAGGTGGGGGGCAGAGAAGAGCCTCCCTGCAGCTGCACAGAGCTCTGTCCTCCTCTCCAGACAAGGTGGGGGCGGAGATGTGGGGGGGGGGGGTTCTGCAGCTGCAGGAGAGGCGCATGGGCCATATGAAATGATCTAGTGGGCCGGGGGTCTTGTAGCTGACATGCTCTAGGGACTCCGCTAAAACCATAGATTTAGGTTTGGGGGGGGGGGGGGTTCTAGTAATTGTCTAGTTTAAAAAAAAAAGTGCGGGTCCTTTTTCGGATGACGGAGTTCTGGATCTGCCGCTCTCCGGGTTCTGATGGATATTTGGGATTCTTCCTTCACCGCACTTCTCTCAGCATCACAGCGTGTCTGTTCTGGCCGTGGCTCGGAACTCCCAGGATTACTCCTTCCTTCTCTCCCAGGACTCCGTACTCACCAAGCTGAAGCAGTCCTATCGCTGCGTCTCCTGGAACCCCTCCCCCATCCACTGCTGGACAGGTCAGTCATCTCCTTCTGCACCCCCATCCTTCCTCTGACATGTTTCACCCCCTAGGGGAGCCTAATAGTAGAGATTTCTATCAGAGGGAGGAAACATGGCAAAGGACGGAATGGGTGACGTGTGTCTCAGTAAAGGTTTGTATGGATTGTCTGCTCTGTGATTGTCCCAAAGGGGAGGTGACCGAGATTAAGGTTTTCCTGGAATCTCAGAGTGACGATAGGGGGGGTCCATGAGCAGAGATTTAGACACATTCCTATTGGCCAGTGAGACAGATAATCATAGTGATGGCCCAATAGCACAAGATCCAGTACAGAGGGGGATTATACCACCAGATCCAGTACAGAGTGGGGATTATACCACCAGATCCAGTACAGAGTGGGGATTACACCACCAGATCCAGTACAGAGAGGGGATTACACCACCAGATCCAGTACAGAGAGGGGATTACACCACCAGATCCAGTACAGAGAGGGGATTACACCACCAGATCCAGTACAGAGAGGGGGTTACACCACCAGATCCAGTACAGAGAGGGGGTTACACCACCAGATCCAGTACAGAGAGGGGATTACACCGCCAGATCCAGTACAGAGAGGGGGTTACACCACCAGATCCAGTACAGAGAGGGGATTACACCACCAGTTCCAGTACAGAGAGGGGGTTACACCACCAGATCCAGTACAGAGAGGGGATTACACCACCAGATCCAGTACAGAGAGGGGATTACACCACCAGATCCAGTACAGAGGTGGATTACACCACCATAAACAAACATAAATCCGCTTAGCTCTCAGGTTAGAACTGCCGTCCAGGTGTCCTCAGTGAGGGTATTTGCCGCATAGGACTCCTCTTAGGACCCTGCGGCAGTCGAGCATTCCTCCCCTATATAATGCCCTTCTCCAAGATGGCGGGTTCATAGGCCTGAGGAAGGAGCGCATGCTCCGACAACGCGTCGCCTACGTCATCACGCCCACGCTCTACGCCCAACCCGGAAGTCCGCCGCCGGAGGAGTTGCAGGTGTCCTCGGGGTCCGGATACTGCTCACTCCCGCAGTCGGCCGGATCTGTTTGGAGCACATCAGCCCCTCCTTGCCCAGGCACTGGATTAATGGATCTTTTTACATACGTTCACCATGCTTTTTAATCGTTTATCTTGTGAGTACCCAGCATTATTAGATGTCAAATAAAGTATTGGTTTTACTGCACTTAGAGTGGCGCTGTTCTTATCTTCCCGATTACACCACCATACTAAACACATGACCATTTTGATAATCCAGAAGCAGAAATGTAATAATATTGTCTGATTTGTTCTGCAGACCCCCAGAATATTCTGGATCCCTCATGTCACAGCCACTCCCTGACCGTCTGCGCCAACCACTCCAGTGCGGCCGACCTGGTGAGCAGCATTGTGGGTAAAGCTCGCACCATGTATGACTCCGGGGCCTATCTGCATTGGTATCGGAGATACGGCTGTGAGGAAGAAGACTTCCAGAGGGCCTTCAACTCCCTGGACTGCGTTGTGGATGAATATAACAGTCTGGGGCAGCAGTGATCCAATAGCTTTCACAAGATCCATGACCGTCACAAGATCCATGACCGTCACAAGATCCATTATTGTAACAAGATCCATTATGTCACAAGATCCAATACCATTCACAAGATCCATTACAGTCACAAGATCCAATACCGTTCACAAGATCCATCACCTTCACAAGATCCATGAACGTCACAAGATCCATGAAAGTCACAAGATCCATGACCGTCACAAGATCCAATACCATTCACAAGATCCATTACCGTCACAAGAGCCATTATTGTTACAAGATCTACGAGATCCATTACTGTTGCAAGATCCATGACTGTCACAAGATCCATGAGAACCATTACTGTCACAAGATCCATGACCTCCATTATGGTCACAACTAGATCCATGATCGTTCACAAGATCCATTACCGTCACAAGCCATTATTGTCACAAGATCCATTATTGTAACAAGATCCATGACACGCACAAGATCCATGACTGTCAAAGGATCCAATACCATTCACAAGATTAATTACGTCACAAGAGCCATTATTGTCATAAGATCCATGACCGTCAGAAGATCCAATACCGTTCAGAAGATCCTTTACCGTTCAGAAGATCCTTTACCGTCACAAGATCCATGACCGTCACAAGATCTATGAGATCAATTACTGTCGCAAGATCCATGACTGTCACAAGATCTGTGAGAACCATTACTTTTACAAGATCCATTACCATCACAAGATCCATCACCTCCATTATGGTCACAAGATCCAATACCGTTCACAAGATCCATGACCATCACAAGATCCAGTACCGTTCACAAGCCTTTATTGTCACAAGATCCATTATTGTAACAAGATCCATGACACTCACAAGATCCATGACTGTCACAAGATCCAATACCGTCACAAGATCCGTGAGAACCATTACTGTCACAAGATCCATGACCTCCATTATGATCACAAGGTCCATGACCGTCAGTTTTCTATCCGCAGAGATCCCATCATTGGCCAACATTCTAGATTTTCTGTAACCTCCGGGTTTCAAGCAAGTGAGGAGGAGAAAGTCTGAGGATTTCCAGTTTATAAATTGTTCTTTTGAATCCGGTATTACAAATGTTACATATTAAAAGTGCAGAAGAATCCATAGAGTTACATTGTTCCGGCTTGGGCCAATGTAACGATGCATACATAGTTGCTCTGCAGCATTGTGAACACCAGATGTCGCTCTCTCAGCAAGTGCACCTTCCAGGGAACTTTTTGCATTTTCTCCATGATTGCAAAGCATTTTCTGATTGGTCGGAGAGTTCGGTCAGTGACATCACAATCTCCACTTTGTTCAATCAGAGAACGCTTTGCATTTATTGAGGAGATGCAAAGTGTTACCTGAACGGTGGCCGTGCTGAGCGAGTGAACCCCTGTGTTCACAATGTAGCAAGGTGGACGCTCTGCATGGAACCCCAAAGCTATTTTCAGTTGAGTCCAGGATAAAGATATTTTTTTAAAAAGTGACAATTATTTTCAGTTGAGTCCAGGATAAAGATATTTTTTTAAAAAGTGACAATTATTTTCAGTTGAGTCCAGGATAAAGATATTTTTTTAAAAAGTGACAATTATTTTCAGTTGAGTCCAGGATAAAGATACTTCTTTTTAAAAAGTGACAATTATTTTCAGTTGAGTCCAGGATAAAGATATTTTCTTTTAGAAAGTGACATTTATTTCCAGTTGAGTCCAGGATAAAGATATTTTATTTTAAAAAGTGACATTTATTTTTAGTTGAGTCCAGGACAAAGATATTTTCTTGTAAAAAGTGACAATTATTTTTAGTTGAGTCCAGGATAAAGATATTTTTTTAAAAAGTGATAATTATTTTCAGTTGAGTCCAGGCAAAGGATAGTTTTTTTCAAAAAGTGACTGTTATTTTTCAGTGGAGTCCAATTTTAAAATTGCCATCACTTGGCTTGTGTACGGCTTGGTAAACTGAGACGAATGTTTGCTAAAAGTTTACCTAAAAATTTTTTCCTACCTCGTTTAAAATTGTGAAAAAAAATGAACTTCATTATCAGCCTTGCTGGAAAAGTTAGCCTGCCTTAGGGCAGAACTAGGATGTTATTTCCCTTCCTCCTGCCTGTACTATGTATCCCACAATTCCTTTGGGTGATGGGAAAGTGGGGATAGACATGATCTACTGTTAACTGACAAGCAAGACGCAACATTGACTGCCCGACCCTAGCTGATATCTGTGCATTGCTCTGTAGAATGCAGCCAGAAAAAAAGGATGACAGCGGGGAGAGTTGTCTGTCTGAGCTGCGGCGTTGTCACTCAATTACAGGAAGTGAGGAAATGGACTGCCTGATGTACCAATCATCAGACAGATCTTTTTATGTTACAGAGCAAAGTGTGGAAATGAAAATCTCTCTGTGATTGAAGTTATCATGCTACAGAACATATTTGTGTTTAGTTTTAAACCTTCATTTTGCTTTAAATGATGAAGAATGATTGTGGTATGTAGTTTTATACTGCCTCACCTGTCTTTAGACTGTCCTATAATGTCTGACCCAAAAACACAAGGCTTAGAATAGCCTAAGAGCCTCCCAGCACAGAGCCCTGGGCCCCGGACTAACAATCGGGACCCAGAACTCCCGATTCCGGGTCACCTAATTGCAGTGATAGCTTCTGATTGGCTACCACAGTGATCAGCCATTGTGAAGCCCGCCCCTGTGTATTTCTCTGTGAAAGGGGAGGAAAGGTACATTGTATCTCTCTCTCTCTCACCCTCCTCCCCTTCTCTCTCCTCTCTCTTCCTCCTCCCCTTCTCTCTCCCCCCTCCCTCCTCTCCTCTCTCTCCCCCCTCCCTCTCATTTCCTCCCTCCCTCTCTCTCTCCCTCCATTCTCTCTCCTCCCTCTCCCCTCTCTCTCTCTCTCCCTCTCACCTCCCTCCTTCTTTCTCACCTCCATCCCGCTCTCTCAGCTCCCTCTCGCTCTCTCTCCTCCCTTTCCCCCCCTCTCTCTCTCTTCTCTCTATCCCTCCCTCCCTCTCTCCTCCCTCTCCCCCTCTCTCTCTCTTACATAGTTAGCGAGGTTGAAAAAAGACATCAGTCCATCCAGTTCAACCTATGATGTGTGTGTGTGTTTGCTGCTAATCGCACATTGCATATCCCTGTATGTTGTACATTGCATATCCCTGTATGTTGTACATTGTATACCCCTGTATGTTGTACATTGTATACCCCTGTATGTTGTGGTCTTTAAGGTGCCCATCTAATCCTTTTTTGAAACTATCAATGCTCCCTGCTGATACGACTGCTTGTGGAACAGAATTCCACATCCTTACCGCTCTGACACCCCCTGCGTATGTTAAGGTTAATCCGCCTTTCCTCTAGTTTTAGTGAGTGGCCACGTGTCTTATTGTATTTCCTTTCTCTGAATAGGTTTTTCCATATGCTAGGGTTGCCAGTACAGTATTTGTACATTGATATCATATCCCCCCTCAATCGTCTCTTCTCCAGAGAGAATAGGTTCAGTGCTTGTAGTCTTTCCTCATAGCTGATGTCCTCCATTCCCCTAATTATTTTTGTTGCCCTTCTCTGGACTCTCTCCAGTTCCAGCACATCCTTCCTGAGGACCGGTGCCCAGAACTGGACAGCATACTCCAGATGTTGCCGGACCAGAGTCTTGTAGAGCGGGAGAATAATCTCTTTATTTCTGGAGTGAATCCCCTTTTTTATACATCCCAGTATTCTGTTGGCTTTGCTTGCAGCGGCTTGGCATTGCATGCCACTGCCAAGCCTGTTGTCCACCAGTACCCCCAGGTCCTTTTCCATCCTAGACTCACCCAGAGGTTCCCCCCCCCCCCCAGTGAGTAGCTTTCTGGTTTCTGGCACCCAAGTGCATTACTTTACATTTTTCTACATTAAATCTCATCTGCCATGTAGTTGCCCACCCCGTTATTTTGTCCGCTTGTAGGGTTTCCACATCCTGCCCAGCATGCTTAGTTTAGTATCATCTGCAAATACTGAGATTGTACTCGATATCCCCTCCTCTAGATCATTTATGAATAAATTAAACAGGATTGGCCCCAGGACAGAACCCTGGGGGACCCCACTTTCCACACCCGCCCAATCCGAGTACTCCCCATTAATCACAACCTTTGCACTCTCCCCTGGAGCCAGTTCTCTATTCAGGTACTCACCCTATGGTCCATACCTACCTTCCTTAGTTTGAACATTAAGCGTTTGTGGGGAACGTTGTCAAAGGCCTTTGCAAAGTCCAGATACACCACATCCACAGGCTTACCTTTATCTAGGTGGCAGCTCACTTCATCATAGAAGGTTAATAGATTGGTTTGGCAAGAACGATTTTCATGAATCCATGCTGATTACTACTTATAATACCGTTTTCATTACTAAAGTCTTGTATGTGGTCCCTTAACATCCCCTCCAAAATCTTGCAGACTACTGATGTTAGGCTGACCGGCCTATAGTTACCCGGGATATATCTCGGCCCCTTTTTAAATATTGGTACCACGTTGGCTTTTTTCCAATCAGCTGGCACCATACCCGTCTGTAAACTAACCTTAAAGATCAAGAATAATGGTCTGGCAATCACCTGGCTGAGCTCTTTAAGAACCCTCGGGTGCAAGCCATCCGGTCCTGGGGATTTATTTATGTTAAGTTTCTCCAGTTTAGTTCTAAGTCTATCTTCTGTTAGCCATGGCGGTATTTCCTGTGCTGTATTATTTAGTTTGGCCTTACAAGCTAGGTTAGTGTAGCCCCCCAATTCTTTTGTGAAGACTGAAGAGAAGAAATTATTTAACACTTCTGCCTTTTCCCTGTCCTCTGTGGCCAAAACTCCCTTATCGTCTTTTATGGGGCCAATGTGTTCTGGGGCCCTCTGGCCTCGCTTTCTTACTGTTTATATACTTAAAGAATTTCTTGGAGTTCTTTTTACTCTCTTCTCTCTATCCCTCCCTCTCTCTCCCTCTCTCTCTCTCTCTCTCCTCCCTCTTCTTGCAGAGAGAGAAAAAAAAAAAGTGTGTATTAACCACTTTACCACCGGAGGATTTTGCTGTCTTACGTCTGGGCCACTTTTTGCGATTCGGCGCTGTGCGACTTTAACTGACAATTGCGCGGTCATGCAACGCCGTACCCAAATGAAATTTACGTCCTTTTTTTTGCATAAACAGAGCTTTCTTTTGGTGGTATTTGATCACCTGTGTGATTTTTACTTTTTGCGCTATAAACAAAAAAAGAGCGTTTATTTTAAAAAAATAACAATATTTTTAACATTTTTTTATATGAAATTCCCCCCAAAAAATGTAAAAATCTAATTTTTTTTTAATTTTTGGCCAATTTGTTTTCTGCTACCTATGTTTGGTAAAAAAAAATCACAATAAGCGTATTTTGATTGGTTTGCGCAAAAGTTACCGCGTTTACTAACTAAGGGAAAGATTTTTGTCATTTTTGGTGTTTTTTTTTTTTTAACGCGTAATGGCGGCGATCTGCGATTTTTTTTTTTTTTTGCGGGACTGCGACATTGCGGCGGACAGATTGGACCCTTGACTGACATTTTTGACACTTTTGGGGGTACCAGTGACATTACTACAGTAATCAGTGCTATACATATGCACTGTTACTGTAAAAATGACACTGGCAGGGAAGGGGTTAATTTTATTGGAGAGGGAGGGGTTAATGTATGCCTGGTGCTTACTAACGTGTGGGGGGGGGGGGTGACTGAGTGAGTCAGGGACAGATCGGATGGTCAGCTATGCTGAACCCTGTAATCTGTCCCTGCCTGTCACTTAGGACAGTGGTTCTCAACTCCGGTCCTCGGGACCCACCAACAGGCCAGGTTTGCAAGATAACTAAATTACATCACAGGTGATCTCATTTGCTGCTCAGTGATTGCAGTATTCTAGTCTGCATCCCCCAAGGTAATACTTAAAATCTGGCCTGTTAGTGGGTCCCGAGGACCGGAATTGAGAACCACTGCCTTAGGAGATCCGCCCGCTCTGTTTACACAAGTGGGCGGATCTCCTCACTCGATTCCCCGACGATCGGGGAAGAGCGGCGGCGATCGCCGCCGCTCCTCCCCTGGCCCGACTCCCGCTGTGACTGAAAACAGCGGGAGCGCGCCGCCTACAGGGAAAGGAGTCCAGCGACGTAGGTCTACGTCGCTGGACGGTATCGAGCCACATTGCTGCAGTAGCAGCAATGTGAGCAGTGGCCAAGTGGTTAAAAAAAAATAATAATAAAAAAACAGTGTGAGAGTTTGGGGTCAAGTAAGGGGTCCAAGGTAGGGGTCGGGGTCAGTATATTTTGGGCAGAATTTTTTTTTTATTAATTAACCACTTAAGCCCCGGAGGATTTTCCTGCTAAAAGACCAGGGGGTATTTTGCGATTCGGCACGGCGTGACTTTAACGGACAATTGCGCGGTCGTGCGACGCTGTACCTAAACGAATTTGACGTCCTTTTTTTCCCACAAACAGAGCTTTCTTTTGGTGGTATTTGATCACCTGTGCGATTTTTTTGATCATGCGCTATAAACAAAAAAAGAGTGACAATTTTGCAAAAATAACAATATTTTTCACATTTTTTATATGAAATTCCCCAAAAAAAAAATGTAAAAATCAAATTTTTTTAACATTTTCGGCCAATTTGTTTTATCCTACCTATGTTTGGTAAAAAAAATCGCAAAAAGCGTATTTTTATTGGTTTGCGCAAAAGTTATCGCGTTTACTAACAAAGGGAAAGATTTTTGTCATTTTTGTTGTTTTTTTTTTTAACGCGTAATGGCGGCGATCTGCGATTTTTTTTGCGGTACTGCGACATTGCGGCGGACAGATCGGACCCTTGACTGACATTTGTGACACTTTTGGGGTTACCAGTGACATTTCTACAGTAATCAGTGCTATAAATATGCACTGTTACTGTAAAAATACACTGGCAGTGAAGGGGTTAACTTTATTTGGGAGGGAGGGGCTGTGTGTGTCCCTAGGGGCGTGCTTTCTACTGTGATTGGCTGTGGCTTGAGCTGTAAGGACACTGATCAACGGATCTACATACTAGATCCGTGTGATCAGTGTCTTTACAGCGAGGAGAATGACAGGTGGCTTGTTTACACAAGCTGCCTGACTTTCTCCCTCTCCCCCGACGATCGCCGAGTGACCGGCGGACATCGGGTCCGCTGGTCACACGCGCGGGGGGGTCCGCGACCGCGCGGGAGCGCGCCTCCGGCGGCGCGCGCTCTCTCCCCAGACCCTCCCAGGCTAGTGACGTTAATTAACGTCACTCTGCCTGGCAGGGGCTGACCGCCGCAGTAAATATACTTGCGGCGGTCGGCAAGCGGTTAAGGTCAGTAGTGTCAGTGTGTTTTATGTAGGATTAAAAAAAAAAAATGTGCACTGTTGTTTCTGGGCTGTACTATGGGTACAAACAACTACTAACATACACATAATGTGGTATCCCTGCAATCGTCAGGAGCGGAGCAGGAGAATTTATTTTGGGTTGTTCTTTGGTAGAAGGTTATGGTAACAACAAGAAATATAAAGCCAAGTTAAAAAAATATATATATATTTTTTTTTTACTATTTTGGGCCAGTTTTCCCTTGATGATAATAATAAAAATAGTAATTTTAAAAAAATAAGTAGATATCATTACCATCTACCACCAAATGAAAGCCCAATTTGTCCTGAAAAAAAAACATGGTATCCCCCTGGATGCACAGAGTAGGTGTGGTGATCTGTACGGTTTTACTAACACGTCAAAGTTGCAAAAATTGTGCTTAGGCATTCAACATTTGTTTTACCCTTACACAGGAAGGGGTTAATGTGGTGGTAAATCCTCTATATCTCCAGTGAAGTGATTGGCCTCAGGTGATACACAGAGATGAATCAAATCCTCCTACATAGGGCCCCTTTCACACGGGCTGACCAATCAGGTCGGCCGGTCACTTTTTCCAGGCGGGCCCGATCGCACCCTTCATTGCTCTCTGTGTCAAAGTTGCAAAACTGTGCTTAACCACTTGCCGTCTGAGTACGGTAGTACTACTGCGGCAAAGTGGTTCGTTATCGTCTGACGACGTAGTATTAACGTCGTCAGACACTCCCCCTTCTGGGCGGTGCTTGCGCGCCGCCGGAGGCTCGCTCCCGCTGTTTTCATTCACAGCGGGAGTCGGGCCAGGGGAGGAGCAGCGGCGATCGCCGCTGCTCTGCCCCGATCGCCGGGGATCTAGTGTGGAGATCCGCCCGCCTGTGTAAACACAAGCGGGCGGATCTCCATAGTGACAGGGAGTGACAGATCGGACTGTTCAGCATAGCTGAACCCTGGATCTATCCCTGACTCACTCAGTCACCTCCCCTCCTACACGTCAGTAAGCACCAGGCATACATTAACCCCTCCCTCTCCAATAAAATTAACCCCTTCCCTGCCAGTGTCATTTTTACAGTAACAGTGAATATATATAGCACCGATTACTGTAGTAATGTCACTGGTACCCCCAAAAGTGTCAAAAATGTCAGTCAAGGGTCCGATCTGTCCGCCGCAATGTCGCAGTACCGCAAAGAAAATCGCAGATCGCCGCCATTACGTGTTAAAAAAAAAAACACCAAAAATGACAGAAATCTTTCCCTTTGTTAGTAAACGCAATAACTTTTGCGCAAACCAATCAAAATACGCTTATTGCGATTTTTTTTTACCAAACATAGGTAGCAGAAAACAAATTGGCCAAAAATTTTTAAAAAAATTGGTTTTTACATCTTTTTTGGGGGGAATTTCATATAAAAAAAATGTTAAATATATTGTTATTTTTTCAAAATAAACGCTCTTTTTTTTGTTTATAGCGCAAAAAGTAAAAATCGCACAGGTGATCAAATACCACCAAAAGAAAGCTCTGTTTGTGGGAAAAAAAAGGACGTAAATTTCGTTTGGGTACGGCGTCGCACGACCGCGCAATTGTCAGTTGAAGTCGCACAGCGCCGAATCGCAAAAAGTGGCCCAGACGTAAGACAGCAAAATCCTCCGGTGGTAAAGTGGTTAAGCATTAACATTTGTTTTACCCTTATGTGTGAAGGGGTTAAAGCTCTGTACTACAAAAGGCATCCTTTTACTGTTTCCAGAGATGTGCCATACGTTGGCTGCCATGGTTGACCTATCCTGAAAATGCTGATTTACTGGCTCTTACGTTGCCTCAGCGGCTTCAGTACTCCGTTGTCCAGGAAGTTCTGACATTGCTACACCATCACTACTTACTTGCTTGCTCCACATCAGCCAGAGGTCAAGCATGATAGCCAGGCTGTTAGCATTTTCAGAAGGCGCTCAGCAGTGGCAGCCTCCATAACTCTCTCAGGACGGGCATCCTTTAATCGTAGATTCTGGCTTCCTCCAGCGTGTTCAGGTACTTTTTTAATGTTGCTGTTTTTATAACTGTGTATATTTGAGTCTATATACAAAGCATTATTATTATTATTTTTTTATGATAAAATGTAATTTTAAAAATGATTAAAATATTTTTCTTAGTTCAGACGTGTGGTTATTGATATTCGGGTCTTCCAGTTCATACCCCGCCTCCAACTAACAAATGGGTGGAGTCTTCCGAGACGGGATCACACCAGAGGCTGTGCCACAGAAAGCGATCTACTGCTAAATCTGGCCAAACTCCTAAAACTTTCTCTTCTTCCGCCCACAGGGATAGATTCACCCCATTCACATTAACCACTTCAATACCGGGCGCTTTCACCCCCTTCCTGCCCAGCGCTCTCACACTTTGAATGGCAGTTGCACCATCATGGAACACTGTACCTATATGACACGTTTTTATCATTGTTTTGAGACAGAGATTTCTTTTGGTGGTATTTAATCATCGCTGGGTATTTTATTTTTTTCTAAACAACGAAATGAGACCACAAATGTTGGAAAAAAAATTCTTATTTTGTGTTCTAAAATGTTACAAATAAGTAATTTTTCTTATGCTGCACTGATGAGGAGACACTAATGAGGCTGCACTGGTGTGCACTAACAAGGCTGCACTGATGAGAAGGCACTAACAAGGCTGCACTGATGTACACTGATTAGGAGGCACTGACAAGGCTGCACTGATGAGGCTGCCCTGGTGTGCACTGATGAGGAGGCACTGATGAGGATGCACTGATAAGGAGGCACCGATGAGGCTGCACTGATGAGAAGGCACTAACAAGGCTGCACTGATGTACACTGATTAGGAGGCACTGACAAGGCTGCCCTGGTGTGCACTGATGAGGAGGCACTGATGAGGATGCACTGATAAGGAGGCACCGATGAGGCTGCACTGATTATGAGGCACTGACAAGGCTGCACTGGTGTGCAGTGACAAAGCTGCACTAATGAGGCTGCACTGGCGTGCACTGATGAGGCTGCACTGATAAGGAGGCACTGAGGAGGCTGCACTGGTATGCACTGAGGAAGCTGCACTGGTATGCACTGATGAGAAGGCACTAATGAGGCTGCACTGGTGTGCACTGACAAGGCTGCACTAATGTGGCTGCACTGTTGGGCACTGATGAGGTTGCACTAATGAGCCTGCACTGGTATTCACTGAGGAGGCTGCACTGGTATTCACTGACGAGGCTGCACTGGTGAGGAGGCACTGACAAGGCTACACTGTTGAAGCTGCACTAATGAGAAGGCATGACGAGGAGGCACTGGTATGCACTGATGAGGCTGCACTGGTGTGCACTGACAAGGCTGCACTAATGTGGCTGCACTGTTGGGCACTGATGAGGTTGCACTAATGAGCCTGCACTGGTATTCACTGAGGAGGCTGCACTGGTGTGCACTGATGAGGCTGCACTGATGAGGATGCACTGACAAGGCTACACTGTTGAAGCTGCACTAATGAGAAGTCATGACGAGGAGGCACTGGTATGCACTGAGGAGGCTGCACTGATGAGGCTGCACTGGTATTCACTGACGAGGCTGCACTGTTGAAGCTGCACTGATGAGGCAGCACTGGTATGCACTGAGGAGACTGCACTGATGAGGCAGCACTGATAAGCTGCTCACTGTGCCCTGTCAGACCTGCTGGTTATCGGTTCTTCTTTCCCCACACAGAGACAGCGTATGAGGAAAAGAGAGCCGATAGCCGGCAAGTCAGTTTACATGCAAGCAGCTGTTATTAGACACAGCTGATCACATGGTAAAGGGCTGCTGTGATTGGCCCTTTACCTCGATCTGTGATCAGCTGTGTCCAAAGCGCCCCGATGCACGCACATGGGAGGACATCCTCCCAGAAATGGAGGCCCGTGCTGTAGCTGTCTTCTGGCTATAGTGTGGCTGGGAACTGGTTAATGGAGGAATCTCCCCTGCCGGCTGTGGTATTCAGACAACTTCTGCTCCTGTGTCTGTCAGAATACCCAAAGAGTGACTGCCTATGATTGGCTGCTCTCTCTGTACATCATAGAATGTTCCACTCGGCTCCTTCGATTTTTCAGATTGACGTTTCTCTAGCCAAGCGGTACCACACAGGGCCACCCGCCGCTCGGATTTCGGCCTATTCGGTATGACTAGACCCCAGATTCCTTCCTGTCACATGCCTAATGCTGTCCCAAGGACGTTTACATTCCTTGTGACAGCAATAAAACTGATAAAAAAAGAAATAAATACGTATATTAAAGTGACCGTGTAAAAAAAAAATATAAAAAAAAAATTAAAAAAATGTTAAAGTGCCCCTGTCCTCGCGTGCAAAGGTGAACGCTCGCGGCGGTCCCACGTGCACGCAAACAGTGATCGTCCCACACGTGAGGTATCACCACAAACGTCCGATTATGGGCAGTAATTCTAGCACCAGACCTCCTGTGTAAACCTGTAAAAGCCTTTTAAAAGAATAGCCTATAGATACAGTGCCTTGCGAAAGTATTCAGCCCCCTTGAACTTTGCGAACTTTTGCCACATTTCAGGCTTCAAACATAAAGATATAAAACTGTAATTTTTTGTGAAGAATCAACAACAAGTGGGACACAATCATGAAGTGGAACGAAATTTATTGGATATTTCCAACTTTGTTAACCGCTTGCCGAGTGCCCACAGTATATTTACTGCGGCAGTCAGCCCCTCGCAGGCAAAGCGACGTAGGTCTACGTCGCTAGCCTGTGAGGGTCTCGGGAGCGAGCGCGCAGCGCTGGAGGCGCGCTCCCGGACCCCCCCCCCCGCGCGTGTGACTGGCGGACCCGATGTCCGCCGGTCAGTTGCGATCATCGGTGGAGAGGGAGAAAGGCAGGCGGCTGATGTAAACAAGCCGCCTGTCATTCTCCCTGTGTAGGAATAGTGATCATACGGTTCTACTATACTATGTAGGACCGTTGATCACTGTTCCTACACCTCAAGCCACAGCCAATCACAGTTAGAATCACGCCCCTAGGGACACACTTAACCCCTCCCTCTCAAAAAAAAGTTAACCCCTTCACTGCCAGTGTAATTTTACAGTAACAGTGCATATTTATAGCACTGATTACTGTAGTATTTACACTGGTACCCCCAAAAGTGTCAAAAATGTCAGTTAGGGTCCGATCTGTCCGCCGCAATGTCGCAGTACTGCAAAAAAAAAAAAAATCCCAGATCGCCGTCATTACACGTTAAAAAAACAACAAAAATTACAAAAATCTTTCCCTTTGTTAGTAAACGCAATAACTTTTGCGCAAACCAATCAAAATACGCTTTTTGCGATTTTTTTTTTTTACCAAACATATGTAGCATAACACAAATTGGCCTAAAATTTTAAAAAAATTAGATTTTTACATTTTTTTTGCGGGGGGGAATTTCATATAAAAAAATTTGAAAAATATTGTTATTTTTGCAAAATTGAAGCTCTTTTTTTGTTTATAGCGCATGATTAAAAAATCGCACAGGTGATCAAATAACACCAAAAGAAAGCTCTGTTTGTGGGGAAAAAAAGTACATCAAATTAGTTTAGGTACAGCGTCGCACGACCGCGCAATTGTCCGTTAAAGTCAAACAGTGCCAAATCGCAAAATAGGCCCTGGTCAGGAAGGGGGTAAAATCTTCCAGGGCTTAAGTGGTTAACAAATAAAAAACTGAAAAATTGAGCGTGCAAAATTATTCAGCCCCTTTACTTTCAGTGCAGCAAACTCTCTCCAGAAGTTCAGTGAGGATCTCTGAATGATCCAATGTTGACCTAAATGACTAATGATGATAAATAGAATCCACCTGTGTGTAATCAAGTCTCCGTATAAATGCACCTGCACTGTGATAGTCTCAGAGGTCCGTTTAAAGAGCAGAGAGCATCATGAAGAACAAGGAACACACCAGGCGGGTCCGAGATACTGTTGTGGAGAAGTTTAAAGCCGGATTTGGATACAAAAAGATTTCCCAAGCTTTAAACATCCCAAGGAGCACTGTGCAAGCCATAATATTGAAATGGAAGGAGTATCAGACCACTGCAAATCTACGAAGACCTGGCCGTCCCTCTAAACCAGGGGTACTCAAATGTAAACTTGAAAGGTCCACTTACAAATTTTCCATTCAGTCCGAGGTCCGGAAAAGTGACCGTCAAATTCCAAATACAGAACGCCAACAACAAAAAAAGGCATTCCCCAAAACTTGCCCCCATCCAATGCAGAGTGATCAGCGTGCGTGCCCCCATTAATGCAGAGCGACCATTGTGCGTGCCCCCATTAATGCAGAGCGACCATTGTGCGTGCCCCCATTAATGCAGAGCGACCATGTGCGTGCCCCCATTAATGCAGATTGACCAGTGTGCGTGCCCCCATTAATGCAGAACGACCATGTGTGTGCCCCCATTAATGCAGAGCGACCATGTGTGTGCCCCCATTAATGCAGGGTGACCATGTGCGTTCCCCCATTAATGCAGAGCGACCATGTGTGTGCCCCCATTAATGCAGGGTGACCATGTGCATGCCCCCATTAATGCAGAGCGACCATGTGCGTGCCCCCATTAATGCAGATTGACCAGTGTGTAGGGTTGCCACCTCATCCCTTTAAAACAGAACACATATTAATTACACAGGTTCTGAGGCTGATTAAGGTGGTAATTAAACTCACTTGGAGACTTCTCTGCATTAAATTAGCCTCAGAACCTGTGTAATTAATTTGTGTTCTGTTTTAAAGGGATGAGGTGGCAACCCTACCAGTGTGTGTACCCCCATTAATCTGAACCGCCGAAGCGGTCTGCTTCCTTCTGTCATCAGCGGGGGGCAGAATTGAGAGGATCGGAGTGGCTGTGTCTTACACTTGCAGCGCTGCATGATTACAAAAAGCCGAGTTCTTCTGCTTACCCGGCGGAGAGGATGTCCTACAAAGTCCCGCCTCCTGGACACCGGCTCCTATGATAGACGTCACCAGTGTTCTGTCTATCATAGGTAAGAGCCGGCCCAGGAGGCGGGACTTTGTAGGACAGCCTCTCCACCGCAGAAGAACTCGGCTTTTTGTAATTATGCAGCGCTGCAAGTGTAAGACACAGCCACTCCGATCCTCCCGATCCTCTCAATTCTGCCCCCCCCCCCCCCCCCCGCTGATGACAGAAGGAAGCAGACCGCTTCGGCGGTCCAGATTTAAGTCCGTGTGGGTCCGGAGGTGGCCCGGAGTCCGCCTATTGAGGACCCCGGCTCTAAACTTTCAGCTCATACAAGGAGAAGACTGATCAGAGATGCAGCCAAGAGGCCCATGATCACTCTGGATGAACTGCAGAGATCTACAGCTGAGGTGGGAGACTCTGTCCATAGGACAACAATCAGTCGTATACTGCACAAATCTGGCCTTTATGGAAGAGTGGCAAGAAGAAAGCCATTTCTTAAAGATATCCATAAAAAGTGTCGTTTAAAGTTTTCCACAAGCCACCTGGGAGACACCAAACATGTGGAAGAAGGTGCTCTGCTCAGATGAAACCAAAATTAAACTTTTTGGCAACAATGCAAAACGTTATGTTTGGCGTAAAAGCAACACAGCTCATCACCCTGAACACACCATCCCCACTGTGAAACATGGTGGTGGCAGCATCATGGTTTGGGCCTGCTTTTCTTCAGCAGGGACAGGGAAGATGGTTAAAATTGATGGGAAGATGGATGGAGCCAAATACAGGACCATTCTGGAAGAAAACCTGATGGAGTCTGCAAAAGACCTGAGACTGGGACGGAGATTTGTCTTCCAACAAGACAATGATCCAAAACATAAAGCAAAATCTACAATGGAATGGTTCACAAATAAACATATCCAGGTGTTAGAATGGCCAAGTAAAAGTCCAGACCTGAATCCAATCGAGAATCTGTGGAAAGAACTGAAAACTGCTGTTCACAAACGCTCTCCATCCAACCTCACTGAGCTCGAGCTGTTTTGCAAGGAGGAGTGGGCAAAAATTTCAGTCTCTCGATGTGCAAAAGTGATAGAGACATACCCCAAGCCACTTACAGCTGTAATCGCAGCAAAAGGTGGCGCTACAAAGTATTAACTTAAGGGGGCTGAATAATTTTGCACGCCCAATTTTTCAGTTTTTTATTTGTTAAAAAAGTTTGAAATATCCAATAAATTTCGTTCCACTTCATGATTGTGTCCCACTTGTTGTTGATTCTTCACAAAAAATTACAGTTTTATTATATCTTTATGTTTGAAGCCTGAAATGTGGCAAAAGGTCGCAAACTTCAAGGGGGCCGAATACTTTCGCAAGGCACTGTAAAAAATTGCAACAACCCACCAATTTGTTCTCTAAGGCCTCTGCTTTAAAAAAAAATATATATATATGGTGTTTGGGGGTTCTAAGAAATGTTCTAGCAAAAAATACTAGTTGTAGATGTGAACAAAAAGTGCCAGAAAAGGCCTGGGGGGGGGGGGGGGGGACAGTGGTTAAACAAAGGCCCTTTTATTAGGAAAGAAACCATCCCACCACACACACAGCCGTGGCCTCAGGATACTTTGAGACCCTCACAGTAAACCTCCACACTGTACATTGGTATTGTCCAAAATAACAACAATCCTATTATGTGGTCTCTGTAGACCCGGAGGCCTCCCTGTGCACACTGAATCCCGGGACTCAGGAACTCCTTAGCAACAGTTAATATTTTGCTCAGAGTGATCTATACTACGCTCACATTTAGCATCATCTCCTTTTACCTGGAAAAAGTTATCTCTGGAAAGCCCCCGCCACCCCCTCCCCTCACACTTGTGGAGAATGTAGAGGTTTAGGAACTCCTGTGCACTTGGCAGTGTAGGATACATTGTGTTGCTCTCTCTGTTATGAGAACTGACTTGCTGCATTTAGTATAGGGGGGGATGTGGGTTTTATTATCCACATATACAGTATGGGAGCAGTAGGGAGTATAGAAGAGGAGCTCGGTCTGCTGTCAGCACAGTGTGGTTTGGGCCACACCCGGCCTTTCCTTTCCAGTCTTCTTTACAGTTAGGAAAAGCTCTGTGTATTGGGTCAGGAGTAAGTAATGCAAAGTTCAGAGGTCAGGACGAAATAACGCAGTTCAGGAATAGTAACTCAGAGCTCAGGAGTAAGGAATGAAGAGTTCAGAGGTTAGGAGTAAATAACAGAGATCAGGGGTCAGAAGTAAGTAACGCAGAGTTTAGGGGTCAGGAGTAAGTAACAAAGAGTTTAGAGATCAGGAGTAACAAAGAGTTCTTGAGTAAGTATTGAAGAGTTCAGAGGTCAGGAGTGAAGCATAGTTCAGGGATCAGGAGTAAGTAACGAAGAGTTTAGGGGGTCACAAGTAACATGGAGTTTAGGGGTCAGGAGTAAGTAACGCAGAGGTCATGAGTAAGTAATACAGAGTTCAGGAGAAAGGAACGAAAGGTTCAGAGGTTAGGAGTAAGTAACACAGAGATCTGGGGTTAGGAGTAAGTAACGCAGAGTTCAGGGGTTAGGAGTAAGTAACTAAGAGATCAGGAGTAAGGAAGAGTTCTGGAGTAAGTAAAGAAGAGTTCAGAGGTCAGGAGTGACGCAGAGATCAGGAGTAAGTAACAAAGAGTTCGGAGGTCAGGAGTAAGTAACGAAGAGTTCAGAGGTCAGGAGTAATGCAGAGTTTAGGGGTCAGGAATAAGTAACGAAGAGGTCAGGAGTAAGTAACGAAGAGTTCAGAGGTCAGGAGTAATGCAGAGTTTAGGGGTCAGGAATAAGTAACGAAGAGGTCAGGAGTAAGTAACGAAGAGTTCAGAGGTCAGGAGTAATGCAGAGTTTAGGGGTCAGGAATAAGTAACGAAGAGGTCAGGAGTATAGAGTTCAGGGGAAATGCGTAAGTAATGCAGAGCTCAGGAGAAAGGAATGAAGAGTTTCAGGGGTTAGGAGTAAGTAACACAGAGATCAGGAGTAAGTAACGAAGAGTTCAGAGCTCAGGAATAATGCAGAGTTTAGGGGTCCAGAGTGAGTAACACAGAGTTCGGGGGTCAGGAGTAAGAAACGAACAGTTCAGAGGTCAGGAGTAAGTAATGAAGAGTTCAAGCGTCAAGAGTAAGTAACAAAGAGTTCAGAGGTCAGGAGTGATGCAGAGTTCAGGGGTCAGGAGTAAGTAACGAAGAGTTCAGAGGTCATGCGTAGTGTGAAGTTCAGGGGTCAGGAGTAAGTAACAAAGGGCTCAGGGGTCAGGAGTAAGTAACGAAGGGTTCACAGGGGTCAGAAGTAACAAAGGGTTCAGGGATCATGATTAGCGTGAAGTTCAGGGGTCAGGAATAAGTAACGAAGAGTTCCCTAGTTCAGAGGTCAGGAGTATGGAACCTAGAGTTCAGAGGTCATGAGTAATGCAGAGTTTAGAGGTCAGGAGTAAGTAACGCAGAGGTCAGGAGAAAGGAATGAAGAGTTCAGAGGTTATGAGTAACACAGATCAGGGGTCAGGAGTAAGAAACTAAGAGTTCAGAAGTCAGGAGTAAGCAACAGAGTTCAGAGGTCAGGAGTAATTGCTGAAGAGTTTGGAGCTCAGAAGTAAAGAAGAGTTCAGGGGTCAGGAATGAGTAGCAAAGAGTTCAAGGGTCATAAGTAACATGAAGTTACTCCTGTCCCCTACAGGAGTAAGTAACGAAGAGTTCATAGGTCATGAGTATGGAACGAAGAGTTTAGAGATGAGGAGTAAGTAACAAAGTGTTCAGAAGTCAGGAGTAAGTAATCTAAAGTTGAGAAGTCAGAAGTAAAGAAGAGTTGAGCTGACAGGAGTAATAAATGCAGTTCAGAAGTCAAGATAAAGAAACACAGAGTTCAGAGGTCAGGAGTAAGAAATGCAGAGTTCAGAGGTCAGAAGAAACGAAGGGTTTGGAAGTCAGCAGTAAGGAACGAAGAGTTCAGAGGTCAGGCGTAAGTAATAAAGATTTCTGAGGTCAGGAATGACGCAGAGTTCAGGGGTCAGAGGTAACAAAGAGTTCAGAGGTCAGAAATGACACAGAGTTCAGGGGTCAGAGGTAACGAGGAGTTCAGGGGTCAGAAATAAGTAACAAAGAGTTCAGGAGTAAGGAAGAGTTCAGAACTCAGGAATAAGTAATGAAGCATTCAGGGGTCAAGAGTAACACAGGGTTCAGGAGGGATGCAGAGTTCAGGGGTCAAGAATAAGTAATGCAGAGTTCAGGGGTCAGGAATAACGCAGAGTTCAGGGGTCAGGAATAAGGGACGCAGAATCCAGGGGTCAGGAGTGAAGTAGAGTTCGGGGGTCAAGAGTGACGCACAATTCGGGGGTCAGAAGTCATGCACAGTTCAGGGGTCAGGAATAACGCAGAGGTCGGGAGTGATGCAGAGATCAGGGGGTCAGGAGAGACGCAGACTTCAGGGGTCAGGAGTAAGAAAAGCAGAGTTCAGAGGTCAGAAGTAAGAAATGAAGGGTTCAGAAGTCAAGAATGACGCAGAGTTCAGGGGTCAGAGGTAACGAGGAGTTCAGGGGTCAGCAATAAGTAACAAAGAGTTCAGGAGTAAGGAAGAGTTCAGAACTCAGGAATAAGTAATGAAGCATTCAGGGGTCAGGAGTAACACAGGGTTCAGGAGGGATGCAGAGTTTAGGGGTCAAAAATAAGTAACACAGAGTTTAGAGGTCAGGAATGACGCAGAGTTTAGGAGTGACGCATGTTTAGGGGTCAGGAGTAATGCAGAGTTTAGGGGTCAGGTGTCACGCACAGTTCAGGAGTGAAGCAGAGATCAGAGGTCAGGAGTGACGCAGAGGTCAGGGGGTGAAGCGGAGGTCAGGGGTCAGAAGTGATGAAGAGGTCAGGGGTCACACAGAGGTCAGGGGTCACACAGAGGTCAGGGGTCATGTAGGGGTCATGAGTGATGCAGAGGTCAGGGGTGAGGCAGAGGTCAGGGGGTGAAGCGGAGGTCAGGGGTCATGCAGGGGTCACACAGTATTACCAATATAATGGCGCACACTTCCTCCGCCTCTCATGTATCAGAACTCCTCCTCCCTCCCTCTACCTCACCTGACCCCTCACACCTGAATGTGACGTAGGAGAGGGCGGGATATATATGGTGGGGGGGCGGGGTAGATGGGTGGCCGCTGATGTGGGAAGAAGTTCTCCCGATTGGGGGAGGGGAGGGTCAGGAGGACCCCCGATCTACCCGTCACCTCTCTACCGCCCCGCCCCCCTCACGTCATCTCTAGGTCTCCCTTCCCCCACCGTGTACACACTTTCTGGTCACCATGGTGACGGAGGCCGGAAGAAGGAGGGGACAATGGCTGCCTGTTTTGGTCCATCGCCTCGCCTTCCGCATTCCACCACGCCCACCAGGCGGCCCCTGGCGGCGGCTATTGGGTCGTAGGCGGGAGGAGGGGCGTGCCGGAGAAGGAAGTGCGTCCGGATCGGGGGCGGGGCCAGAGGGAGCGCAGTGACACAAGATGGTGGATGAGCTGGAGGAGCTGGAAGATCTGGTCCATGTCACTGTGGGCGATCTACCGAGCCGAGGATACGGGGTGATGGAGGAGATCCGCCGCCAGGGCAAACTCTGTGACGTCACCCTCAAGGTGAGACACGCCCCCTACTGGGGAGACCACTCACTGCCGGGGACTGGGAGTGACCCCGCCTCCTTTCATTCTGGCCCCGCCCCTCACCATACCGACCCCCCCCACTATACTGACCCCCCCCACTATACTGACCCCCCCACCATACCAACCCCCCACCACACTCACTCCCATCCCCCACTAGACTGACCCTCCCTACTATAGTGACCCCCCCCCACCATACTGACCCCCCCCCCCCACACACACACTAAGCTGCTCCTCTCCCCCCCACTATACTGACCCCCCTTACTAAACTGCTCCCCTCCCCTCCTCCAACCTTACTGACCCCCCCCCCCCACACACACAATATACTGCCCCTCCCCCCCCTCTACAGACTCTCCCCCCCCCCACTATTCTGCTCCTCTCCCTTATCTATACTCACCCCCCCCCCCCCCACTATACCGAACCCCCACTATATTGCTCCCCTCCTCCCCCTTTACTGACCCCCCCACCACCACACACTATACTGCCCCACTCTACGGACTCCCCTCCCCCCAACTATACTGATAACCCCCCCCCCCCCAACTATACTGACTCTATTCTTCTTACTATACTGTCCAACTGCCCCCCCCCCCACTATACTGCTCTCCCACCCCTCCAACTATACCGACTCCCCCCTCCCCCCCTATACTGCTCCTCTCCTTCCCCAACTATACTGACCCCCCCCCCCACTATTCTGCTCCTCTCCCCCCACTATATTCACCCACCCACTATACCAACTCCCCTCCCTCAACTATTTTGACCCCCACTATGCTGACCCCCCCCCAACTAAGCTGCTCCCCTACCCCCCCCCCCCACTATGCTGACCCCCCCTGTATACTGACTCCTCTTCCCCAACTTTACTGCTCTCCTCCCCCCTCTATACCAAGTCCCCCCCCAACTATACTGACTCCCCCCCCCCCCCAACTATTCTGCTCCTCTCCCTCCACTCTACTGACCCCCCTCCCTCAACTATTCTACTCCCCTGCCCCCAACTATACTGATTGACCTCCCCCCCACCATACTGACTCCTCTACCCCAACTATACTGACTCACCCCCCCCCCCCACTACACCATCTCCCTGTCCCCCACTATTCCACTCCTCTCCCCCACCTATACTGACCCCCCCTCCATTCTGCTACTTTCCCCCCTCTATACTGACTCCCCTCCCCCCACTATATTGCTATATTGACCCCACTATACTGCTCCCCCCCCCCACCAAATATACTGAACCCCCACTATACGGCTAACCCCCCCCCCCAAACTATACAGACCCACCCACTGTACTACTGCTCTTCTTCCCCCACTATACTGCTCCCCTCCACCAAATATACTCACCCCCCCCCCGCCTATACTGACTCCCAGCTCCCCCAACTATACTGCTATAATGAACCCCCCCCCCCCATTTTTCTTCTCCCCTCCCCCCAACTATACTGACTCCCAGCTCCCCCAACTTTACTGACCCCCCCCCCCTATTTTTCTTTTCCTCTCCCCCAGCTATACTAACCCCCCCCACTATAATTCTCCCTTCCCACTGACCCCCCCCCCACTATACTGACTACTTCTCCCCCAATTATATTGAGACCCCCCCCCCCCAGTATACTGCCTCCCTCCCCCAACTATACTGACCCCCCCCCCCCCCTTGGGACATTGCCACCACCGTGCACCCCTCTGATGTCGGGGGATGGAGTGTTATGGGCGGAGTTCCTCTCTCAGCAAGTTTCAGGTAGTCGGGTGTAATTATTCCTTGTCCTAGGCCAGGGGTGGGGGTGGGGATGGGGGCGGGGTGTGCATTGTATGGAGATGACACATTATGTCACATGACTCGCTGTCCTCACATCACCCCAAGGTGCCCGCCGGGAGGATGGAGCTCTGCCCAGGGGGCGTGGTATAGGTGGAGTTCTGGATGGGATTTATCATCTATCCCAGCCCTTCCCCCCACCTCAGTGCTGCTGATCTTCTGCAGCCTTTTTCAGCCACTTCCTGCACTCACTTCAGGCTGCTGATCATTGTGTGTCCCCTCAGCCACTTGTAGCCTTCCCCAGGGAGCGTGTGACACGGTGACAACACAGACAGGAGATCGGGAATCAGGTGTCACCCTATACCAGGAAGAATCTTCATGGCGGGATCACCAGGTGTGCAAACTTCACCCGAATTTCCTGGCCACTCACTCCCAACATCTTGCCTGCGGGAGGGCCCCCCTTCCTCCCTGCCAGCGGGGGCGTCCCCTCCCCCCCCCCTTCCCGCCCGCCTGTGGAGGCGTCCCCCCCTTCCTCTTCACCTGCCAGGAGTCCCCCCTCTTCCACCCCGCCTGCGGGGGCATCTCCCTCTTCCCCCTCCACCTGCCAGGAGTCCCCTCTTCCTCTCCGCCTGCGGGGGGCGCCCCCTCTTCCTCTCCGCCTGCGGGGGGCGCCCCCTCTTCCTCGCCGCCTGCGGGGGGCGCCCCCTCTTCCTCGCCGCCTGCGGGGGGCGCCCCCTCTTCCTCTCCGCCTGCGGGGGGCGCCCCCTCTTCCTCGCCGCCTGCGGGGGGCGCCCCCTCTTCCTCTCCGCCTGCGGGGGGCGCCCCCTCTTCCTCTCCGCCTGCGGGGGGCGCCCCCTCTTCCTCTCCGCCTGCGGGGGGCGTCCTCCTGCCCCTGATCCCCTTTTATCTACTATATTGGCCACACACTCTGTACATGATCCGTGTTCTGTCTATCCGATACAATGTCACTTTTAAAAAAAAAAAAAAAAAAGGTTGCTTCATTCCCATTATTCCAACTGAATGAGCGGCGGTTGCTATTGGTAATAGGGACTCCATGGGGTGCTCTGCCCCACCTCCCCCATCCTATAGGAGTTGTACATTCCGGGGTCCGGAGCCCCATAGAAGCGGAGGATGGGGGTCAGCTAAGGGCAGCCGGTGTGGAGTAAATGAGCTTCTGATGTGCGGCGCTTAGTGTGAGATCAGCAGCAAATCCCATCTGTCCTCTCCCTGCCCCCCTCCTCCTGTCCTCTCCCTGCCTGCCCCCCCCCCCCGTCCTCCTGTCCTCTCCCTGCCCCCCCTCCTGTCCTCTCCCTGCCCCCCCTCCTGTCCTCTCCCTGCCCCCCCATCCGCCTGTCCTCTCCCTGTCCCCCTCGTCCTCCTCCTGTCCTCTCCATGCCCCCCTCGTCCTCCTCCTGTCCTCTCCATGCCCCCCCCGTCCTCCTGTCCTCTCCATGCCCCCCCCCCCCCCCGCGTCCTCCTGTCCTCTCCCTGCCCCCCCCCCGTCCTCCTGTCCTCTCCCTGCCCCCCCCCGTCCTCCTGTCCTCTCCCTGCCCCCCCCACCCATCGTCCTGTCCTCTCCCTGCCCCCCTCCCCGTCCTCCTGTCCTCTCCTTGCCCCCCCCTCCTCCTGTCCTCTCCCTGCCCCCACTGCCCCCCTCCCTATCACTGACCGCAGGGCCAGCTTCACTTGCACACTGCTCTCCCTGCCCCCTCCCCCATCACTGACCGCAGGGCCAGCTTCACCCGCACACTGCTCTCTGCCCCCTCCCCCATCAATGACCGCAGAGCCAGCTTCAGCCGCACACTGCTCTCTGCCCCCTCCCCAATCACTGATCACAGAGCCAGCTTCACCCGCACACTGCTCTCCCTACACCCTCCCCCATTACTGACCACAGAGCCAGCTTCACCCGCACACCGCTCTTCACAGGCATTTTAAGCTTAGTTTAGACCTAGTGACATCCCTGAGTCTCTGTGCTTCTCTATGTAATGCAGGCAGATCATGGCTAGTGGGAGGGGACAGCAGGGGGCGGTACATAGCTTCCTGAAACCATCACATCACCCTGCCTCAGTCCTGATGTAAGCTAGGGGGAGGAGATATGCAAATATAAAAATGCCTTGATGGGTGGGCCAGTCTGAAGGAGTTGTTCCTAGGCAGACCTTGGTAACGCCCACATGTGATCCTGAGCCTCCATAATTGAAAGGGGTGGGGCAGAGACAACCAGGCTGGGGAAGAAAGGGCTAGATGATGCTGGAGGTTGGCTCTATCTATCTGACTGGCAGCAGCTTCTAACGCACGCTATGAGAAGATAGAAGATAACGATTTTGCCCTCGTAGTTTGTGTCACAGCTGACATGCGCTGGGTTTGGCACAAAGCAGATTATTGGGTAATTCCTGCTGATGAATTGGCAGACGCTCTGCCAACGCTGACACCATTAACCCTTCAATCTACTCCCTCCCCCCTCCTCCCTGGGATTTTCCATCCGCGGCTCCGGCATGGCTGAGGAGCTCTGCCCCGAGCCGTGGTGGAGTCTGTGCCACTTACTGTCAGCCAGGATGTCCTTACTGATCAGTCACACTCCCTCCCCCCACCGTCCAATCAGAATTTAGCCCCAAAGTCTTGTGGTGGAATTTTGAGATCTTTATCTGACGTTCTTTCTCCCGGTTACAGGTGGGGGAACACAAGTTTAGCGCCCATCGGATCGTGCTGGCGGCCTCCATCCCCTATTTCCACGCCATGTTCACCAATGACATGATGGAGTGCAAGCAAGACGAGATCGTCATGCAGGGGATGGACCCCAGGTGAGTACCACCCCCTAAGTGTCTACGCAATGTACTACTGTGTATCTATCTCCTCTCTGATCAGTGTTTATAAACAATGTTACTTTGTATCTCTCTATCTCCTCTCTGATCAATGTTTATAAACAATGTTACTTTGTATCTCTCTATCTCCTCTCTGATCAATGTTTATAAACAATGTTACTTTGTATCTCTTTATCTCCTGTCTGATCAATGTTTATAAACAATGTTACTTTGTATCTCTCTATCTCCTGTCTAATCAATGTTTATAAACAATGTTACTTTGTATCTCTCTATCTCCTGTCTGATCAATGTTTATAAACAATGTTACTTTGTATCTCTCTATCTCCTGTCTGATCAATGTTTATAAACAATGTTACTTTGTATCTCTATATCTCCTGTCTAATCAATGTTTATAAACAATGTTACTTTGTATCTCTCTATCTCCTGTCTAATCAATGTTTATAAACAATGTTACTTTGTATCTCTCTATCTCCTGTCTGATCAATGTTTATAAACAATGTTACTTTGTATCTCTCTATCTCCTGTCTAATCAATGTTTATAAACAATGTTACTTTGTATCTCTATATCTCCTGTCTAATCAATGTTTATAAACAATGTTACTTTGTATCTCTCTATCTCCTGTCTGATCAATGTTTATAAACAATGTTACTTTGTATCTCTCTATCTCCTCTCTGATCAATGTTTATAAACAATGTTACTTTGTATCTCTCTATCTCCTCTCTGATCAATGTTTATAAACAATGTTACTTTGTATCTTTCTATCTCCTCTCTGATCAATGTTTATAAACAATGTTACTTTGTATCTCTATCTCCCGTCTGATCAATATTTATAAAAAAAAAATTATTTTGTATCTCCCTATCTTCCAACATCTCTAATCCTTCCTTTTTTTTTTTTTTTTTTTTTTTTTTTGCTGCTACAGTGCTGTATTTACACAGCAACGTTGACTTCCACTTTAGCCGCTTTAAGACCGGCGGCGGGGGCACGCTGGATCACATAAATGCCATTAACAAAGCATTGGCACCCCCCCCCCCCCCTGTCCCTTCTACACTTCCCCCCCTCCAGGGATGTTTTTATTTCATTGTCATGAATTTACAACAGCGATGAAGTAAAATTAACCTTATTCAGGCACCATCCCTATAAAGAACACATGAAAGCAAACTATCCCCCCCCACAAAGGGAGATAAAAGAAAAAAAGGGACTTTAAATTTGCCTTAACCCAAAACAAAGAACAGGATATTAAAAAGATTGACATCTACACAACATCAATAAAACATGTGATACTCACAGGCCACTTTATTAGGTACACCCCTGTTCAATTGCTTGGTAACACAAATTGCTAATCAGCCAATCACATGGCAGCAACTCAATGCATTAAGGCATCTAGACGTGGTAAAGAAGACTTGCTGAAGTTCAAACCGAGCATCAGAATGGGGAAGAAAGGGGATTGAAGTGACTTTGTACGTGACATGTTTGGTGGTGGCAGAAGGGCTGCTCTGAGTATTTCTGAGATTTTCACACACAACCATCTCTCGGGTTTACAGAGAATGGTGGGAAAGAGAAAATATCCAGTGAGCGGCAGTTGTGTGGAGGAAAATGCCTTGTTGATGTCAGAGGAGAATGGGCAGACTGGTTCCAGATGATAGAAAGGCAACAGCAACTTGAATAACCACTCATTACAACCAAGGTATGCAGAATACCATCTCTGAATGCACAACACATCCAACCTTGAAGCAGATGGGCTACAGCACCAGAAGACCAACCCAGGTGCCACTCCTGTCAGCTAAGAACAGGAAACTGAGGCTACAATTGGCACAGGATCACCAAACTTGGACAATGGAAGATTGGAAAAACATTGCCTGGTCTGATGAGTCTGGATTTCAGCTGCGACATTCAGATGGTCGGGCCAGAATTGGGCGCATGGATCAACGGTTCAGGCTGGTGGTGGTGTAATGGTGTGGGGGGGGGGGGGTTTAATGGTTCAGGCTGGTGGTGGTGTGGGGGGGGGGGAGTGTAACAGTTCAGGCTGGTGGGGGGAGGAGGGGTAATGGTTCAGGCTGGTGGTGTAATTGTGTGGGGGGGTCTTGGCACACTTTGGGCCCCTTAGTATCGACTAAGCATGGTTGAAACGTCACGGTCTACCTGAGAATTGTTGCTGACCATGTCCATCCCTTTATGACTACAGTGTCCCCATCTTCTGATGGCTCCTTCCAGCAGGATAATGCACCATGTCACAAAGCTCCAATCATCTCACCACTGGTTTCTTCACCATGACAATGAGGTCACTGTCCTCCAATGGCCTCCACACTCACCAGATCCGGTCACTGTCCTCCGATGGCCTCCACACTCACCAGATCCAGTCACTGTCCTCCGATGGCCGCCACACTCACCAGATCCGGTCACTGTCCTCCAATGGTTTTCACACTCACCAGATCCGGTCACTGTCCTCCAATGGCCGCCACACTCGCCAGATCTGGTCACTGTCCTCCAATGGCCGCCACACTCGCCAGATCCGGTCACTGTCCTCCAATGGCAGCCACACTCACTAGATCCGGTCACTGTCCTCCAATGGTCTCCACACTGACCAGATCCAGTCATTGTCCTCCATTGGCCTCCACACTCACCAGATCCGGTCACTGTCCTCCAATGGTCTCCACACTCACCAGATCCAGTCACTGTCCTCCATTGGCCGCCATACTCACCAGATCCGGTCACTGTCCTCCAATGGCCTCCACACTCACATCTCATCCGGTAGAGCACCTTTGGGATGTGGTGGAATGGGAGATTGGCATCATGGATGTGCAGCTGACAAATCTGCAGCAACTGCGTGATGTCATCATGTCACTATGGAGGAAAATCTCTGAGGAACGTTTCCAATATCTTGTTGTATCTATACCATGAAGAATGAAGGCAAAAGGGGGTCCAACCCAGTACTAGCAAGGTGTACCTAATAAAGTGGCCAGTGAGGGTATATTTAAAAACATTGTATGCGGAGCTGTGTATCATATTATATCAGGCAGGCAAGAAAAATGTTACAATATAAGAAATATTGTTTGCTTCAGTCCAGGCGTAACAAAAGCAGGCGTAGAGGATCAGCGCATTTCGCTAATGCTGCTTCATCAGGATCCATTCTAACTAGTGATCGACCGATATAGTTTTTTTGTTGCAGATACCGATATTTTGGCCAATGCATATTGGTATCGGCTGATATTTTCGTACGTTTTAAAAAAATGTATCTTTTTTTCTTTTGACAGGTACTCTTGTGGAGGGATCTGGGAGTCTAAAAGACCCCAAACCCCTCCTCTGCACTTAAAAGCATTCAAAACGCCAGGTTTGGCTGTTTTTGAATGCTTGCATTTTTTAAATCTTGCCCTGAGTACCCGGAAGTGATATCATGACATCACTTCCGGGTTTTTGCATGGAGACCCGATCGGAGCTGAATGCGGCTTTGATCGGGTCTTCGGCGGCTGTGCAGGCTGGTTGCCCGGGTCTCCCGCTGGGACGGGAGACCCGGGCGATTGTGGGAGGGGGGAACTTCTCCCCTCCCGCTCCTTCTAATGACAGACGAGCGGCTTCTCAGCCACATTGGTTGTCATTACAAGACAGCTGACCGTCGGCTATGGACGCCGGTACCGGGGTGATGCCTCTAACTGCAGGGATCACTCCGGTACTACAAGCACTTTCCCGAAATATTGTCAATATCAGTCACCTTGGTTGCTGATTCCGATATATTGGGGGAAGTGCATATCGGCCCTCGATATATTGGCTTTGCCGATAATCGGTCGATCCCTAATTCTAACAGTAAGAAGCACACCAGCTGTCTATAGTAAAATACAATTAGAATACAATGTATCACAACCATATTGACAAATCAAAAATACAAGAAAATATATTACAAGGGGACAGTGGAGAGAATAAGGGCATGGGTCCTGAAGAAGCCGTATTAGCGAAACACGTTGATCCTGTACGCCTGCTTTTGTTACATCTGGACTGAAGCAAACTAATATTTCTTATATTGTAGCATTTTTCATACCTGTCTATTGATATGACACATGGCTCCACATATGATGTTTTTAGATACAGTGCCTTGCGAAAGTATTCAGCCCCCTTAAACTTTTCAACCTTTTGCCACATTTCAAACATAAAAACATAAAACTGTAATTTTTTGTGAAGAATCAACAACAAGTGGGACACAATCATGAAGTGGAACGAAATTTATTGGATATTTCAAACTTTTTTAACAAATAAAAAACTGAAAAATTGGGCGTGCAAAATTATTCAGCCCCCTTAAGTTAATACTTTGTAGCGCCACCTTTTGCTGCTATTACAGCTGTAAGTCGCTTGGGGTATGTCTCTATCAGTTTTTCACATCGAGAGACTCAAATTTTTGCCCATTCCTCCTTGCAAAACAGCTCGAGCTCAGTGAGGTTGGATGGAGAGCGTTTGTGAACAGCAGTTTTCAGTTCTTTCCACAGATTCTCGATTGGATTCAGGTCTGGACTTTGACTTGGCCATTCTAACACCTGGATATGTTTATTTGTGAACCATTCCATTGTAGATTTTGCTTTATGTTTTGGATCATTGTCTTGTTGGAAGACAAATCTCCGTCCCAGTCTCAGGTCTTTTGCAGACTCCATCAGGTTTTCTTCCAGAATGGTCCTGTATTTGGCTCCATCCATCTTCCCATCAATTTTAACCATCTTCCCTGTCCCTGCTGAAGAAAAGCAGGCCCAAACCATGATGCTGCCACCACCATGTGTGACAGTGGGGATGGTGTGTTCAGGGTGATGAGCTGTGTTGCTTTTACGCCAAACATAACGTTTTGCATTGTTGCCAAAAAGTTTGATTTTGGTTTCATCTGACCAGAGCCCCTTCTTCCACATGTTTGGTGTCTCCCAGGTGGCTTGTGGCAAACTTTAAACGACACTTTTTATGGATATCTTTAAGAAATGGCTTTCTTCTTGCCACTCTTCCATAAAGGCCAGATTAGTGCAGTATACGACTGATTGTTGTCCTATGGACAGAGTCTCCCACCTCAGCTGTAGATCTCTGCAGTTCATCCAGAGTGATCATGGGCCTCTTGGCTGCATCTCTGATCAGTCTTCTCCTTGTATGAGCTGAAAGTTTAGAGGGACGGCCAGGTCTTCCTAGATTTGCAGTGGTCTGATACTCCTTCCATTTCAATATTATCGCTTGCACAGTGCTCCTTGGGATGTTTAAAGCTTGGGAAATCTTTTTGTATCCAAATCTGGCTTTAAACTTCTCCACAACAGTATCTCGGACCTGCCTGGTGTGTTCCTTGTTCTTCATGATGCTCTCTGCGCTTTAAACGGACCTCTGAGACTATCACAGTGCAGGTGCATTTATACGGAGACTTGATTACACACAGGTGGATTCTATTTATCATCATTAGTCATTTAGGTCAACATTGGATCATTCAGAGATCCTCACTGAACTTCTGGAGAGAGTTTGCTGCACTGAAAGTAAAGGGGCTGAGTAATTTTGCACGCCCAATTTTTCAGTTTTTTGATTTGTTAACAAAGTTTGAAATATCCAATAAATTTCGTTCCACTTCATGATTGTGTCCCACTTGTTGATTCTTCACAAAAAATTACAGTTTTATATCTTTATGTTTGAAGCCTGAAATGTGGCAAAAGGTCAAAGTTCAAGGGGGCCGAATACTTTCGCAAGGCACTGTATATTTGCGTATTATGTGTTTTTTTTATTGATGTTTGTAGTACAGATGTAGATCTTTTTAATATCCTGTTCTTTGTTTTTGGTTATGGCACATTTTAAAGTCCCTTTTTATGCTCTTCCCTCCCCTGGGGGGGGATAATTTTGCTTTTTTATGTATTCTTAAATCATTTTTCTCCTCCAGCGTTTTAGAGCTTCAAGCTCCAAAACGCTGAGGTGTGAATGGGGCCTTAAATTGCTGGAGAACGGAGTCAGCTGGCTGGTCGGTGCTAGGATGGTGGAGTGTGCTGGAGTCTGGGGTGGTGCTCGGTGCAGCCTGGCCTGGTATTCTCCACATACTCACCTGTGCATTGTGTGCACACATGATCCTGTCTTGCTTTTCTAGTGTCTTTGGCCGGCTTATTGCTAAAGATTTGGGATCTCGACCTTCTGATCTGTGATACTGTTTTTAATGACTGAGCCATTAAATATAATTTTGGAATCCTCAATGATGACCCCTCTTCTCTCTTTGCAGCGCTCTGGAAGCTCTGATAAACTTTGCGTATAACGGGCACCTGGCCATAGACCAGCAGAACGTCCAGTCTCTCCTGATGGGCGCCAGCTTCCTGCAGCTGCAGAACATAAAGGACGCCTGCTGCTCCTTCCTGAAGGAGAGGTGAGTCACAACCGGCGAGATCTTTGCACTCTGGTCAGCACTCACATAAACAACAGATATAATGAGCTCTGAATGATCCGGGGGGGTTAGCGGTCCCGAGCTCAGTGCACCATCCATGTGGGGAAACAGGACATCCTTCTGCCTAGGGATGTGTGCTCAGCCATCAGATTCTAGGAAGTAGGTATGGGTGGTAGACTTATTATAGGATGGTAAAGGGAATCCATAGAAGGTGCAACCCAATAGGTCATGGGGAGGTGGGCCAGAAGGAACCAAGACTCTTCCAGTGAATCCATAGAAGGTGCAACCCAATAGGTCATTGTGAGGTAAGCCAAAAGGAACCAAGAAGCCTCCAGTGATTCCGTACAAGGTGTAACCCAATGAGTCATGGGGAGGTGGACCAAAATGAACCACAAAGCCTCCAATGAACCCATGTACAGCACAGTTGAGACTCTTTAAAAACAGGTGGTATCTGTAAGTCTTCCATCAGTAAGCCCAAAAACACCAAAGTTACTTCTGATTTCACAAGTCCTCCTCCAGGACAGCTTATGAGTGAGAGGCCCTGCCCATAACATAGGAACTAACATAGGAAATGCATTATCCTCATTTTAAAAAATAGCTGGTATCTGTAAGTCTTCCGTGAGCCCAGAAAAACCAAGGTTGGAAGGGGGGGTACGCTATCCATGTGGAGAACAGGACATCTTCTGCCTAGGGGTGTGTGTTCACCCATCAGATTCCAGTAAGTAGGAATAGGTGGTAGACTCGCTATAGGTTGGTAAAGTGAATCCATAGAAGGTGTAACCCAATAGGTCATTGTGAGGTGGGCCAAAAGGAACCAAGAAGGTGTAACCCAATAGGTCATGGGAAGCTTGGCCAGAACGAACCAAGACGCCTCCAGTGAATCCATAGAAGGTGTAACCCAATAGGTCATGGGAAGCTTGGCCAGAACGAACCAAGACGCCTCCAGTGAATCCATAGAAGGTGTAACCCAATAGGTCAATGTGAGGTAGGCCAAAAGGAACCAAGAAGCCTCCAGTAAATCCATAGAAGGTGTAACCCAATAGGTCATGAGGAGGTGGACCAAAAGGAACCAAGAATCCTCCGGTGAATCCATAGGTTTAACCCAATAGGTCATGGGGAGGTGGGCCAGAAGGAACCAAAACGCCTCCAGTGAATCCATAGAAGGTGTAACCCAAGAAGGTCATTGTGAAGTAGGCCAAAAGGAACCAAGAAGCCTCCAGTGAATCCATACAAGGTATAACCCAATGGGTCATGGGGAGGTGGGCCAAAATGAACCACAAAGCCTTCTTCCATCAGTAAGTCCAAAAACACCAAAGTTACTTCTAAATTCCCAAGTCCTCCTCAAGGACAGCTTATGAGTGAGCGGCCCTGCCCACCTAACATAGGAAATGCATTATCCACATTTTAAAAAAACAGCTGGTATCTGTAAGTCTTTAATCAGCCCAGAAACACCAAAGTTGGAGGGGGGGGGGGGGGTAGTTGTCGTTCCAGAGCTGAGTGCGCCATCCATGTGGGAGAACAGGACATCTTCTGCCTAGGGATGTGTGTTCCCCCATCAGATTCCAGTAAGTAGGGATAGGTGGTAGACTCGCTATAGGATGGTAAAGCGAATCCATAGAAGGTGTAATCCAATAGGTCATTGTGAGGTGGGCCAAAAGGAACCAAGAATCCTCCAGTGAGTCCATAGGTGTAACCCAATGGGTCATGGGGAGGTGGGCCAGAAGAAACCAAGATGCCGCCAGTGAATCCATAGAAGGTGTAACCCAATGGGTCATGGAAAGGTGGACCAAAAGGAACCAAGAAGCCTCCAGTGAACTAATAGAAGGTGTAACCCAATGGGTCATTGGAGGGTGGGCCAAAAGAAACCAAGAAGCCTCCAGTGAACTAATAAAAAGGTGTAACCCAATGGGTCATTGGAGGGTGGGCCAAAAGAAACCAAGAAGCCTCCAATGAACCCATGTAGAGCGCAGTTGAGACTTTTTAAAAACAGGTGGTATCTGTAAGTCTTCCATCAGAAAGCCCAAAAGCACCAAAGTTACTTCTGATTTCCCAAGTCATCCTCCAGGACAGCTTATGAGTGAGAGGCCCTGCCCACCTAACATGGGAAATGCATTATCACCACATCAATTAAAAGCACTCAGCCACCTCAGTTGTAGTATGTGTTAATAAAGTGTTGCACTACACAAACAAAAAACACAGCCTACAAATAACAAAAAGAAATCAAACAAGTATAAATGTGAAATGATATAAGAATGCCTATTGGTGAGTAGTCCCCATGAAAAACAGCCCACAAAGTGACAATATCCAAAACTATCCTCAATATAGGTAAGTGATCAAGGATCCCCCACCACCACTTCCTGGGAAGAACCACCACCTTGGAGATACAGTAATAAGCTTACCAAAATATGATGACCCTCTAACTAAAGGGAGGTCAATAAAGGCTCATGAAAAAAACATCAGGGACATATCCCTTCCACTGGTGGTGTTGCAAACATCCTCAATGAATATCCTGTATATCCTCCTCATCTCACCCTCCAACCAGCGCTGGAGGACATAGGAGAAACCAACATACCGCACAGCATAAAACCCTTTGAAACCGTTTATTAATCCTTAAAAATGCTCTCGCAATGTATAAAACCAGTTTGCGCAATAAGGACAGCTTTCAGCTGGCATGTATGGGGTTTTTACAGTCCCTTCCGATTTACGTAATGACGTCAGCACGCCGCTCCGCCCTACGCGTTTTGTCACAAATTACTTCTTCTGGGGTACACAGTTGTAGTGTTTTCTCCAACCTAACAGGTGCATTGTACTGTCTGTTGGCTTACCCTATCGGGCCTTAGTGCCATTTGCAGAGGCTGCCCAGGTTACGATCCCCCAGGCCCTAGGAGAAGTGAACCTGGAGGGGACCTGTAACTGGATAATTTCCTGCCAGGATTCTCTCAATGTAGGGACCCTCTCTCCCTCTTCTTTGTTTTTTTTTTGTTTTTTTTTGTTTTTTTTTTTTTGTCCCTAGGTTACTTCTCTATATTGGGGGAGAAGCAACTTTCTTTAGATGATGGTTTTAGTTGAACCTTTCCTGGTGCTCACGTGTGCTTCTGTCTTGCCTGAGATGGCAGAGGTGGTGGGTAATGCTTCTTTCTCCCTGGAAGCAATAGGCACAGGAGGACCTTCAGTAAAATCCCAGGCTGTGGGTTACTGGGGGTAGCTGTATATCCAGCCTAACCCTTATAGAGCCATTTATTCATGTATACACATATAAAACATGTATAGTTCTGCTCCCTGCCCCTTTACAAATCACCTACTGTAACATTTCAAATGATACTTGCCTTACCCCCGTCTTCCATGGTGCTGGGCAGGATTCAGGGGAAATGTTTGGGGAACGCAGAGCAGGTAAAATCTCCTTTTGAGAAGACACTCCATTTCAATGCAAGAACCTATTCTGTGAGATTTTGGCTGCTCTGTATTGGCCAGGATCCTTCCTGGAAGACGTGGTGCCAGAAGAGGCAAGTATAGGCTAAACTTTTTATTCTGGTGAGAGTTGAGCCAGTTATAGACTGGAGCTATCCCAGGGAGCACTGGGGCTTGAGAATGTCCACCAAACACTTCAATATATACAAATGGGGGCTTATGATAGCGGCTGTGGGCGGTTGATGCAGCATGCAGTGTCTGATTGAACACCTATGACTCCTGGTCCATTGAACGACAGTGATAATGGTGGTGTAGCTCTCAGTCCACCTGTTCCTGGCCCATTGGCTGACAGTGATAATGGTGGTGTAGCTCTGAGCCCACCTATGACTACTGGCCCATTGGCTGACAGTGATAATGGCTGTATAGCTCTAAGACTACCAGCTTGTTGGCTGACCGTAATAATGGTGGTGTAGCCCTGAGCCCACCTATGACTCCTGGCCAATTGGCTGACTGATAATGGTGGTGTAGATCTGAGCCCAGCTATGACTACTGGCCTGTTGGCTGATATTGATAATGGCTGTGTAGCTCTGGGCCCAGTTATGACTACTAGCCCATTGGCTGACAGTGATAATGGCTGTATAGCTCTAAGACTACCAGCTTGTTGGCTGACCATAATAATGGTGGTGTAGCCCTGAGCCCACCTGTGACTCCTGGCCAATTGGCTGACTGATAATGGCAGTGTAGCTCTGAGCTCACCTATGACTGCTAACCAATTGGCTGACAGTGATAATGGTGGTGTAGCTCTGAGCCCAGCTATGACTACTGGCCCATTGGCTGACAGTGATAATGGCTGTATAGCTCTAAGACTACCAGCTTGTTGGCTGACCATAATAATGGTGGTGTAGCCCTGAGCCCACCTGTGACTCCTGGCCAATTGGCTGACTGATAATGGCAGTGTAGCTCTGAGCTCACCTATGACTGCTAACCAATTGGCTGACAGTGATAATGGTGGTGTAGCTCTGAGCCCAGCCATGACTACTGGCCCATTGGCTGACATTGATAATGGCTGTGTAGCTCTGGGCCCAGTTATGACTACTAGCCCATTGGCTGACGACGATAATGGTGGCGTAGCTCTGAGCCATCCTATAACTCCTGGTCCATTGGCCGACAGTGATAATGGTGGTGTAGCTCTGAGCCCAAGACTACTGGCCCTTTGGCTGATATTGATAATGGCTGTGTAGCTCTGGGCCCAGTTATGACTACTAGCCCATTGGCTGACGACGATAATGGTGGCATAGCTCTGAGCCCACCTATGACTCCTGGTCCATTGGCCGACAGTGATAATGGTGGTGTAGCTCTGAGCCCAGCTATGACTACTGGCCCATTGGCTGACAGTGATAATGGCTGTATAGCTCTAAGACTACCAGCTTGTTGGCTGACCATAATAATGGTGGTGTAGCCCTGAGCCCACCTGTGACTCCTGGCCAATTGGCTGACTGATAATGGCAGTGTAGCTCTGAGCTCACCTATGACTGCTAACCAATTGGCTGACAGTGATAATGGTGGTGTAGCTCTGAGCCCAGCCATGACTACTGGCCCATTGGCTGACATTGATAATGGCTGTGTAGCTCTGGGCCCAGTTATGACTACTAGCCCATTGGCTGACGACGATAATGGTGGCATAGCTCTGAGCCCACCTATGACTCCTGGTCCATTGGCCGACAGTGATAATGGTGGTGTAGCTCTGAGCCCAGCTATGACTCCTGGTCCATTGACCGACAGTGATAATGGTGGTGCAGCTCTGAGCCCAGCTATGACTACTGGCCCATTGGCTGACATTGATAATGGCTTCGTAGCTCTGGGCCCAGTTATGACTACTAGCCCATTGGCTGATGACGATAATAGTGGTGTAGCTCTGGGCCCACTTATGACTTCTGGTCAATTGACTGATGTGATAATGGCGGTGTAGTTGAGCCCACCCATGACTCCTGGCCCATTGGTTGACAATGATAATGACGATGTAGCTCTGAGCCTTTTCCATGTTCTTACACTTATTGTGTTTCTTCTCTTTAGATTGCACCCGAAGAATTGCCTGGGAGTGCGGCAGTTTGCAGAGACTATGATGTGCGCAGTGCTGTACGACGCTGCCAACCGCTTCATCCACGAGCACTTTGTGGAGGTGTCCATGTCGGAGGAGTTCCTGGCACTGCCCTTTGATGAAGTCCTGGAGCTGGTCTCCCGGGATGAGCTGAATGTGAAGGTGGAGGAGCAGGTACGTGTCTACAGAGAATGAGGACGGGTTCATTCATCATCCTGTCCAATTACATTGGTCCCCCTGTTTTATAACACATAAATGTAAGCAGATATGGATTATGACCTTCTCTTACATCTCTCTGCTCTTTCGGTAGGTGTTTGAAGCTGCGTTGGCGTGGATTCGCTACGACCGGGAGCAGCGAGAAGTCTTCCTCCCGGAACTGCTGACTAAAGTCCGCCTGCCACTCTGTCGCCCCCAGTTCCTCACCGACCGCGTGCAGCAGGATGATCTGGTGCGCTGCTGTCATAAATGCCGGTAAGTGTAACCGCAACACAGGGGGAGGTGTTCTGTAGTTCCAGCTTTGTTAGCCATAACACTGCAGAGTACACAAGGTAGCTCTGGATTTCTGGCAGGATCAACAGGTAGTTTTTGTATTTGCTGACCAGATCTAAGAAAAATAAAACATTCACTGGTATATTTAATATTAGTGTCTCCATACCTCTTCACCAGTTCCCGCCCAGCCTGTTGAGACATGACGGCCGCCTGGGACAGTCGTTGTTCTGGTTTGACGTCCTCACGGAACACTCCTCGCGCGTGCCCCACGGACCGCACTGTGGCGCATTCTGTCACCAGCTGTGTCTGATCTCTGACCAATCACAGCAGGTCACATGACCACTGTAAACCATGGATGGCTTCCTTTCATTGTGTACAATTGTGTCGCTAGCTGTGATTGGTCGCAGTGATCACATGGTACAGACAGGGCCAATCACAGCCTATCTGTACCATGTGATTAACTGCGGCTAATCACAACAAGACACACTAAATAAGTATATTTCATTTAGTATAAATGGTTGCTTATAACTCAAATTCACTGGTATAAGCAATTATGTGTGTGTGTGTGTGTGTGTGTATGTATTATAAAAAAAATCCTGATCACTTTCCCAGAGTTGTACAAAAACAAAATCGTAAAAAAAGGAATAAAAATTTAATTAATATTTTTTTTTTTTTTTTCAATTTTTATTGTATTTTATTGCATTTTTTTTAACACACTGCACCAGTGCAGTACAGCGTCATCATATAACTGGTGTAGCAGTGACCAGGGACACTAACTGGTGACAGTATGTAAAAAATAATTAAACATTTTTTTTTTCATTTTTTTTTTTTTTTTTTTCCAAATGTGTTTATTTATTTATTTTTTTAGCAAAAAATAAAAAACCCAGGTGGTGATTAAATGCCACCAAAAGGAAGCTTTACTTGTATGATAAAAAGGTAATTTGGGTACTTTGTTGCATGACCGCGCAATTGTCATTGAAAGTGTGACAGCGCTGAAAGCTGAAAATGTGGCCTGGGCAGGTGGAGGGTTAAAGCGCCTGGTATTGAAGTGGTTAAATTCCCCAAATTTCTGACCTTTTTTGGCTATAAGGTTAGGAACGTCTGCTTTTATGTCTATCCAGTATAAATCTGACCATTTGTATCCAGGGATGCACTGGCCTGCCGGGATACCGGGAAATTTCCCGGTAGGGCGGCAAGTCCCCCTGCCCTGGGGCTGCTAATACCTGTAAAAAAAAAAAAAAAAATGGCCACGGCCAGCCCGACATGCCCACTGTGCATGCGCCACCATCGCTCGGGAAAGCCCGTACACGTTCGGCTATCCCCAGGCAGACGGCACATGCTCAGTGACATGTTGGCGCTCGGCGGCGCCATTTGTAAATGTAAGGCGCCTCACCAAAAGGTAAGTGAGACTCCTCAGGAGATGCAGTGCTGCGGGCATGGTACAGGAGATTCTCCTGTACCATGCCCGCAGCCCTGCATTCTCCTGTACCATGCCCGCAGCGCTGCATCTCCTGTACCATGCCCGCAGCGCTGCATCTCCTGTACCATGCCCGCAGCGCTGCATCTCCTGTACCATGCCCGCAGCGCTGCATCTCCTGTACCATGCCCGCAGCGCTGCATCTCCTGTACCATGTCTGCAGCCCCTGCATCTCCTGTACCATGTCTGCAGCCCCTGCATCTCCTGTACCATGCCCGCAGCCCCTGACATGTCCTCCTGTGCCATGCCCGCAGCCTCTGACATGTCCTCCTGTGCCATGCCGGCAGCCTCTGACATGTCCTTCTGTGCCATGCCCGTAGCCTCTGATATGTCCTCCTGTGCCACGCCCGTAGCCTCTGACATGTCCTCCTGCGCCATGGCCAGAGCCCCTGTATCTCCTGCGCCATGGCCAGAGCCCCTGCATCTCCTGTATCATGCTCAGAGCCCCTGCATTTCCTGTACCATGTCCGCATCTCCTGTACCATGCCCACACAACCTATGACCACCTCCTGTACCATGTCCTCACTTTTAACCGGAATTTGCTCATAATATATAATATATATATCTATCCCTATATGCTTTCATACCTGTCTTATCTATATATAATACAGTCTTCAAATGTGCTTTAAAATGCATGGTTTTCCCTTTTATGAACAAGACAATAATGGCGTTATGCTGTTGGGCCGGTATAATAATGCTATGGGGCTGGTATGAAATTATTTCCAGGGCTGAATTTTATTCCCAGTCCGGCCCTGTTTGTACCAAAATGACTTCTATCCACTAGGACTGGTCAGACGTATGTAGGATGACAGTTGTATGACGAGCTTCTGGTATGTTTTAGGGATCTCGTGGATGAAGCGAAGGATTACCACCTGATGCCGGAGCGCAGACCTCATCTACTAGCGTTTAAAACTCGTCCACGGTGTTGCACATCGATCGCCGGTCTGATCTACGCTGTGGGAGGGCTGAACTCAGCAGGTACCTTGTATTCCTGAATATTAATTGCTGTAAGATTCAGTAATTGGTATCTGTGAGAATGCTGGGCTTGGCTTCGACTGTAGACCTATTCCTAGCTGGAGTATGGTGCACTGTGCACTCCTCACCAGTAGGGGGCCGGGGCAACTAATCTGTTCCAGACTGTAAGGAAACGAAAGTTCATGATCAACGCATCTGTTACATGGCCATACATATGCAGACATCCCTCCCAATGTTGGAGTTCAGATGTCTCCACTGAAGGGTCCTGGTAATACTCCATCAAACAACAACATTTCTGACAATTGTGCTCTTCCAACCTTGTGGTAACCATTTGGTGAAGATTCTTTTATATATTGCCAGAGATGAGAAATGTTAAGAGCACCACATCCCTAAATAACAGTAAATACAATAGGAGGGGCAAAGTGGGACTTTAAAGGTGCAATTGATGGAGAAAAATCTTGATTCTGCTTAAAAATCACATTTTATTTTTGCATGAAGGACTAAGGACATGACAAACAATGATTTAAAAAGGTAAAAACACAAGAAAGCACTCGATTAAGTCAACTCTACGTTTCGCCATCTTCACAATAGCTTCTTCAGGAGTTTGATAGACATTTCTTGAGAATGAACATTCTAAATTTACAAAAGAAAAGAAATGAGAATAACAAGACAAAAAAAAGCAAAAAAGTAAGCAAAAGGGCATATATCAATGGTCCGATATTGAATGCCCAAAAAATCTTTAATTTCAATAAATATGACATTGAAGCATAAGCAAAATGTACCTTAGGAAAACTGGACCCTTAATTGCCGGGGATAGCAATGACATGGATACAGGGACAGGGGTGGGTGGAAAGGAGGAAGGCAGAGAAACCTGACCCTTAACGTTGACCCATAGAGGAGATGCGAGCCAAGCCAAAAGTGATGCAAAGAAGGACTGCGGCTACAATGTGGGGAAACAATTTACATGAGTTTCATAAGAGGCATAAATAATGAAACAAATAATTAATTTCAGATTTTGGACTGGTAAGGCATTTACCCTTTAATTCAAAACTTGAAGGAAAGATACACTTGGAAAGGCCTTATTGATGATCATATAGGAATTTGGTGAAGACCCTTTTCTGTTCCACCATGACTGCCCCTGTGTACAAAGCCAGCTCCATAGAGACATGGATGAGCAGTTTAGTGAGAAGGAGCTCCAGTGTCCTGTGCAGAGCCCTGACCTCAACCCTACTAAACACCTTTGGGGTGAATAAGATTGGTTCAGCAAAGGACAATCCTCTGGGTCCCTGGTTCTTCTGGGTCCCTCGCTCTTTCCCGTCCCCGGTCCCTCCACTTTTCCCATCATCAGTACCTGACATCAGTAGTAGAAGAGCCATTTCAGTAAAATACAAATACTGGCACCAACATCCCATAAATATTTTACATAAAGGAAGGGTGGGAGACTAGTTCCCCCAACCAGCAAGTCTCCAAAGGAATGAAATGGGACTTTCTGGGTACCTTTTTTAAGCGTGTAACTAGGGAAACCCTGCACACATGGATGGTACCCTGGTGCACAGCCGATGTGGTGGGCACCGATCTCCCGGCTTGGCTTTTCAGCCCTCCTTTCCTTCCTCCCTCCCTCCCTCCCTCCCTCCCTCCCTCCCTCCCTTCCTTCCTCCCTCCCTCCCTTCCTTCCTCCCTCCCTCCCTCCCTTCCTTCCTCCCTCCCTCCCTTCCTTCCTCCCTCCCTCCCTCCCTCCCTCCCTCCCTCCCTCCCTCCTTTCCTTCCTTCCCTCCCTCCTTCTTTCCTTCCCTCCTTCTTTCCTTCCCTCCTTCTTTCCTTCCTCCCTCCCTTTCCTTCCCTCCCTCCCTCCCTCCCTCCCTCCTTTCCTTGCCTCCCTCCTTCCTTCCCCTCCTCCTTTCCTTCCTTTCCCTCCCTCCTTTCCTTCCCTCCCTCCTTTCCTTCCTCCCTCCTTTCCTTCCCTCCCTCCTTTCCTTCCTCCCCCCCTTTCCTTCCCTCCCTCCTTTCCTTCCCTCCCTCCTCCTTTCCTTCCCCTCCCTCCCTCCCTCCTTTCCTTACCTCCCTCCCTCCCTCCCTCCTTTCCTTACCTCCCTCCCTCCCTCCTTTCCTTACCTCCCTCTCCCTCCCTCCTTTCCTTACCTCCCTCCTTTCCTTACCTCCCTCTCTCCTTTCCTCCCTCCCTCCTTTCCTTTCCTTTCCTTTCCTTTCCTTCCTTACCTTCCTCCTTTCCTTTCCTTTCCTTCCTTCCCTTCCTCCTTTCCTTTCCTTCCTTCCTTCCTTTCCTCCTTTCCTTTCTTCCCTTCTCCTTTCCTTTCCTTCCTTCCTTCCTCCTTTCCTTTCCTTTCCTCCTTTCATTCCCTTCCTCCTTTCCTTTCCTTCCTTCCCTTCCTTTCCTCCTTCCCTCCCTCCCTCCTTTCCTTCTCTCCTTTCCTTCCCTCCCTCCCTCCCCTCTCTCCTTTCCTTCCCTCCCTCCCCTCTCTCCTTTCCTTTCCTTCCTCCCTCCCCTCTCTCCTTTCCTGTCCTTCTTTCCTTTCCTTTCCTTTCCTTTCCTTTCCTTCCTCCCTCCCCTCTCTCCTTTCCTTTCCTTCCCTTCCTCCCTCCCCTCTCTCCTTTCCTTCCCTTCCTCCCTCCCCTCCCTCCTTTCCCTCCCTCCTTCCCTCCCTCCTTTCCTTCCCTCCCTCATTTCCTTCCCTCCTCCTTTCCCTTCCCTCCCTCCTTTCCTTCCCTCCCTCCTTTCCTTCCCTCCCTCCTTTCCTTTCCTTCCTCCTTTCCTCCTTTCCCTCCCTCCCCTCTCTCCTTTCCTTCCCTCCCTCCCTCCCTCTCTCCTTTCCTTTCCTCCCTCCCTCCCCTCTCTCCTTTCCTTTCCTTCCTCCCTCCCCTCTCTCCTTTCCTTCCCTCTCTCCTTTCTTTCCTTCCCTCCCTCCTTTCCTTTCTTCCTCCTTTCCTTTCCTTCCTTTCCTTCCTCCTTTCCTTTCTTCCTTTCCTTCCTCCTTCCTTTCCTTCCTTCCCTTCCTCCTTTCCTTCCTTCCCTTCCTCCTTTCCTTCCTTCCCTTCCTCCTTTCCTTCCTTCCCTTCCTCCTTTCCTTCTTCCCTTCCTTCCTTCCTTCCTTCCTTTCCTCCTTCCCTCCCTCCCTCCCTCCCTTGCCTCTCTCCTTTCCTTTCCTTTCCTTTCCTTTCCTTTCTTTCCTTTCCTTTCTTTCCTTTCCTTTCTTTCCTTTCCTTTCCTTTCCTTATCCT
>NC_138772.1:554256551-554538357 GCF_965119305.1 Pelophylax lessonae
TATTTATTTTTTTAATGTATAACTTTTTTTTTTGAAATGTAAAAAAAATTAACAATTCTTTTATTTTACAACTTCATTATTTTTTTAATGTTTATTTTTTTTTTTTAATTTGTTATTTTTTTACAGGACAGGGAAGCCTGCAGCACTGCGGGAGGAGAGCGGCAAAGTGAAAGGGGGGCACTCGGGAAGGGGGGGTGATGAGATCAGAAGCAGGCAGAACAGGGAGGGGGATCGGTGTCTCTCCCTGCAGCAGCTAAGAACTGGCAGGATGGGGAGAAACTGGCTTTCAGCTGCTGCAGAGAGCTGCACAGGGCTTCCTTCTGTAATTGCCCCTCTGCCGGACTGCACCGATTCTCCGTGCTGTTGGGGCCCCCCTTTGTGCCTGGGCCCCCTACAGGACGGCTGGTGGTCCCCCCTATCAGCGGCCCTGCCCCCTCTTCATGACCAAGCCATGCAAACTGACAATTGCGCGGTCGTGCGACGCTGTACCCAAATAATAATTGATGTCCTTTTTTTCCCCACAAATAGAGCATTTTTTGGTGGTATTTATTTATTTTTTTTTTTTTTGAGCTATAAACCAAAAAATACCAACAATTTGGAAAAAAAAAAACACAATTTTTTTTTTTTTACTTTCTGCTATAAAAGATATCCAATAAAAAATGTAAATAATAAAATCTCTTCATCAGTTTAGACCAATATGTATTCTGCTACGTTTTTGGCAAAAAAAAAAATCCCAATTAGTGTATATTGACTGATATCACATCTACAAACTATGGAATATTTTTATGCAATTTTTTTTTACTAGCAATGGCGGCGATCAGCGACTTATACCGAGACTGCGACATTGCAGCGCACAAATCGGACACTAAATTACACTTTTTGGGGAAAAGTGACACCGATACAGTGATCACTGCTAATAAAATATGCACTGTCACTGTACTAATGACACTGGCAGGGAAGGGGTTAAAATCAGGGACAATCAAAGGGTTAAATGTGTGCCTAGGGAGTGCTTTCTAACTGTGGGGGAGTTGCTTGTACTGTGGGAAGATGGAGATTTCTGTTCCTGCTTAGCAGAAACACAGGATCTCTGTCTTCCCCTGTTACAGAACGATGAATCTTCCTCGTTTACATAGACAGATCGCCGCTCTGCCTCTCGGGAACTCATTTCTCTGGAAATTTCTGTTCACAGCATCCAGAGCCCTGAGTGTTTGTAAACACAGAACTCTGTGCTGTGATTGGACACAGCCGATCATCTGACTTCAGCCAAAATCACCGGCTGAAATCTGCTGCCAAACTCGTACTGTGTCCAATCACAGCATGGGTTGAATGTGCGCCCCAAACCCGGGAAGCAAGCCAGGAGCGCACACGTGCCCGCACCTGCTGCCCGCTTGCAGTATAGTTACTGAGAGCCATTGGCAGGTGGTTAACCAGTTCCTGCTCGGGCCATAGCCGAAAGACGGCCACAGTGCGCCCTTACTCTGCATGGACGACCTCCTGTGATCGCGCTGCACCCCCTCCCCCTGCGGCGTGCGGGTGGTACTCACTGTGATGGCTGCACCTTTAGAACACAGCGGATCACACATCAGGGTATAGAACCAATCACAGTGGCCCTTAACTACGTGATCAGCTGTGTCCAATGACAGCTGATCACTGATCTTAACACAAACCGGTTATCGGCATTTCTTTCTTCACGCTGACAGCATGAGGAGAGGAGAGCTGATAACCAGCTTGTGGGGACATCTACACTGATAATCAGGGTACTGATTATCAGTGCAGGCCCAGAAGTGCCCACCAGTCCTGCCAATCAGTGCCCATCAGTGCTACCAATCAGTGCCCACCAGTGCTGTCAATCTGTGCCCATCAGTCCTGCCAATCTGTGCCCATCAGTCCTGCCAATCAGTGCCCATCAGTGCTACCAATCAGTGCCCACCAGTGCTGTTAAACTGTGCCCACCAGTGCTGCCAATCAGTGCCCACCAGTGCTGCCAATAAGTGCCCACCAGTGCTGCCAATCTGTGCCCATCAGTCCCATCAATCTGTGCCCACAAGTGCTGCCAATCTGTGCCCACCAGTGCTGCCAATCAGATTGGCAGAACTTATGGGCACTGTGCCCACTAATACTGCCAATCAGTGCCCACCAGTGCTGCCAATCAGTGCCCACCAATGCTGTCAATCTGTGCCCACCAGTGCTGTCAATCAGTGCCCACCAGTGCTGCCAATCAGTGCCCACCAATGCTGTCAATATGTGCCCACTAGTGCTGTCAAACTGTGCCCACCAGTGCTGTCAAACTGTGCCCACCAGTGCTGTCAATCTGTGCCCACCAGTGCTGCCAATCCGTACTCATCAGTGCTGCCAATCAGTGCCTACCAGTGCTGCCAATCCGTACCCACCAGTGCTGGCAATCGGTACCCACCATTGCTGCCAATCGGTGCCCACCAGTGCTGCCAAGCGGTGCCCACCAGTGCTGCCAATCAGTGCACACCGGTACTGGCAATTAGTGCCCATAAGTTCTTCCAATCTGTGCCCACCAGTGCTGGCAATCAGTGCTGCCAATCAGTGTCCACCAGTGCTGCCAATTAGTGCCTATAAGTGCTGCCAATCAGTGCTCATCAGTGCCGCCTCATCAGTGCCTCCTCATCAGTTCCCACCAGTGCCGCCACATCAGCGAAGGACAAAAATTACCTGTTTGCAAAATTTTATAACAAACTATGAAAAACTTTTTAAAATTTTGGTCTTTCTTTTAGTTTGTTTAGCAAAAAAAAAAAAAAAAAAACACCCAGTGGCAATTAAATACCACCAAAAGAAAGCTCTATTTGTGTAAAAAAAAAAATGTCATTTGGGTACAGCGTTGGATGACCGCACAATTGTCATTCAAACTGTGACAGCGCTGAAAGCTGAAAATCGACCTGGGCAGGAAGGGGGGTGAAAGTGACCGGTATTGAAGGGGTTAAATAGCATCAGATCTGCCAGTTTAGGATTTTGGGATATTAGCGAATCAGCAAATGACGAAACAATTACACCAAACAGAAGATAATCACAAGTTAACCCTTTCCCACCTCCTCCCACTGGAGAGGATTTTACCCCACCGGGTGGCAAAGTTTCTGATCATGTGATCACACTCCAATCAGCTTAAAGGGGAAATTTTAACATTTTGCTGATTGGGGGTTTCAAGCAAGAGTGGGAGTTTAGATTCCATCCAATAATTGTACTTCTATTGCTCTTTGTATCTTCAATGAAGATCTTTTAGGACCAATAAGGGGAACGAGGACGAAGATGAGGATGACGCCTAGGTAACATTTTATCTATTATCCCTGCTCTAGGTAACATTGCATCTATTATCCATGCTCTAGGTAACATTTTATCTATTGGTCCTAATACCCCTACCATTGGTCCAGAATCATCATTTGGCAGAACATGCTTTGTGCTTATATTAATGGTTGTTCTTGACGCTTCGTCCGCCATCTTGCCACATCCTGGCACCGCTATTGTTTCATCCACAGATTGATTCTCTCCCCTTGCGTCTCCGTTGTTGGCAGACTGGCCTGCTTTGCTGTAACAGTAGAAGGGTGTCAACACCAATGCCTTCACATATTCTTCATCGCCTTCTAACACCACATTCTGGTCGGGTGCCCATCCCCCATCTTGTCCCGGTGTCTTTTCACGATCTTCTTCGTCATTTCTCATAATCCCAACCTGAACTGGCTTTGAATTCTGGAGAAATAAAATTAAAAATAAATAAAATCGCCTGATAAAGAGACAATGCTGGATCTAGTTATATAAAAATAAATAAAAAATTGCATAGCTATTCGTCCAGTGACTCTGCATTCGTTCTGAGGTAATTGGGCAAAAAGAAAACGTTCTTTAGGTTATTTTCTCTTCTGAACAAGTGTTCTTTTATTATTTGTTGTAGTAAAATACCACATTATAGCCACTAGATGGAGCTGAGGAGCATAGGAAAAGCATAGGTTTTTGTAGCTAGAGATACTTTAATGTAACAAACCTAGAGAACACTAGAGGGAATAAGCAAATAAATGTAACCAACGGCCCAAAACAAATGTACAATGAAGATTCATTGAATGAATTGCTATGCAAATGTAGCACCCTCCTAGGTAGGTGCTAGTGAGGACATGGCTCGGTTTGGCAGGGGGTGAGTATAGCACCCTCCTAGGTAGGTGCTAGTGAGGAAATGGCTCGGTTTGGCAGGGGGTGAGTGTAGCACCCTCCTAGGTAGGTGCTAGTGAGGACATGGCTCGGTTTGGCAGGGGGTGAGTGTAGCACCCTCCTAGGTAGGTGCTAGTGAGGACATGGCTCGGTTTGGCTGGGGGTGAGGGTAGCACCCTCCTAGGCAGTGGCAGCCGGCCGATAGGGGGCGCAGGGGCGACGCCCCCCCCCCCCAAAAAAAGAAAAAGAAAAAAAAAGATTTAAAAAAATCATTGGTGCCTATGGGGGGTGGGTTTTTCCACCCGCAGAGGCGCCGATTGGCAGCCTTCTGGGGCGTAACTGTAGTGCAGAGCACTGCGCTACACCACCCCCTTTTGTAATGTCTTGGATCATGATTGGTCCAGACTCCAGCCTGGACCAATCATGATTCAGGACATCCATGCTGACCTCGTTGGGGGCGGTGCCGGTGCGTGCATCAGTCACTCACCGTCACCGCCCGGTCACCTTCCGTTCCCGCCGCCGCAGACGTCGGAGTCGCGAGGAAGGGAGAAGCCGCCGCCGGGAGCCGAGCCGTCGCCAGGTAAGTGTCTCAGCCTATTCCCTCACCTACGGCATGCCGGGACCTGACTATTCTCTCACCTACCACCTACCTGGACGGGACTATTCTCTCACATACCACCTGCTTTAATCCCTACCTGGACCTAACTATTCTCTCACCTCCTGCCTGCCTGGACCTGCCTGGACCGGCCTATTCCCTCATCTGTGGGCACTCTACATTGAAGGGGGCACACTGTGGGCACTCTACATTGATGGGGGAACGCTGTGGTCACTGTACATTGAAGGGGGCACGCTGTGGGCACTCTACATTAAAGGGGGCACGCTGTGGGCACTCTACATTGAAGGGGGCACGCTGTGGGCACTATAAATTGAAGGGGGCACGCTGTGGGCACTCTAAATTGAAGGGGGCACGCTGTGGTCAATCTACATTGAAGGGGGCACGCTTAGGTCACTCTACATTGAAGGGGGCACGCTGTGGTCAATCTACATTGAAGGGGGCACGCTGTGGTCAATCTACATTGAAGGGGGCACGCTGTGGTCACTCTACATTGAAGGGGGCACGCTGTGGTCACTCTACATTGAAGGGGGCACGCTGTGGTCAATCTACATTGATGGGGGCACGCTGTGGTCACTCTACATTGAAGGGGGCACGCTGTGGTCACTCTACATTGAAGGGGGCACGCTGTGGTCACTCTACCTTGAAGGGGGCACGCTGTGGTCAATCTACATTGAAGGGGGCACGCTGTGGTCAATCTACATTGATGGGGGCACGCTTAGGTCACTCTACATTGAAGGGGGCACGCTGTGGTCAATCTACATTGAAGGGGGCACGCTGCGGTCAATCTACATTGAAGGGGGCACGCTGCGGTCACTCTACATTGAAGGGGGCACGCTGTGGTCACTCTACATTGAAGGGGGCACGCTGTGGTCATTCTACATTGAAGGGGGCACGCTGTGGTCAATCTACATTGAAGAGGGCACGCTGTGGTCAATCTACATTGAAGGGGGCACGCTGTGGTCACTCTACATTGAAGGGGGCACGCTGTGGTCACTCTACATTGAAGGGGGCACGCTGTGGTCAATCTAAATTGATGGGGGCACGCTGTGGTCACTCTACATTGAAGGGGGCACGCTGTGGTCACTCTACCTTGAAGGGGGCACGCTGTGGTCACTCTACCTTGAAGGGGGCACGCTGTGGTCAATCTACATTGAAGGGAGCACGCTGTGGTCAATCTACATTGAAGGGGGCACGCTGTGGTCAATCTACATTGAAGGGAGCATGCTGTGGTCAATCTACATTGAAGGGGGCATGCTTAGGTCACTCTACATTGAAGGGGGCACGCTGTGGTCAATCTACATTGAAGGGGGCACGCTGTGGTCAATCTACATTGAAGGGGGCACGCTTAGGTCACTCTACATTGAAGGGGGCACGCTGTGGTCACTCTACATTGAAGGGGGCACGCTGTGGTCACTCTACATTGAAGGGGGCACGCTGTGGTCACTCTACATTGAAGGGGGCACGCTGTGGTCAATCTACATTGAAGGGGGCACGCTGTGGTCAATCTACATTGAAGGGGGCACGCTTAGGTCACTCTACATTGAAGGGGCACGCTGTGGTCAATCTACATTGAAGGGGGCACGCTGTGGTCACTCTACATTGAAGGGGGCACGCTGTGGTCACTCTACATTGAAGGGGGCACTCTGTGGTCAATCTAAATTGAAGGGGGCACGCTGTGGTCACTCTACATTGAAGGGGGCACGCTGTGGTCACTCTACATTGAAGGGGGCACGCTGTGGTCACTCTACATTGAAGGGGGCACGCTGTGGTCAATCTACATTGAAGGGGGCACGCTGTGGTCAATCTACATTGAAGGGGGCACTGCTCACTGGTCACTCTGCATTGATGGCGGCACACTGTACCTTGATTACTGAAGGCCCCTTTCACACTTGTGTGACCTCAAAGTCACGCTATTTTTTACCGCGTTTTTGCCGCGAAGCAATGCCTATTACATTTTTCTGTTTGCGCCCCCCCCCCCAAAAAATTTTTTGAGCACCAGCCGCCACTGCTCCTAGGTAGGTGCTAGTGAGGACATGGCTCGGTTTGGCGGGGGGTGAGTGTAGCATCCTCCAAGGTAGGTGCTAGTGAGGACATGGCTTGGTTTGGCGGGGGCTGAGTAGCACCCTCCTACGTAGGTGATAGTGAGAGAGTAAAGTTTTAGGCTCTGTCTGCCTATCAGAGGACTGCAGGCAAATCTATATTGCTTTCTGCCTACCAGAGAGCAGGATCTGTGAGTGAGGTCTGCTCTGTGTGCTCAGTCTGTGATCCATTGGGTCTAGAGAGTGTTTCACACTGGTCCAACGGGGAGGCATGTTGGACAGTGGGAGGAAACCTGACAAATGGGTACACAGGCTTTGATACAGTCCCAGTGATTGGCAGAGACTGGCTGTCTCAGTGCATTATGGGATACTGTATAAAAGCCAGGAGCACATGTGCTGTGGGGTCTTTGGCTGGTGAGCAGAGTCCCGGAGGGAGGATGGCGGCTGCCTCCTCCTCTGTAGCAGTGGCTAGTGGTTACAGGCGGTGGGCCTGGGGACCAGAGGAAAGGAACTGAACCCAAAGGTCCAAGAGAGCTGACTGGAGGGGTAAAGAGACTGGAGACCCTCGAAAAACAGTATCGTGATTACAGGCGATTGTGCCTAGAGGCCTGACCTGAGGGGGGCCACCCTGGTGTAGGATAGTCAGAGTACGGGTGTCAGTCTGTGGAGTGAAAGGGGGAACTAGGAAGGTGTCCTGAAGATAATCTATCCTATCAAGTTATCTGCACAGAGACTTGATCTAAAATTCACCTAGTGGCAGGGTGAATTAGCAGCCTGGCTGCATTGCAAGTAAGAGGTCCTCAACCATTGTGAATAGTTCGATATGGAGTAACCTACTCTTCCATTCTCCCATCCCTAATCTAAATAAAACACCAAAAACAACTACATCCCCTAGACCAGGGATTCCCAAATTACGACCCTCCAGCTGTTGCAGAACTACACATCCCATGAGGCATTGTAAAACTCTGACACTCACATACATGACTAGGCATGATGGGAATTGTAGTTCCTGAACAACTGGAGGGCCGTAGTTTGGGAATCCCTGCCCTAGACTGTTTGTTGACTGAGCCAAGGAGAAAAGCATTGAATTGTGCATGCCGCAGTTGCTTATGGTAACCCAGGTGGACCTGAAGGTGAAGAAATCAGCTGTCCTCAAGAGGGCAGTGCTACACAAATATTTATAAATAGACCCCAATAACATTACCAGTGAAAGCACAATGTGTTGCAATCAGGATAGAGAGAGGATTCTGGTGAATTCCCAATCTCAGCGGGAAATTTTATTAGTCTGGAAGGGTGTTACATTGCATCTTCAATGGGAGCAGTCAACCAGAAGGAGTCCGTGTGTTGTCCATGCCCCTCCCCAAGGCATCTTGTCCCCATGTTGATGGGGACAAGGGCCTCTTCCCCACAACCCTCGCCGGTGGTTGGGAGGGTCTGCAGGCGTGGGGCTTATCAGAATCTGGAATCCCCTTTAAACAAGGTTGCCCCCAAATCCCCCCAAATCCCGCCCCCCCCATGTAAATGAGTAGGGGTACTTAGTACCCCTACTCTTACCATAAAAAGGGTGTAGTGCAAAAAACTAAACATAGGCAATTTTTTTACAAATCCATTAAAAAAACCAAAACAATTTCCCCCGAGATAAATCCATCGTCATTCACGCTGCCCACCGCCAGCGCCAACCAGAAAAAAGTAAAAAAAAGTCCGCTCCCACCATCTGACAGCTCCGCTGTCTCACAGTTCTTAAATAACTAAGGGGGAGGGGCCCCATTGTGACATCATTGACCCAGATGGTTTTGGCAAGAGTGGACCTTTTTTTTTTTATTTCTTTTTTTGGGTCAGCAGTGGTGGCGGGCAGCATGATTGACGGTGGATTTACTTGGGGGGGGGGGGGGCATTGTTTTTGTTTTTTAATAACAGAATTGTCAAAAATGGATGTGGCAGCTGCCTGCTCCTTAATGACCGGACATTCACAGTTTGTTATGGAGAGAGAGAGAAAAAAAAACTGCATCAACCCCAAGTTCTGTAAGTTAGGAGGTGGGGCCTCCATGGATCGGACTTGCTTTTCCAGTGCATCCCACACATGTTCAATTGGATTGAGATCTGGAGAATTTGGAGGCCGAGTCAACACCTCAGACCCATTCTTGAACCATTTTTGGAGGTTGGCAGGTTGCATTTTCCGGCTGAAAGAGGCCACTGCCATCGGGGAATACAGCTTCCACAAAGGGGTGTACTTGGCAGAAGCCAAGATGTCCCAGCAGAACATTGCCCAATGCATCTCACTGCCTCCACCCACTTGTCTTCTTCCCGTACTGCATCCTGGTGCCACCTCTTTTCCTGGAAAGTGACGCACCCAGCCATGCACATGATGTAACAGAAAATGGTATTCATCAGACCAGGCCACCTTCTTCCATTGCTCCGTGCTCCACTTCTGATGCTCAGTGCCCATTGTAGGGGCTTTGGCTGTGGAGATGGGTCAGCATGGGCACCCTGACCGCTCTGCGGCTACACAGCCCCCATACACAGCAAACTGTGAAGTCCATATTTTCTGCTGTCCACATATCAACTTCAGGGTCAACATGTTCACTTGCTGTCTAATACAGTGCATATAAAAAGTCTACACACCCCTGGTAAAATGTCCGCTTTCTGTGATGTAAAAAAATGAGACAAAGATAAATCATTTCAGAATGTTTTCCACCTTTAATGTGACCTATAAACTCTACAACTCAACTGAAAGTGAAAACTGAACTGGGGGGATGTAAAAATAACAAAAATAATGTGGTTGCATAAGTGTGCACACCCTCTTATAACTGGGGATGTAGCTGTGTTCAGAATTAGGCAATCGCATTCAAACTCATGTTAAGGCCCCTTTCACATTTCTACGACTCCAAAGTTGCGCCGACTTTGGAATGCAACTTTGGTGCAACTTTGATGTAACTTTGGATAAGTGCAACTTAGATACGACTTTGGCTTTGACCAGTACCTGCCCCTGTACCTATCCCTGTACCTGTCCCTATCCCTGTACCTGCACCTGTCCCTGTACCTGTCCCTGTACCTATTCCTGTACCTGTCCCTTTACCTGTGCCTGTCCCTGTTTCTGTACCTATCCCTGTTCCTGTACCTATCCCTGTACCTATCCATATCCCTGTACCTATCCCTGTCCCTATCCCTGTCCCGGACTGTCCCTCTCCCGGTCCTCTCTGGAGAATAAAATGGCGTTCATTGCAATATTTTTTTTTGTCATTATTATAATTATAAAGGATTTGTATGGCACCAATAGTTTGCACAGCACAAAATAAAGGGGGGGGGGGCAGTATGATTACAATACAGTTCAATACATAAGGAATAGGAGGTCTCTGCTAATGGAGCTTACAATCTAATGGTTGATCGTTCTAAATAAATAAAGACATTCATCTTCTGCTAGATCAATGGTCTCCAAACTGCGGCCCATTGCTTGCCATTATCTTGCCCTTGGAGCATTATTACTCCAACTGACCCCCTTGATGGGCAATTTTTCTCCCATTGATATCAACAATGAGCCACTATTCCTTCCACTGACATTACCGATGGGGCACTATTCCTTCCACTGACATTACCGATGGAGCACTATTCCTTCCCCTGACACTACCGATGGGGCACTATTCCTTCCACTCACATTACCGATGGGGCACTATACCTTCCACTAAAATTACCGATGGGGCACTATACCTTCCACTGACATTACCGATGGGCCACTATTCCTTCCACTGACATTACCGATGGGGCAATATTCCTTCCACTGATATTACTGATGGGGCACTATTCCTTCCACTGACATTACCGATGGGCCACTATTCTTTCCACTGACATTACCGATGGGGCAATATTCCTTCCACTGATATTACTGATGGGGCAATATTCCTTCCACTGACATTACCGATGGGGCAATAATCCTTCCACTGACATTACCGATGGGCCACTATTCCTTCCACTGACATTACCGATGGGCCACTATTCCTTCCACTGACATTACCGATGGGGCAATATTCCTTCCACTGATATTACCGATAGGGCAATATTCCTTCCACTGATTTTACCGATGGGGCACTATTCCTTCCACTGACATTACCGATGAGGCACTATTCGTTCCACTGACATTACCGATGGGGCAATATTCCTTCCACTGACATTACCGATGGGGCACTATTCCTTCCACTGACATTACCGATGAGGCAATATTCCTTCCACTGATATTACCGATGGGGAACTATTCCTTCCACTGACATTACCGATGAGGCTATGCTCGACACACTTCTTTCTCTTTCATTAGACCTGAACGTATGAACTTGCACACAGGGCCACTGCTTTCATAAAATGCCCCTGGAGGCATCATAAAGATGTTTGCTGCGCGGCGGACATCTTTAAACCTGGAAGTGCCCAGCAGCTTCTACAGAAAGAAGCCAGGAACTTCCAGCAGGCTATGCTGCAGGTGATATTTAAATGCCCCCTCTTTATAGCTTAGCTGCAATATGTAGGTGGGGCTTTGTGTGGGTGTAAATTGAATGTGGGCATGGACACAGGGGGCCACATGATTTCCTATTGCCTGGGGACCCCATGAGTTGTCAGTCTGTCCCTGGGATGTGTAGATGGGTATTGATTGTTGAAGAGCAGGGTAAGAGGTGTGACAGTGGTGGTGCCACCCTGTCCTAGTTACATTGCACCATTGTTGGTGTCAGGAAGCCATATACAGGTGTTCATTCCTCAATTTATGTGGCCAAAGTTGTGAATTTCTTTCAGATTGCAGGGATAGAGATGGTAAAACGTCATTATATGTGGAAGACAGATGGTCGCGAAGGACAAAAAGGACAATTGGCTCGCAAGATGCATGAAAGAGGCTATCTAGGTCAAACTGGGACCAACATCCCTGGACAGGATGGGAACCCTCGTCACCATCTCTCTTACACATATTTTGGTATTTTAACATCTCTACCATGGAGATTAGAAAACAATTCATGCCTTTAGCCATGTAAATCAAGGAATCAACACTTATGAAGGCTTCCTGATGGCACCACCACTTTCACATCTCCCACCCTACTCTTGGACAATCAATACTCGTCTGCACGTTCCATGGTGGTTGGATTAAGTTGTCCTAAGGTGTGGATATAATTTCTCAGATATCTTCCTGACACTCATTAGAAATGAAAAAGTAGCTTGGAGAAGCTAAGAAGTGTCTTCAACATTAATGAACAAGTCTATTACTAGATATGCCCAGTGGCGTTGCTATGGTGGTGTGAGACCCTCCAGAGGGGTGACACTATCAAGTAGGAAGTGATGTCTGACCGCGATGGTGTTGCCCCTTTAGGGCCAGATTTATGCAGGGGTTATTGGAGCTGCAGCTCCAGGCCCCTAACTAATATAGGCCCAGCCACCCAAAAACTTCCCCCTGGCACCGCCACTGACTGCAGATGCCCACCACTGCCCAGTGTCCACTGCTGTAAAAATGATTGGTTGCTAGGACCACCTAGCATCCCAGCAACCAATCAAGTGCAAGCGCAGGCCCCAACAGAGGAGGAGGATGTAACTTCCTTATTCCTGCTCCGTCATTGAGTGCCCTGTCTCCCGCTTCCGTAGACAACTGAACCAACTAAGGTGAGCAGGACCCGGGACTGAGGACATGTGACTGTCTAGTAATGAGAGAGTGAGAGAGAGAGGGCACAGACTCTGGTAGTGGCAGCGTGTGTGCCGCACTGCAGAAGCCAGGGAGAGAGGGTGTCCTCTCCTGCAGTGCAGTCATGCTCAGTCATGCTGTGTGTGGTGGAATGGGGAGCAGCTGAAAAATGGGATCCCAGCCTGCTATGACAAAAATTATTGGGGGGGGGAAAGGAGCGGTGGCACCAACCCTAGTAACTCCTCTGGATATACCATGACCTGGATAAAAGAGAACCTTCACATGTGGACTATCCCCTTCAGTCCTCCCTCTGGGATGAATTCATGCTCCAGCAACTGAACCTACCTGAGGTCTTCTTGCTCCAGGTTCTGTGTAGTTCCCCCGTTGCTGTGTCCAGTTCTCCATACTGTCTTTCTTCTGTACAGAGAGAAGAATCGTCCTCCGTATAAAGTATTTGCTTCTTCTTCTTGCACTGGGCTCCTTATATCCTTCTCCTTGGGATGACGAGTGGTGTGACAGAATCCTAGAAATATCTACACTCCTCCTTGATTTGCCTAAACATTACTTTTCCGAGAAGGATAATTGCTTTATGATTATAATGTAGATCATCTATAACCCAACTAACAACTATTGCCCAACTAAAGGGATCCCTACTGCAATGTATGACATTTGTTCTTGACTTTAGATATACTTTAACTAGTTCAGCTCTTTGGATGTGCATGTTACACCTAGAGAGTGAACACGTAAAACCAGGTTCACAGCTCTGGAGACGCCTCATTACTATTGGCTGATGCATGATGCCCCTCCCACTGTGCTTCCCGGTGGTTTCCTGGGTCTCCCGTTCCTCCTAAGACCACAACATCTACAGCCAGGATAGCAAGTGGGAGGAGACCGAGGAACATATGTTCCCCCCATCTCCTCTGAAGCACTGTGAACCACACAGCCCTGAGCACTTCCAGTTAAGAGATGTCAAAATCCTGGCCAGGAAGCTGGGTGATGTCTCCCCATGCTCTGGGAGAGTAGGGGTTTAATAACACCCCTGATGTCTCCCTTGCCCTGGGAAATTATGGGTTTAATAAGACCTCCTGATGTCTTCCCTGCCCAGGGAATTTAGGGGTTTAAAAAGACCCCTTAATGTCTCCCCTGCCCTGTGGCATTATGGGTTTAATTAGACCCTTGATGTTTCCCCTGCCCTGTGACATTAGGGATTAAAAAGACCCCTAGTGTGCTCCCTGCCCTGGGACATTAGGGGTTTAATAAGACCCCTGATGTCTCCATTGCCCTGGGATATTAGGGGTTTAATAAGACCCCTGATGTCTCCCCTTCCCTGGGACATTAGGGATTTACTAATACCCCTGATGTCTCCCCTGCCCTGTGACATTAGGGGTTTAAAAAGACTCCTGATGTTTCCCCTGCCCTGGGACATTAGGAGTATAATAAGACCCTTAAAGTGTTCCCTGCCCTGTGACATTAGGGGTTTAATAAGAACCCTTATATCTCCACTGTCCTGGGACATTAGGGGTTTAATAAGACCCCTGATGTCTCCCCTGCCCTGGGACATTAGAGGTTTAACCACTTTACCACCGGAGGATTTTGCTGTCTGGGCCACTTTTTGCGATTCGGTACTGTGCGACTTTAACTGACAATTGCGCGGTCGTGCGACGCCGTACCCAAATTAAATTGACATCCTTTTTTCCCCACAAATAGAGCTTTCTTTTGGTGGTATTTGATCCCCTGTGCGATTTTTTTTTTTTTTTTTTTGCGCTATAAACAAAAAAAGAGCGTAAATTTTGAAAAAATAACAATATTTTTCACATTTTTTTTATATGAAATTCCCCCCCCAAAAAATGTAAAAATCTAAATTTTTTAAATTTTTGGCCAATTTGTTTTCTGCTACATATGTTTGGTAAAAAAAATCGCAATAAGCGTATTTTGATTGGTTTGCGCAAAAGTTATTGCGTTTACTAACTAAGGGAAAGATTTATGTCATTTTTGGTGTTTTTTTTTTAACGAGTAATGGCGGCGATCTGCGATTTTTTTTTTGCGGGACTGCGACATTGCGGTGGACAGATCGGACCCTTGACTGACATTTTTGACACTTTTGGGGGTACCAGTGACATTACTACAGTAATCAGTGCTATACATATGCACTGTTACTGTAAAAAATGACACTGGCAGAAAAGGGGTTAATTTTATTGGAGAGGGAGGGGTTAATGTATGCCTGGTGCTTACTGACGTGTGTGGGGGGAGGTGACTGTGTGACACAGGGACAGATCGCATGTTCAGCTATGCTGAACCCTGCAATCTGACCCTGCCTGTCACTTAGGAGATCCGCCCGCTTTGTTTACACAAACGGGCGGATCTCCACACTCGATTCCCCGACGATCGGGGAAGAGCAGCGGCGATCGCCGCTGCTCCTCCCCTGGTCCGACTCCCGCTGTGACTGAATACAGCGGGAGCGAGCCTCTGGCGGCGCGCACACGCCGCCTAGAAGGGGGAGTGTCTGCCGACATAGTACTACATCGTCAGACCTACAAGAGCCACTTTGCCACAGTACAGCTCTAGTGAGCAGACGGCAAGTGGTTAAAAAGACCCCTGATGCCTCCCCTACCCTGTTACATTAGTGGTTTAATAAGACCCTTGATGTATTCCCTGCCCTGGAATATTTGGGTTTAATAAGACCCCTGATGTCTCCATACAGAGTAACTGTGATCTTCCCAATGCTATCAAATAGCGGGGGCTAGCGGCGGCCGCGGCCTGTGTTAGCCCTCTCCATGCCGCGGTCGCTGCTTACCTCCCGCTGTGCGGCCTGATCATGTGCGAGCTGTGATGGCCGCATGGCGCCCCTGTTGCCCATGGCGCCCTGTGCGGCCGCACAGCTCGCACATCCCAAAGGCCGGCCCTGGACATAAATAGCCGCTAACAAGATTTCATTTTCCAGCAAAAGACTCTCTCTTTTCATCATTGAATATGCAATGCCCTCAGCTATTAACCCTCCATTTTTGTTCAGGCGATATAACAGGCTCTTCCATTCCAAGAGGAATTTACCCGGGGTTAGATCGTCACATTGCAACCTCTTGGAGACAGTGAAGGGGTGAGAAAGAAGGTTCTCCAGCTCTTTTGTTTGTGTCCACTGGCTTTCAGTTAATGCAAGATTTTCATTGTCCATTTCTTCTATGAATTCTTTAAGTTCAAGCAAACTCTTCACCATTAAATAAGTGCTTCCCCAGCGAGTTGTTTGATCCAAAATGGCTCCTTTTCCTGCACGTCTTTTCAAAATTGCATCTGTTTTCGGGGCCCTGGCTGCAACAGTTACTTGCCGTAATTTGCCAATTCGTGTAGCTGCATGGCGATCTTTTAATCCATCTCTTATGGCAAGTTGCAGTGTATGAACAGCACATCGCATATGATGAATAGTAGCAAGCTTCAATGCTTCTTCAACAAAGTTGTATAAAAAAATGTCAGCATTCTCTTCAGTTTCTAAACTATCTCCAATACTTGCAGAGCTGTCTTTCTCTAACTCTAATATCTGTTTGTTACCTTCTTCATCTGCGTTCATCTTCTCAATTGTGCTCAACATGTTAGAAGCGTTATCTGTCACAATACATAAAATCTGTTCCTTTGCCATTTCAAAATCTTCTAGAATACCCTCCACTAACTTCTGAAGGTAATCACTGGTGCGATGTGCCTGAGTGTCCTTTAATCCGAGGGTCCGAGTTATTGTTTTGTTATTTTCATCCACAAATCTAACATTAACCACTTTACCACTAGAGGATTTTGCTGTCTTACGTCCAGGCCACTTTTTGCGATTCGGCGCTGTGCGAATTTAACTGACAATTGCGCAGTCGTGCGACGCCTTACCCAAACGAAATTTACGTCCTTTTTTTCCCACAAACAGAGCTTTCTTTTGGTGGTATTTGATCACCTGCGCGATTTTTACTTTTTGCGCTATAAACAAAAAAATAGCGTAAATTTTGAAAAAACAACAATATTTTTCACATTTTTTTTATATGAAATCCCCCCCCCCCCCCAAAAAAAAATGTAAAAATCAAATTTTTTTTACATTTTTGGCTAATTTGTTTTCTGCTACCTATGTACCTATGTATTTGGTAAAAAAAATTCACAATAAGCGTATTTTGATTGGTTTGCACAAAAGTTATTGCGTTTACTAACTAAGGGAAAGATTTCTGTCATTTTTGGTGTTTTTTTTTTAACGAGTAATGGCGGCGATCTGCAATTTTTTTTGCGGGACTGCGACATTGCGGCGGACAGATCGGACCCTTGACTGACATGTTTGACACTTTTGGGGGTACCAGTGACATTACTGCAGTAATCAGTGCTATATATATGCACTGTTACTGTAAAAATTACACTGGCAGGGAAGGGGTTAACTTTTATTGGAGAGGGAGGGGTTAATGTATGCCTGGTGATTACTAACGTGTGTGGGGGGAGGTGACTGAGTGACACAGGGACAGATCACAGGTTGAGCTATGCTGAACCCTGCAATCTGACCCTGCCTGTCACTTAGGAGATCCGCCCGCTTGTGTTTACACAAGCAGGCGGATCTCCACAAACGCCGCTGCTCCTCCCCTGGCCCGACTCCCGCTGAGAAAGGGGAGTGTCTGACGACGTAGGTCTACATCGCCAGACGATAACAGACCACTTTGCCGCAGTGGTGTCAACGTAAGCAGACGGCAAGTGGTTAATAGCAAAATAATTGACTCTGTGACGTGTGCATGAATCCATTTTAAGGAAGACAAAACGTCCTTTCAGAACTTTCTGTAGTTCTTCCTTTTTACATTTGGCCTCCTCAATTATAAGTTTCCTTATACTAAGTCATTAATTATAACTTTTTGTGAATTGGGACATTTAAACTTGCTTTCTCTTCCGTCCTCCGACAGTCGCCACCTCTTCATATTCGTCACTATTGGGGTTATTGACCTTTGCTCCGTAGGAGTAGCTAGGCAACAGAATATATTAATATCAAAGCTTTTAGCATATCCCACCCCCAGGGGGTGGTCCCCTCAGTCAATACCTCCCTGCTACCTGCATTTCCAACTCAGTTTCTAATGCCTAGCTCAGGAGTAGGTTGGGCTGTTCCTGTGCTGGGGCTCTTAGTCTCAGCTTCTTTTCTCTTTTTGATTTATTTGGAGTTTTTTCTCTTTCTTTTACCTAGCTGTTTATTTTCAGCGTTAGTTAGCTTCTTCTGATGAAGATGATCGTGCGGCGCTGGGTCTCAGTCTGGCCACCCTGGATCCCAGGGCTCAGGGCCAGGGGCTTCCCAGCCTGCCATCGAGCGTTCAGCTTAGGTTTTGCCCTGGCACATTGAACGACCCATCCCTGTTCGCTGCAGGGATGCTATCGGTGAGGTGGCTACCTCACTGGACGCCATTGCGGTTTCGCACCGCAATTCCACTGCATCATGCTTGCGACACTCCCTGTCCTCAGTGCAGCGGTTTGGTCGCTGGAGCAGGATCCCCACGCCATCCGGACTGGTAAGTGTAACTTGGGTGTCAGTCTGGGACTGTGTGACCCTGCATGTCTGTGTGGCCACTATTGTGGCAAATTTAGCTGCTCAGGTGCAGATGCTGGTGGCTGATCGATCCACAAAACGGCCCAGGGTGTCTATTTCCTCTGATTCAGAGGGCGATGGGGCTGCTATGGCTGGAGTGCCCTTCTCAGGGTCTCACTCATCCCTGGACCTTATGGGGTCTGACGGGGAGGCTGAGGTGGAAGGGGTTGATAATTCTCCCCCTGGCTCGTCTGAAGAGCTTGCACTCATGGATGAGTTGGTTGCTTCTATCAAGCAAACGCTGCATTTACAGGATGAACCATGTCCTCCAGTTTTGATGTCCTCTTATGGGACGCAAAGAAAGCGCAAAACATCGCAGGTTTTTCCTTGCTCTACGGAATTTCAGCGCGCTGTTGATGAGCAATGGCGCAATTTAAAGAAGCCTTTTGCTGTGCCGAGTAGGTTCAAGCTGCGTTATCCATTTACACCCGCCACTGATGAGCGTTGGTGTGTGCCGCCTCAAGTGGATCATGCGGTGGTGATTTTGAATAAGTCCACTGTGATCCCTGCTGAGGATACCCCGGTGGTCCGGGACCCGACGGACAGGAGATTGGAGTCTCTGGCCCGTCATGCTTATACGGTTGCTGGTTCTATGTTGAAGCCTATTTTTGCTTCCATTATGGCGGCCCAAGCTATTGCGGATTGGACGCAGGTGCTCAGGCGCGCCCTGGTGGCTGATTCTGCCCCGCCGACAACTTTGGCTATGGTGGATCAAATTCATCAGGGTGTCATGTATTTGTGTGATGCGGACTTAGATATGGTCCCTTTGGCTGCGCGCCTTTCTAGTGTGGCGGTGTTGAACCGTCGCCTGATATGGCTGAAATGTTGGTCTGTTGACCAATCTTCTCGCAAGACTTTGGCTAATTTGCCCTACGCGGGATCTTGCCTTTTTGGCGAATCCTTGGATACTCTGATAAAGGGTATTTCTGGGGGTAAGAGCACTCTCTTACCCCAAACGCACAAAAATAAGTTTGTTCGTGGTAAGAAGAATACATCGTTTAGGGCCTCTCAGGGGTCCTTTTGTGCCTTTCGGTCGCACTATAAGGGCAAGCCCTTCAAGGGTCAAGGCTCCCAGAAGAAGCCGTGGGCGGGTAAGCAGAAGTCCGGCCAGTCCGGATCTGCTGCCCATAACAGTACGGCCTGAAGGGACGCCCTCACCCGGTTCTGGGGTGGGGGGACATTTGCTCGGTTTTCTTCAACCCTGGCTGGACCGAATTCGGGACAGGTGGGTTCAGGAAATCGTTCGATCTGGATACAAGATCGAGTTTCTCTCTCAGCCGGTGGGCAGATTTTCCCCCTCAAACCTTCAGCTGACTCCGGAGCGGTTGCAGGATCTACACCTGGCGGTGTGGGACCTGCGGGCCCAGGGAGTGGTGGTCCCGGTGCCTCATCGGGACAGATTTCGGGGGTTCTATTCCAATCTGTTCACTGTGCCCAGAAAGGAGGGCAAGGTACGTCCGATTCTGGACTTGAAAGCTCTGAACCGCTTTGTGCGGGTTCGCAAATTCCGCATGGAATCCCTGCGCTCGGTGGTGGCTGCCCTGGTTCCGGGGGAATTCATGGCCTCCATCGACTTGAAGGATGCGTACCTACACATCCCCATTTTCGAGGGTCACCAGAGATACCTTCGATTCGCCATTGCGGAGGATCATTACCAATTCGTAGCGTTGTCCTTTGGTCTCGCTTCGGCTCCGCGGGTTTTCACCAAGGTGCTTGCGCCGGTTCTGGCTTTATTGAGAGCCCAGGGCATTTCTGTCCTGGGGTATCTGGACGATATCCTGATTCGGTCCGCGACCAGTCAGGGCCTGGTGAACGACCTGTCCATCACGATGCAGACTCTACAGGAATTCGGTTGGACGATAAATTTTCCGAAATCAACGTTGTGTCCGTCGGTTCGTCTTCCCTACCTGGGGATGTTACTGGACTGTTCAAGCGAAGGTCTTCCTGCCGGAAGACAAACTTCGGACGCTTCAGTGCGAAGTCAGGTCCCTCAGGGACAATCAGTGCTCGTCCCTCTGGACGTGTATGAGATGTCTGGGACTGATGGTCTCGACCTTCGAGGCGATTCCCTTCGCCCAGTTTCACACACGGGAGCTTAAGGCGGAGGTTCTGGCCAAATGGGACGGGCGTCCGCAGTCTCTGGATCTGCGGCTGTCGTTGAGCCTCCTCACCCGCAGGGGTCTTTTGTGGTGGCTCCAGTCCCCGGCGGTGTCGGGGGGCAAGTCCTTTCGTCCTTTGTCATGGACGGTGATCACCACGGATGCCAGCCTGTCGGGCTGGGATGGTGTTCTGGGCGTTCTGTCCGCTCAGGGAACTTGGTCGGAGGAGGAATCATCCCTTCCGATCAACATTCTGGAATTGCGAGCAATAAATCTCTGTCTTCTGCGTTGGACGGACAGGCTTCAGGGCCGTCCGGTTCGGGTGCAGACGGACAATGCCACAGCGGTGGCCTACATCAACCACCAAGGGGGCACCAGGAGTGCCCGAGCGGCTCGGGAAGTAGCCGACATTCTGTCTTGGGCTGAGAGGCACGTTCCGGCGATTTCTGCGGTTCACATTCCGGGGGTGGAGAACTGGCAGGCGGATTATCTGAGCCGCCAGACCCTGGACCAGGGAGAATGGTCCCTTCACCCGGATGTCTTCCAGATGTTGTACGCGAAGTGGGGGTCCCCGGATGTGGACCTGTTCGCGTCTCGTCTAAACAACAAGGTGGAAAGGTTCGTGGCAAGAACGCGCGATCCTCGGGCAGACGCCTCGGACGCATTAGTGGCGCCCTGGCATCAGTATCGCCTGATGTATGCCTTTCCACCGATCCAGCTGCTGTCCAGGCTCCTTCGCAGGTTAGCCTTCGGAACCGCACGCGGTGATTCTGGTGGCACCGGACTGGCCTCGCCGGTCTTGGTATGCAGACCTCGTGAATCTGGCGGTCGACGCCCCGTGGCGTCTGCCACTTCGAGAAGATCTCCTGTCTCAGGGACCGATATTCCATCCTGCTTTACAGTCGCTGGCTTTAACGGCCTGGCTGTTGAAAACCAGGTCCTGAGGGATAGGGGTCTTTCCCCTGAGGTCATTCCCACTTTGATCAAGGCTAGGAAGGCCTCTTCGGGGAAGGTTTACTACCGTACTTGGAAGGCTTACTTTGCCTGGTGTGAGTCCAGGGGGTATTCCCCTCGCTCGTACTCGGTGTCGAGAGTGTTGGCTTTCCTTCAAACGGGCGTGGACCAGCGTTTGGCGTTGGCCACGATTAAGGGTCAGATTTCTGCGCTGGCCGTTCTCTTTCAACGCCCTGTGGCGTCTAACTCTTTGGTTAGCACCTTTGTTCAAGGGGTGCACCATCTGGTCCCTCCTAGGAGGGAGCCTTTGCCTCCATGGGATTTGAACCTTGTTCTGTCCGTGTTGCAAGGTGATCCTTTTGAAAAATTAAGGAAGATCTCGTTGTCCCTGTTGTCCAAGAAGGTTGCCTTTTTGGTGGCTATAACTTCGGCTCGCAGAGTGTCGGAGCTGGCGGCCTTGTCCTGCAAATCCCCGTATTTGGTGATTCACTTGGATAAGGTGGTCTTGCGACCTATTCCGTCTTTTCTTCCGAAAAGGATCTCGGAATTTCACCTCAATGAGGATATTGTTCTGCCTTCGCTTTGCGCGAAGCCTAAGCATCCGAAAGAGGTGGCATTGCATTCCTTGGATGTTGTTAGGTCAATCAGGGTTTACCTGTCGTCAACTGAATCATTCCGCAAGTCGGATTCTCTCTTTGTCCTTCCTGAGGGACCTCGGAAGGGCATGGCGGCGTCGGCTGCGACCATCGCCAAATGGATCAGACAGACCATTGTGCAAGCCTATGCTTTGAGGGGGAAGGTTCCTCCTTTCCCTGTGAAGGCACACTCTACCAGGTCTCTGAGTACGTCTTGGGCCTATCGTCATCAGGCTTCTGTGGCCCAGGTGTGTAAGGCGGCGACTTGGTCGTCCGTTCACACTTTCTCAAAATTTTACAAAGTGGATGTTCAGGCATCGGCAGATGCTTCCTTTGGCCGCAAAGTTCTTAGTGCGGCAGTGCCTTAGGGTCCCTTGTTTGGGCCCTTGGCTGTTGGGGTGTTTTTACCCCTAGGTTACTTGTTCTTTCCTGGGTTGTTGCTCCTGTTGAGCACTTTTTTCCTGTTGCCCAGTTGGTTCTCTTACTTGGTGAGGGTCCTTTCTCTGATGTGGGTACTGCGTTGCCTTAGGCGCGGCTGCTTTTTTCCCACCCCTCATGTCTACACTGCTATGGGACGTCCCCAATAGTGACAAAGAGGCGGCGACTGTTGGAGGACGTAAGAGAAAACGGAATTTTTGTAAAATCTTACCTGTAAAATTCCTTTCTCTGAGTCCTCCGACAGTCGCCGCCCCCGCCCCTCTTTTGGGGTTTGTTTATGTACTCTACTGCTATGCTACTGAAACTGAGTTGGAAATGCAGGAAGCAGGGAGGTATTGACTGAGGGGACCACCCCCTGGGGGTGGGATATGCTAAAAGCTTTGATATTAATATATTCTGTTGCCTAGCTACTCCTATGGAGCAAAGGTTAATAACCCCAATAGTGACGAATATGAAGAGGCGGCGACTGTCGGAGGACTCAGAGAAAGGAATTTTACAGGTAAGATTTTACAAAAATTCCGTTTTTTTTTTTAACCACTTGCCGACCGCCGCCCGACTATATAGGGCGGTGGTCAGCCCCTCCCAGGCACGCTCCCGCCCCCTCTCATACCCGACGAAGCCGGCGCGTGTGACCGGCGGACCCGATGTCCGCCGGTCACTCGCGATCGTCGGGCAAAGAGGGAGAAAGGCAGGTGGCTAGTGTAAACAAAGCCGCCTGTCATTCTCCCCTGTGTAAAAGCACAGATCACTCGGTCCTGCTATGTAGGACCGTTGATCTGTGCTATTACACCACTAGCCCCATCCAATGACAGTAAGAAACATGCCCCTAGGGACACACTTAACTCCTCCCTCTCCAATAAAGTTAAAGCGGAGTTCCGGGCACAAAATCGACCTACTCTATTTTGTCTCCATCCGCTTGCTCTTCTTCACCTGAAAAGAAATTGGTTAGTTAGGGTTTTTTTTTTTTATTACTTTTTTACTTGTAGATAGAAATACTCACCTATTTTCCACTTCCTCCCTCTGTGGCCGCGACCCGCGCCGTCACTTCCGGTTTGCAATGATTCCTGGGAGCTGAACGTCATCGCTCCCAGGAATCAATGCGACGGCACCGGCCCCGCTCGTCGCTTTTGGTGCGACGCCGCATTCCCTGGCTAAACAGCTTCTGGGCATGCCCAGAAGCTGTGAAGGAATGCGGCGCCGCACCGGAAGTGACGAGAGGGGCCGGTGAAGGTGCATTCTGGGAGAAGAAGACGCGGAAGAGGACGCAGAAGAGGACACGCTGGCTTCAGCTGCCCACAACAGAGATGGCAAACGCTAGAGAAGAAATTTTAAAAGTGAGTATTTCTTCTTGCAGGTAAGTGTGAACAGGGACAGATCAGAGGCTAGCCATTGTGGAATGTACTAGCCCTGACTGTTGCGGGGGTATGTTCATTGAAAAAACGATTCTGTGCCCGGAACTCAGCTTTAACCCCTTCCCTCCCAGTGTCATTTTTACAGTAACAGTGCATATGTATAGCACTGATTACGGTAGTAATGTCACTGGTACCCCTAAAAGTGTCAAAAATGTCAGTCAAGGGTCCGATCTGTCCGCCGCAATGTCGCAGTACCGCAAAAAAAAAAAAAAAAAAAGCAGATCGCCGCCATTACGCGTTAAAAAAAAAACAACAAAAATCTTTCCCTTAGTTAGTAAACGCAATAACTTTTGCGCAAACCAATCAAAATACGCTTATTGTGATTTTTTTTTACCAAACATAGGTAGCAGAAAACAAATTGGCCAAAAAAGTAAAAAAATTTTGATTTTTACATTTTTTTGGGGGGGAATTTCATATAAAAAAATGTGAAAAATATTGTTATTTTTGAAAAATTGTCGCTCTTTTTTTGTTTATAGCGCATGATCAAAAAATCGCACAGGTGATCAAATACCACCAAAAGAAAGCTCTGTTTGTGGGAAAAAAAGGACGTCAAATTCGTTTGGGTACAGCGTCGCACGACCGCGCAATTGTCCGTTAAAGTCACGCAGTGCCGAATCGCAAAATACACCCTGGTCAGGAAGGGGGTAAAATCTTCCGGGGCTTAAGTGGTTAAATTCCAATCTAAATTTAGTAGGAGTCGGTGCATTGTTAGATGACAGGTCCACTTTATCACTTACAGCATGATGGATTCCTGGAACAGGGATTGGCAGCAGCATTTATGATAATGTTGCATTAGGTGGATTTTTTATGACACTATTATGCAAAACGTGTTTGGTAATGAGAAATCTGTGTGGATGCCAGACTCGGGATCTCAGTAACACATGGAGGATTATTTATTTTAATGCATTACTTGTCCTCCAAATAAAAAATACAAGGAAGTCTCAGCACCGACTGACTTCCCGTCTAAGGTGGAGCTGTCATCAGCTTTTTTTTTTTTCAATCAGATAATTTTTATTAAAGAAGAAATTGACACTACAACAAGATAGGTACAATAGTCAAAACTCAAACGCATATATATATATATATATATATATACAGTATAACAACAGATCTATGTACATCCATCAATACATATATATGTGATCATTATTTATCTCTGTACAAAAATACCTTCATCTCCTCACATGCACATACTCTAGTATAGAACTATTTTTTCCATTTTGAATCCTGAATAACTACATTCTTAACACAACCCTCCCCCCCCAGAAAAAAAAATACCTCTGCCAAGATCGGTATATACTCGAGATCAATATAGTTTTCTCCTAACACAATACATTGGTCTACCTTTTAGGGCCTCTGAAAGTCAAAAGTTTTCTAAACTTAAAGTGGAGTTCCGGCCTCGGGGGTCAATTTGAGCTAAAAATCCCCCCGGGATAGTCAGGGCTAGTACATTCCACAATGGATAGCCTCTGTACTGTCCCGGGTCGCACTTACCTTTTAGAAGAAATACTTACCTTGAAAATTTCTTCTCCAGCACTGCCATCTCAGGTGTGGGCAGCTGAAGCCGCAGCGTCCCTCTTCGTGTCCTCTTCCGTGACGTCGGAGTCTCACAATGCACTGCACCGGCCCCGCTCGTCACTTCCGGTGCAGGCGCGGCATCCCTGCACAGCTTCTGGGCATGCCCAGAAGCTATTTAGCAGTGAATGCCACGCCTGTCCCGGAAGTGACGAGCGGGGCCGGTGCAGGCGCATTGATTCCTGGGAGCGATGACATTCAGCTCCCAGGAGTCATTGCAAACAGGAAGTGACGGCGCGGGCCGCGGCCGCAGAGGGAGAAAGTGGAAGGAAGGTGAGTATATTTTCTTCTATAATAGGGTAAGTGACCAAAAAAAAAAAATCGCCACTATCCATTTCTTTTTCAGGTTCCCCTTAACAAGCGGATGGCCCAAAATCGATTTTGAGGCCGGAACTCCGCTTTAAGGAGGTGTGCCTCCAAAAAATCTAATGGTGGACAGCTGTGCCAGGGCCAACCCCGGAACAGCTAGCCATTGTTCCCAAATACGATCAAATTTTCTAGAACTGCCTCTGTGTTTGTATGCAAGATATTCACGAAGTAGTGTTATATTCACCTCCTCAACCCACTCGGAATGACTGGGGGGAGAAGGAGAGAGCCACTTCCTCGCTTTCTGGCTAAAAAAAGCACTCCAAGAATTGCTGTCTGTATATATGTAGAATAATCCTTCCCATTCAATCAACCTAACATTCCTATTTTTGGTTCATAAGGGAGAGTAATATTCCATGTATTATTAATAGTTAATATTATTGTTTTCCAGTATCGGGAAAGTTTGGGGCATTTCCATAACATATGAATAAACGTACCATTATGAATCTTACAACGAGGGCATAACGGAGAATCCCTCCTCTGCCGTTTATATAAAGGAGTCAGGGTGTGGTATGTACGATGCACAATAAATAGCTGTGTAAGCTTCTGTGTGGATGAGAGGGAGACCCTAGTCACATTTTCCAAAATATTGGACCATTCCTCATTAGACATGGGACCAATATCCTCCTCCCATCCCTTCCTACATGTTAGAGACATCACATTGGATACTTGATTCAAAAAGGAGCAATACAAAAATGAGATAGTACCTTTTTTAACCACTTGCCGACCGCCGCAACCGGTACCGGTACGTCACTCGCCTGCGAGCTAATAGGGGGCGAGCTCCCATCCCCGCTCATTCACGGGCATCCACGCGCGAGTGACCGGCGGCTCCGATGTCCGCCGGCTACTCGCGATCTCCCGCTGGAGAGGGAGAAAGGCAGGCGGCTGATGTAAACAAAGCCGTCTGTCATTCTCCCTGATGTAACTGCAGAGATCATACAATCCTGCTATGTAGGATCGTATGTCTCTGTGGTTACATCAAAAGCCCCGCCCCTTTACAGTTAGAAGCACGCCCCTAGGGACACACTTAACCCCTTGCTCTCTAATAAAGTTAACCCCTTCCCTGCCAGTGTCATTTTTACAGTAACAGTGCATATGTATAGCACTGATTACCATAGTAATGTCACTGGTACCCCCCAAAAGTGTCAAAAATGTCAGTCAAGGGTCCAATCTGTCTGCCGCAATGTCGCAGTCCTGAAAAAAAAAAATCGCAGATCGCCGCCTTTACTCGTTAAAAAAAAAAAAACTAATAAAAATGACAAAAAACTTTCCCTTAATTAGTAAACACAATAACTTTTGCGTAAACCAATGAAAATACGCTTATTGCTATTTTTTTTACCAAACATATGTAGCAGAAAACAAATATTATTATTTTTTTAAAAATTGTTGCTCTTTTTTTGTTTATAGCGCAAAAAGTAAAAATCGCACAGGTGATCAAATACCACCAAAAGAAAGCTCTGTTTGTGGGAAAAAAAGGACATCAATTTGATTTGGGTACAGCGTCGCACGACCGCACAATTGTCCGTTACAAGTCATGCAGTGCCGAATCGCAAAATAGGCCCTGGTCTTTGAGCAGCCAAATCCAGCAGTGGTTAAAGACATCACATTGGATACTTGATTCAAAAAGGAGCTATATTAAAATGAGACAGTAACTTTTTTCATACACTTTCCCAGAAGCCTATACAATATCACCTTCCCAGAAGCCTATACAATATCACCGGATTGGACAGACTCCAGAGAGAAATCTTTTCTTGTGCAGATATGGCGTGTCTTTACTGTAAATATCGGAAGAACAAGACATTTGGAAGTCCAAACTCCATTCTAAGTGACTGAAAATCCTTCAATGTTTTACCCTCGTATAATTGTGGGATATATCGCAATCCGTATTCAGATCACGTAGAAAAACCTTTCAATTTAAATAATTCAACAAAGTTATAATTATGGAAAAGCCGAGAATATCTGGTATATCCCTCATATTTGAAGTTTTGCTTTGTTTTGATCCACAATCTATTTAGGAGGAGCAATGTAGGACACGCTGTCAGTTTCCCCATTTCTCCTGCCTCCAGAAACTCCACTACATCTTTATTAGACAAAATAGAGAATAATCTCTAGGTTTGGCTCCCGGCACTCAACATTTCCCCAACCTGCTAAATGCTGAAGCTGAGCAGCCATATAGTAAAAGAAAGGATTAAAGACTGCAAGACCACCAGCCTCATTAACTTCCTGTAGCTTTTCCAGTTTAATACGGGGAATTTATTTCCTCCAAATCAACGTACGAAAAATAAGGTATTGCGCCTCCTAAAATATGTATAGGTATCCACACAGGGGCATTATGTAGAGCATACAGTTGTATTCAAAATTATTCAACCCCCACTGAAATTGATTGTTTTGGCCAGTTTGACATTGATTTTGATCATTCAGTCATCCTGCTTACAATTAAATCAAAGAGGCACGTGTAGGTCAGACAAATATAACATAACATTTATAATGAAATAACCACAAATGTCTTTTCTGTGCTCACATCATTATCAGTTTTATTCAACCCCCAAGTGACATTCAATCTTAGTACTTAGTACAACATCCTTTTACAGTTATAACAGCTTTTAAACGTGAAGCATAGCTTGACACAAGTGTCTTGCAGCGATCTACGGGTATCTTCGCCCATTCGTCATGGGAAAAAGCCTCCAGTTCAATCACATTCTTAGGCTTGTGCACTGCAACTGCTTTCTTTAAGTCCCACCAGAGGTTCTCAATCGGATTTAAGTCCGGTGACTGTGATGGCCACTCCAAAATGTTCCAGCCTTTAATCTGCAGCCATGCTCTAGTGGACTTGGAGGTATGCTTGGGATCATTGTCCTGTTGAAAGGTCCAACGTCTCCCAAGCCTCAGGTTTGTGACGGACTGCATCACATTGTCATCCAATATCTCCTGGTACTGAAGAGAATTCATGGTACCTTGCACACGCTGAAGCTTCCCTGTACCTGCAGAAGCAAAACAGCCCTAAAGCATGATTGACCCCCGCCATGCTTCACAGTAGGCAAGGTGTTCTTTTCTTCATAGGCCTTGTTCTTCCTCCTCCAAACATAGCGTTGATCCATGGGCCCAAACAGTTCTAATTTTGTTTCATCAGTTCACAGAACACTATCCCAAAACTTCTGTGGTTTGTCCACATGACTCTTGGCATACTGCAGTCGACTCTTCTTATTCTTTGGAGACAGCAAGGGGGTGCGCCTGGGAGTTCTGGCATGGAGGCCTTCATTACGCAGTGTGCGCCGTATTGTCTGAGCAGAAACTTCAGTACCCACATCTGACAAATCTTTTCTCAGTTCCTCAGCAGACACACGGAGACTTTTCTCCACTCTACACTTCAGGTAGCGCACAGCAGTCAAAGTCAGCATCTTCTTTCTGCCACGACCAGGGAGTGTTTCAACAGTGCCCTTTGCTTTGAATTTGCGAATGATGCTTCCTATGGTGTCTCTTGGTATGTTTAACATCTTTGCAATCTTCTTATAGCCATTGCCCTTCCTGTGAAGAGTAATCACCTCTTCTCTTGTCTTCTTGGACCATTCTCTTGACTTCACCATGTTTGGAACCACACCAGTAAATGTCTAGAAGGAGCTGAGTATCACAGTCATTTTAAAGCTGCCTAATTGGTGCTTATTAGGCTTTATTGCTGCTCCCTGACATCCACAGGTGTTTTCAATACCTGATTGAAACACTTCAATGAACCTCTGTTCTTCAGAGTGGTAGTTTTTAAAAATCAAATTTTTTTAAAATTTTTGGCCAATTTGTTTTCTGCTACATATGTGTGGTAAAAAAAAAATCGCAAAAAGCGTATTTTGAGTGGTTTGCACAAAAGTTATCGCGTTTACTAACAAAGGGAAAGATTTTTGTAATTTTTGTTGTTTTTTTTTAAACGCGTAATGGCGGCGATCTGCGATTTTTTTGTGGTACTGCGACATTGGGGCGGACAGATCGGACCCTTGACTGACATTTTTGACACTTTTGGGGTTACCAGTGACATTTCTACAGTAATCAGTGCTATACATATGCACTGTTACTGTAAAATTACACTGGCAGTGAAGGGGTTAACTTTATTTGAGAGGGAGGGGCTGTGTGTGTCCCTAGGGGCGTGATTCTAACTGTGATTGGCTGTGGCTTGAGCTGTAGGAACAGTGATCAACGGTCCTACATAGTAGAACCGTATGATCAGTGTTTCTACACAGGGGAGAATGAGAGGCAGCTTGTTTACACAAGCTGCCTGCCTTTCTCCCTCTCCCCCGACGATCGCAGAGTGAACGGCGGACATCGGGTCCGCCGGCCACATGCGCGGGGGGGGTCCGTGACCGCGGGGGACGGGAGCGCGCCGCCGGCGGTGCGTGCTCGCTCCCCAGAGCCTCACAGGCTAGTGATGTATATATACGTCACTTTGCCTGTGAGGGGCTGACCGGCTCAGTATATCTACTTGCCGCGGTCGGCAAGCGGTTAAGAAGTCCTTGTAGGATTTCATTCTGAATTCAATTACAAATGTACACTAAATTCCCTAAAACCCTTTCATTGGGGGTTGAATAATTTTGAACACAACTGTACAATTGTGGATTCCAAATCATTTTAAAGTGGAGTTCCGGCCACAAAATCGATTTTGGGCCATCCGCTTGCTTTTGGTCACCTGAAAAAGAAATGGATAGTTACGATTACTTTTTTTTTTGTTTACTTACCTTGTTATTGAAGAAAAATATACTCACCTTTCTTCCACTTCCTCCCTCGGCTGCCGCGGCCCGCGCCGTCGCTTCCTCTTTGCATTGACTCCTGGGAGCTGAACGTCATCACTCCCAGGAATCAATGCGCCAGCACCGGCCCCGCTCGTCACTTCCGGTGCAAGCACAGCATTCCCTGCTAAACAGCTTCTGGGCATGCCCAGAAGCTGTGGAGGGATGACGCGCCCACACCGGAAGTGATGAGCGGGGCCGGTGCAAGCGCATTCTGGGAGAAGAGGACACGGAAGAGGACGCAGAAGAGGACGCGCTGGCTTCAGCTGCCCACACCTGAGATGGCAGCGCCAGACAAGACATTTTCAAGGTAAGTATTTCTCCTAAAAGGTAAGTGTGACCCGGGACAGATCAGAGGCTATCCATTGTGGAATGTACTAGCCCTGACTGTCCCGGGGGTATTTTTATTGAAAAAACATTTTCGTGGCCGGAACTCCGCTTTAATCAGGTTACAACGACCCACTACCGAGAGAGGTAGTTTAAGCCAACTGGTGGTTTGCTCCTTGAACTTAGCCAATAGAGGTTCAATATTGAGTTTGACATAATTATAAAGGTTGGAATGGACAACAATACCCAAATACCGAAACTGTTCCACTACTCGGATCTGAGATGCCATTTGCGGCAGTGGAGCACTGAGGGGATCTAAAGGTAATAATACAGATTTATCCCAATTAATTTTAAATCCAGAATAGGATGCAAAGGTTTGTATAAGTGTCATCAGTGATGTCAAAGACCTATCTGTATCTCCCAAAAATATAAGAGCATCATCTGCATATAATGCTATTTTTTCTTCTCTACGGAAACCAATAATATGCGGATGTGCCCTAATGGCTGCTACTAGTGGTTCCACTGCAAGGGCAAATAGTAATGGGGATAAAGGGCATCCCTGTCTTGTCCCCCGATAAAGTGTAAATGAGGAAGAAAGTGTAATATTTACCCTGATACCACCTTCAGGGGCTCTATATAATAATTTATAAAAAATAATAATCCATAAATGAATCCCCTAATTTAAATTTCTCCAATACCGACCATAAATAATGCCATTCCACACTATAAAATGCCTTAGCGGCGTCTAAAGATAAAGCAGCTCTATGTCCCTGATTGGTGACAGGTATTTGTAAATTAACCACTTTACCACCAGAGGATTTTGCTGTCTTAAGTCCAGGCCACTTTTTGCGATTCAGAGCTGTGCGACTTTAACTGACAATTGCGCGGTTGTGCAACGCCGTACCCAAACGAAATTTACCTTCTTTTTTTCCCACAAACAGAGCTTTCTTTTGGTGGTATTTGATCACCTATGCGATTTTTACTTTTTGCGCTATAAACAAAAAAAGAGAGTTTATTTTGAAAAAATAACAATATTTTTCACATTTTTTTTTATATGAAATTCCCCCCCAAAAAAATGTAAAAATCTAAATTTTTTTAAATTTTTGGCCAATTTGTTTTCTGCTACCTATGTTTGGTAAAAAAAATCACAATAAGCGTATTTTGATTGGTTTGCGCAAAAGTTATTGCGTTTACTAACTAAGGGAAAGATTTCTGTCATTTTTGGTGTTTTTTTTTTAACGAGTAATGGCGGCGATCTGCGATTTTTTTTGCTGGACTGCGACATTGTGGCGGACAGATCGGACCCTTGACTGACATTTTTGACACTTTTGGGGGTACCAGTGACATTTCTATAGTAATCAGTGCTATACATATGCACTGTTACTGTAAAAATGACACTGGCAGGGAAGGGGTTAATTTTATTGGAGAGGGAGGGGTTAATGTATGCCTGGTGCTTACTGACGTGTGTGGGGGGAGGTGACTAAGTGACACAGGGACAGATCGGATGTTCAGCTATGCTGAACACTGCGATCTGTCACTCCCTGTCACTTAGGAGATCTGCCCGCTCTGTTTACAGATCCGCCCGCTCTGTCACTTAGGAGAGCCGCCGCTCCTCCCCTGGCCCGACTCCCGCTGTGAATGAAAACAGCGGGAGCGCGCCTCCGGCGGCGCGCGAGCACCGCCTACAGGGGGAGGAGTCCAGCGACGTAGGTCTACGTCGCTGGACGATAACGAGCCACTGTGCCACAGTAGAGGCACAGTGAGCGGACGTAAAGTGGTTAAGATAGAGTCTACGAATATTATTAGCTGTAGATCGGTTTGGAATAAATTCAGATTGATCGGAAATTTAATTTTGCTTACGATTTTTGACAGTCGTGTAGCAAAAACCTTAGTGAGTAATTTTAAATCAGTTGTTAATAAGGAGATAGGTCTATATGACTCAGGACATTCAGGGCTCTTCCCAGGTTTCAATAGTAGCACCACCACCGCCTCATACATTGAACTCGGTAGTGAGCCACATTTTTAGGCTTCTAAGAAAGTATCCAAAAGTTCTGGCAATAATATGCCTTCAAATTTTTTTATATAGTTCCATCGGTAAACCATCAATACCAGGGGCCTTAGAATTTGGGAAAGTGGCCAAGGCACTCCGCAGTTCCTCCAATGTAATGGGGGAGTTCAGATTCTGCCTGTCCACCTCCCCAACTGTTGGTAGAGATATACCGTCTAGAAACCTTATTAGGTCTGGGCGGGTATAGGATACCTTAGAGGAGTAAAGGTCCTGGAAATAGGACCTGAACTCCTGTATAAAAGATGGGGTATCACTAACCACCTCCCCCATACCTGTCAGTATCCTATGTACTGCCGCAGATGGGACGCTGTGCTTTAGAAATAATACAAACCCAATTCCAAAAAAGTTGGGACACTGTACAAATTGTGAATAAAAAGAGAATGCAATGATGTGGAAGTTTCAAATTTCAATATTTTATTCAGAATACAACATAGGTGACATATCACATGTTTAAACTGAGAAAATGTATCATTATAAGGGAAAAATAAGTTGATTTTAAATTTCATGGCATCAACACATCTCAAAAAAGTTGGGACAAGGCCATGTTTAGCACTGTGTGGTCTCCCCTCTTCATTTTATAACAGTCTGCAAACATCTGGGGACTGAGGAGAAGTTGCTGAAGTTTAGGAATAGGAATGTTGTCCCATTCTTGTCTAATGCAGGTTTTTAGTTGCTGAACTCTCTTAGGTCTTCTTTGTTGCATCTTCCTCTTTATGATGGACCAAATGTTTTCTATGGGTGAAAGGTCTGGACTGCAGGCTGGCCATTTCAGTACCCGGATCCTTCTTCTACGCAGCCATGATGTTGTAATTGGTGCAGTATGTGGTCTGGCATGTTGGAAAATGCAAGGTCTTCCCTGAAAGAGACGACGTCTGGATGGGAGCATATGTTGTTCTAGAACTTGGATATACCTTTCAGCATTGATGGTGCCTTTCCAGATGTGTAAGCTGCCCATGCCACACGCACTCATGCAACCCCATACCATCAGAGATGCAGGCTTCTGAACTGAGCGCTGAGAACAACTTGGGTTGTCCTTGTCCTCTTTAGTCCGGATGACATGGCGTGCCAGTTTTCCAAAAAGAACTTCAAATTTTGATTCGTCTGACCACAGAACAGTTTTCCACTTTGCCACAGACCATTATATATGAGCCTTGGCCCAGAGAAAACGCCTGCGCTTCTGGATCATGTTTAGATTTGGCTTCTTTTTTGGCCTATAGAGTTTTAGCCGGCAACGGTGAATGGCACGGTGGATTGTGTTCACCGACAATGTTTTCTGGAAGTATTCCTGAGCCCATGTTGTGATTTCCATTACAGTAGCATTCCTGTATGTGATGCAGTGCCGTCTAAGGGCCCGAAGATCACCGCCATCCAATATGGTTTTCCGGCCTTGACCCTTCCGCACAGAGATTGTTCCAGATTCTCTGAATCTTTGGATGATATTGTGCACTGTAGATGAAGAGAACTTCAAACTCTGCAATTTTTCTCTGAGAAACTCCTTTCTGATATTGCTCCACTATTTTTCGTTGCAGCATTGGGGGAATTGGTGATCCTCGGCCCATCCTGACTTCTGAGAGACACTGCCACTCTGAGAGGCTCTTTTTATACCCAATCATGTTGCCAATTGACCTAATGAGTTGCAAATTGGTCCTCCAGCTGTTCCTTATATGTGCATTTAACTTTTCCGGCCTCTTATTGCTGCCTGTCCCAACTTTTTTGGAATGTGTAGCTCTCATGAAATCCAAAATAAGCCAATATTTGGCATGAGATTTCAAAATGTCTCACTTTCACCTTTGATATGTTATCTATATTATATTGTGAATAAAATATAAGTTTATGAGATTTGTAAATTAGTCCATTCCTTTTTTACTCACAATTTGTACAGTGTCCCAACTTGTTTGGAATTGGGTTTGTACATAGGTATCCACCCCAAAGCTCAAACACACATGCCTGCGTGCGTGCGTGTGTGTACACTATATTGTCAAAAGTTTTGGGACGCCGGCCTTTACACACACATGAACATTAATGGCATCCCAGTCTTAGTCCGGAGGATTCAATATTGAGTTGGCCCATCCTTTGCAGCTATAACAGCTTTAACTCTTCTGGCCACAAGGCTTAGGAGTGTGTCTATAAGAATATTTGACCATTCTTTCATAAGTGCATTTGTGAGGTCCGGCACTGATGTTGGACGAGAAGGCCTGGCTCGCAGTCTTTGCTCTAATTCATCCCAAAGGGGTTCTATCGGGTTGAGGTCCATAAAGACATTGATGAGCGAGTTTGGGGTGGAGGAACATGACTGGCCTTCACAGAGTCCTAACTTCAACCCAAACACCTTTGGGATGAATTAGAGCGGAGACTGCGAGCCAGGCCTTCTCATCCAGCATCAGTGACTGACCTCACAAATGCGCTTCTGGGAGAATGGGCAAACATTCCCATAGACACACTCCTAAACCTTGTGGACAGCCTTCCCAGAAGAGTTGAAGCTGTTATAGCTGCAAAGAGTGGGCCAACGCAATATTGAACCCTACGGACTAAGACTGGGATGCCATTAAAGTTCATGTGTGTGTAAAGGCAGGCGTCCCAATACTTTTAACAATATAGTATATATATATATATATATATATATTTATATATTTATATAGTCATGACCAAAAATACTGGCACCCCTGCATTTCTGTCAGATACAGTATCTCACAAAAGTGAGTACACCCCTCACATTTATGTAAATATTTTATTCTATCTTTTCATGTGACAACACTGAAGAAATGACACTTTGCTACAATGTAAAGTAGTGAGTGTACAGCTTGTATAACAGTGTAAATTTACTGTCCCCTCAAAATAACTCAACACACAGCCATTAATGTCCAAATTGGGCCCAAAGTGTCAATATTTTGTGTGTCCACCATTATTTCCCAGCACTGCCTTAACCCTCTTGGACATGGAGTTCACCAGAGCTTCACAGGTTGTCACTGGAGTCCTCTTCCCCTCCTCCATGATGACATCACAGAGCTGGTGGATGTTAGAGACCTTGCGATCCTCCAGCTTCTGTTTGAGGATCCCCACAGATGCTCAATAGGGTTTAGGTCTGGAGACATGCTTGGCCAGTCCATCACCTTTACCCTCAGCTTCTTTATCAAGGCAGTGGTGGTCTTGGAGGTGTGTTTGGGGTCGTTATGTTGGAATATTGCCCTGCGGCCCAGTCTCTGAAGGGAGGGGATCATGCTCTGCTTCAGTATGTCACAGTACATGTTGGCATTCATGGTTCCCTCAATGATCTGTAGCTCCCCAGTGCCGGCAGCACTCATGCAGCCCCAGACCATGACACCCCCAAGACCATGCTTGACTGTAGGCAAGACACACTTGTCTTTGTACTCCTCACCTGGTTGCCCCCACACACGCCTGACACCATCTGAACCAAATAAGTTTATCTTGGTCTCATCAGACCACAGGAGATGGTTCCAGTAATCCATGTCCTTAGTCTGCTTGTCTTCAGCAAACTGTTTGTGGGCTTCCTTGTGCATCATCTTTAGAAGAGGCTTCCTTCTGGGATGACAGCCATGCAGACCAGTTTGATGCAGTGTGCGGCGTATGGTCTGAGCACTGACAGGCTGACCCCTCCCCCACCCCTTCAACCTCTGCAGCAATGCTGGCAGCATTCATACGTCTATTTCCCAAAGACAACCTCTGGATATGACGCTGAGCACGTGCACTCAACTGTAGTTGACCATGGTGAGGCCTGTTCTAAGTGGAACCTGTCCTGTTAAACTGCTGTATGGTCTTGGCCACTGTACTGCAGCTCAGTTTCAGGGTCTTGGCAATCTTCTTATAGCCTAGGCCAACTTAATGTAGAGTAACAATTCTTTTTTTTAGATACTCAGAGAGTTTTGAACTCAGAACATTTTTAAAAAAAATTAAATGTAGTCTTACCAGTGCCCACAAATGCAGCCTCATCAGCGCAGTGTCCTTAAATGCAGCCTCGCCAGTGCATGCAGTGCCCATACATGCAGCCTCGCCAGTGCCCATACATGCAGCCTCACCAGCGCCAGTGCCCATAATTGCAGCCTCGCCATTGCCAGTGCCCAAACATGCAGCCTTTGCCAGTGCTCATACATGCAGCCTTTGCCAGTGCCCATACATGCAGCCTTCGCCAGTGCCCATACATGCAGCCAGTGCCCATAATTGCAGCCTCGCCAGCGCCACTATACACATCACTTTTAAAAATCTCCAGAAAGCAGCACCGAGAGGTAGAAAGGGGTGGGCGGTGCCGAGGAGAAGGAAGGATGCGCTCTCATCGGAAGTCCCGGCGCCTATGATTGATGACCGCATAGGAGGCGGGACTTCTGATGACAGCGCGTCCTTCCTTCTCCTCGGCGCCGCCCGCCCCTTTCTACCTCTCGGCGCCGCCCGCCCCCTTCTACCTCTCGGCGCTGCTTTCTGGACATTTTTTTTTATATCGGCGTATAACACGCACAGCTACTTTTTCCTCCATTTTTAGGAGAAAAAAGTGCGTGTTCTACACCGATAAATACGGTAATTCTGTAGTGTCACCACATACAACAAAGTTTAAAAAGGAATAAAAGAATCAGCGCAAATATTCTAAAATTGGTGAACCACAAATAGAATGTATGTAGGAATAATATTATAAAATTATAATATTAGAAATAATATAAAATCTTCATCAATCCTCTAAAATATGATAAAAATTCCAAAGTGCTCATGTGCCAAATAAATCTCAATAAAGATGGTGAATCGTAGTTATCCAAGAGTAATCAATCAGAAAAAAAGTAATTTATATAAATTGCAACTGAGTGAATATCCTGTGAAAAGTGAACCACTGTGACTTTTCAGTTGCACAAGTGAATAAATACAATAATTCTGATCAGGTGTTGATAAAAATAGCAAAAGGTGAAGAAACAATGAAAATTCAATGAGTGCCCTATGAAGAGTAAACCACTGCGACTCTTCAGTTGCACAACGAAAAATATAAATCAATTAGCAGTGAAAAATAAGTGATGATAGTAGATGGAGCTCCAAGTGCTGAATATATACTCTGTGATAAGTGTAATAATAAGTGTAATAATAATCAAAATAATGAATAACAGTCCCAGGAATAAAGTGCAAAAAGTGCACACAATGCTAAAAAGTGAAGAAATAAAGTTCATATGCGGTGCAGTGACCAGGATACTTCCGGTGACCCCAGTGCGGACTTTGGTGAGCTACGAATCCACAATTAACCACTTTACGTCTGCTCACTGAGCTGCTACTGCGGCACAGTGGCTCGTTATCGTCTGGCGATGTAGACGTACGTCACCAGACATTCCCCCCTCTCAGCGGCGCGCGCGCGCCACCGGAGGCTTGCTCCCTCTGTATTCAGTCACAGCGGGAGTCGGCCCAGGGGAGGAGAGGCGGTGATCACCGCTGCTCTTCCCCGATTGTCGGGGAATCGAGTGTGGAAATCCGCCTGCTTGTGTAAACAGAGCGGGCGGATCTCCTAAGTGACAGGCAGGGTCAGATTACAGGATTCAGCATAGCTCAACCTGCGATCTGTCCTTGTGTCACACAGTCCCCTCCCCCCACACACGTCAGTAAGCACCAGGCATACATTAACATTAACCCCTTCCCTGCCAGTGTCATTATTACAGTGACAGTGCATATATATAGCACTGATTACTGCAGTAATGTCACTGGTACCCCCAAAAGTGTCAAACATGTCGGTCAAGGGTCCGATCTTTCCGCCGCAATGTCGCAAAAAAAAAAAAAAAATCGCAGATCGCCGCCATTACTCGTTAAAAAAAAAAAACACCAAAAATGACAGAAATCTTTCCCTTAGTTAGTAAACGCAATAACTTTTGCGCAAACCAATCAAAATACGCTTATTGCGATTTTTTTTACCAAAAATATGTAGCAGAAAACAAATTGGCCTAAAATGTTAAAAAATTTTGATTTTTACATTTTTTCAGGGGGGGAATTTCATATAAAAAAAATGTGAAAAATATTGTTATTTTTTCAAAATTGTTGCTCTTTTTTTGTTTATAGCGCAAAAAGTAAAAATCGCACAGGTGATCAAATACCACCAAAAGAAAGCTCTGTTTGTGGGGAAAAAAAGGACATCAATTTAATTTGGGTACAGCGTCACACGACCGCGCAATTGTCCGTTAAATAACGCAGTGCCGAATCGCAAAATATAGCCTGGTCAGGAATGGGGTAAAATCTTCCGGTCTTAAAGCGGTTAAAAATACACTCATTGAGAATTTTTTTGTTAAAGACATGTAGCTAAATACATTTTGGCCTCAATATATGACAAAAATTGAATATATTGGATATTTTTTTACTGTCAAATTAGAAAAATATTGTTATTTTTTCAAAATTGTCGCATTTTTTTATTAATATCGCAAAAAATAAAAATCGCAGAGATGATTAAATACCACCAAAAGAAAGCTTTGTTTATGGGAAAAAAAGGACGTAAATTTTGTTTGGGTACGGCGTTGCACGACCGCGCAATTGTCAGTTAAAGTCGCACAGTGCCGAATCGCAAAAAGTGGCCTGGACGTAAGACAGCAAAATCCTCCGGTGGTAAAGTGGTTAAAGCGGAGTTCCACCCTAAATTTAAACTTACCTCCATCTTCTCACTCCGGGTCACCTGAAAAACAAATGGATAATAGCAATTTTTTTTTTTTTTTTTACTTTAAGAAGAAAATATACTTCCTCTTCTTCCCCTCGGCGGCCACGGCGATTCGTCACTTCCTGGCTTTGCAATGATTCCTGGGAGCTGAACGTCATCGCTCCCAGGAATCAATGCGCCTGCACCGGCCCCGACGTCAGTTCCAGTTCAGGCGCCGTCATACCTTGCTAAACAGCTTCTGGGCATGCCCAGAAGCTGTGGAGGGATGACGCGCGCGCACCGGAAGTGACGGCGGGGCCGGCGCAGGGCATCGTAGGGACAGAAGAAGACGGAAGAGGACACAGAAGAGGATCTCGCTGGCTTCAAGCTGCCCACACCTGAGATGGCAGCGCTGGTCAATACATTTTCAAGGTAAGTATTTGTCCTAAAAGGTAAGTGCGACCCGGGACAGATCAGAGGCTATCCATTGTGGAATGCACTAGCCCTGACTGTCCCGGGGGGATTTTTATAAAAAAAAAATTTCCCAGGGTGGAACTCCGCTTTAAGTGCAATAGCCGCTCACCTCCATTAACACTCAGAAGAGCATTTCAGGTATCAATAGTCAACCTGCAGACTTTAGAGATCTCTCATCTGCCGTATTCCTCAGTAAGTGGGTAAACCGAATGCATCCAATATTGATCTTCTATATAATGGTCTCCAATATGTAACATCTGCTGTAGGACTCTTAAAGCGGTTGTAAACCCTATTAAAAAAAAAAAAACCTGCAAGACAAAGGCATAATGAGCTAGTATGCATCGCATACTAGCCCATTTTGTTTAACTTACCTTAAAACGAAGCCCCGACACGGACCCCCGGACATCGATGCGGGCGCTGCCATGATCCCTCGTCGTCTTTTCCGGGTTCGGCGGCTCCGGCGCGCCGAAAGAGGCGGCTCCAGCGCGCTGATTGGCCGGAGCCGCGATGACGTCACTCCCGCGCATGCGCGCGGGAGTGATTTTTCCGGCAAGCTCCCGGCAAGTTAATTGAAGGTCCCCCCGGACCTTCAGAGCGCATGCTCCGCTCGCGCGAGCGGCTGCATGCACCGTAAATATCTCCTAAACCATGCCGGTTTAGGAGATATTATTTGTACCTACAGGTAAGCCTTATTATAGCCTTACCTGTAGGTAAAAGTGTCAAAAAGCGGGATACAACCGCTTTAAGGTATTCGTTTACCAGGAAGAAATATGGAGGACTCTCATAGTGTAGTAAATTAATAAAATATTTAATAAATCAAAATAAAAAGTTGCACTTACAATTAGGCTGAGTAAAATTTGCATTCAAAGAAGAGAAAAAAACACCGCCGATGCGGTCAGTTCCAATACCGGTCTCGGCTGTAGACCAGAAGTGACGTCACCACGGCTTTCCCAAAAAGGTATACACTAAAAAAAGTATCCTGGTCACTGCACTGCATATGAACTTTACTGATCACCGCCTCTCCTCCCCTGGCTCCCCTGGCCCGACTCCCGCTGTAACTGAATACAGAGGGAGCAAGCCTCCGGCGGCGCGCGCGCGCCGCCGAGAGAGGGGAGTGTCTGGTGATGTAGGTCTACGTCGCCAGACGATAACGAGCCACTGTGCCGCAGTAGCAGCTCAGTGAGCAGACGTAAAGTGGTTAATTGTGGATTCGTAGCTCACCAAAGTCCGCACTGGGGGTCACCGGAAGTATCCTGGTCACTGCACCGCATATGAACTTTATTTCTTCACTTTTTAGCATTGTGTGCACTTTTTGCACTTTATTCCTGGGACTGTTATTCATTATTTTGATTATTATTACACTTATCACAGAGTATATATTCAGCACTTGGAGCTCCATCTACTATCATCACTTATTTTTCACTGCTAATTGATTTATATTTTTCGTTGTGCAACTGAAGAGTCGCAGTGGTTTACTCTTCATAGGGCACTCATTGAATTTTCATTGTTTCTTCACCTTTTGCTATTTTTATCAACACCTGATCAGAATTATTGTATTTATTCACTTGTGCAACTGAAAAGTCACAGTGGTTCACTTTTCACAGGATATTCACTCAGTTGCAATTTATATAAATTACTTTTTTTCTGATTGATTACTCTTGGATAACTACGATTCACCATCTTTATTGAGATTTATTTGGCACATGAGCACTTTGGAATTTTTATCATATTTTAGAGGATTGATGAAGATTTTATATTATTTCTAATATTATAATTTTATAATATTATTCCTACATACATTCTATTTGTGGTTCACCAATTTTAGAATATTTGCGCTGATTCTTTTATTCCTTTTTAAACTTTGTTGTATGTGGTGACACTACAGAATTACCATATTTATCGGTGTAGAACACGCACTTTTTCCTCCTAAAAATGGAGGAAAAAGTAGCTGTGCGTGTTATACGCCGATATAAAAAAAAATGTCCAGAAAGCAGCGCCGAGAGGTAGAAGGGGGTGGGCGGCGCCGAGAGGTAGAAAGGGGCGGGCGGCGCCGAGGAGAAGGAAGGACGCGCTGTCATCAGAAGTCCCGCCTCCTATGCGGTCATCAATCATAGGCGCCGGGACTTCCGATGAGAGCGCATCCTTCCTTCTCCTCGGCACCGCCCGCCCCCTTCTGTAAAAATGACACTGGCAGGGAAGGGGTTAACTTTATTGGTGATCAGTGGGTTAAATGTATCCCTAGGGGCGTGATTCTAACTGTGGGGGGGGCGTGGCTTGTGATGTAACCACAGAGACATACGACGTCCGTCCTTCTCCCTCTACTGCGGGAGATTGCGAGTGGCCGGCGGACATCGGAGCCCCCGGTCACACGCGCGGGGATCTCAGTGAACGAGCGGGAGCGTGCCTGGGGCGGCGCGCGCTCGCCCCCTACAGGCTCCTGGGCGAGTGACGTAAATCTATGTCGCTTTGCCCAGGAGCAGCTGACTGCCGCAGTAAATAGTCGTGCGGCGGTCGGTCGGCAAGCGGTTTAAGACCGGAAGGATTTTCCCCCTTAATGACCAGGCCACATTTTTCAAATTGGCACTGCAAGACTTTAACTGACAATTGCGCGGTCGTGCGAAGCTGTACCCAAACGAAATTTACGTCCTTTTTTCCCCACAAATAGAGCTTTCTTTTGGTGGTATTTGATCACCTGTGCAATTTTTATTTTTCGCGCTATAAACAAAAAAAGAGCGACAATTCTGAAAAAGAAATATATATTTTTCACATTCTGATATATAACATTCCCAAGAAAAAAAAAAGTTAAAATCAAACTTCTTTAACATTTTAGGCCAATTTGTTTTCTGCTACATATTTTTGGTAAAAAAAAAAAATTGAAATAAGCGTATTTTGATTGGTTTGCGCAAAAGTTACTAACTACGGGAAAGATTTATGTCATTTTTATTGTTTTTTTTTTTACTAGTAATAGCGGCGATCTGTGATTTTTTTGCGGGACTGTGACATTGCGGCGGACAGATCGGACCCTTGACTGACATTTTTGACACTTTTGGGGGTACCAGTGACATTACTGCAGTAATCAGTGCTATATATATTCATTGTTACTGTAATAATGACACTGGCAGGGAAGGGGTTAACATTGTGGGTGATCAAGGGAGTAAATGTGAGCCTAGGGGAGTGATTCTAACGGTATGGGGGCGTGGCTTGTGGAATGACCATAGAGACTTGTGTTCCTATATAGAAGGATCACAGGAGCTCTGTGATCATTCCAGGGAGAAGAACGGTCAGCTGTGTTTACAACATTCGACCGTCCTTCTCACCCAGCGGGGAGCGATCGCGGGTGGCTGGCAGCAATTGTAGCCGCCTGCCCGCTGCATCGGCTTCCCCACTGACAAGAGCGGGGGGAGTGCGCTGCCGCCGGCGGCGTGTGCTCACCCCCTAGCCTACTGCCCGTGACCCAGGGCTGGCCCAAGACATTGTGCTGCCTGGGTCCAAGAATGAAATGCTGCCCCCTCCTCCCCAAAAAAAAAAAAATCACGCCCTCCAAGAGGCCCCCACATTCTATAGGATTATGAAAGCAGTCAGAAGGGTGTGAGTGTGTACAGAGTGACAGCAGGAGCAGGACAGAGCTGTAGACACTGGACAGATGAGCGCACCAGGCTTTCTACTGTCTATAGTGCCACAGTGCCCTGCAGTGCGGCGAGCATGGAACAGGAAAATGCAGAGCTGTGGGGATAATACAGAGGAATGCAGGGCTGCGGGCATGGTACAGGAGAATGCGGGACTGCGGGCATGGTGCATGAGAATGCGGGGCTGTGGGCATGGTGCAGGAGAATGCGGGGTTGCGGGCATGGTACAGGAGAATGCGGGGCTGCGGGCATGGTACAGGAGATGCGGGGCTGTGGGCATGGTACAGGAGAATGCGGGGCTGCGGGCATGGTACAGGAGAATGCGGGGCTGCAGGCATGGTGCATGAGAATGCGGGGCTGCAGGCATGGTGCAGGAGAATGCAGGGCTGAGGGCATGGTACAGGAGAATGCAGAGCTGCGGGCATGGTACAGGAGAATGCGGGGCTGCGGGCATGGTACAGGAGAATGCGGGGCTGTGGGTATGGTACAGGAGAATGCGGGGCTGCGGGCATGGTGCATGAGAATGCGGGGCTGCAGGCATGGTGCAGGAGAATGCAGGGCTGAGGGCATGGTACAGGAGAATGCAGAGCTGCGGGCATGGTACAGGAGAATGCGGGGCTGCGGGCATGGTACAGCAGAATGCGGGGCTGCGGGCATGGTGCATGAGAATGCGGGGATGAGGGCATGGTACAGGAGAATGCGGGGCTGCGGGCATGGTACAGCAGAATGCGGGCATGGTGCATGAGAATGCGGGGCTGCGGGCATGGTACAGGAGAATGCGGGGCTGCGGGCATGGTGCAGGAGAATGCAGGGCTGCGGGCATGGTACAGGAGAATGCAGGGCTGCGGGCATGGTGCAGGAGAATGCAGGGCTGCAGGCATGGTGCAGGAGAATGCAGGGCTGCGGGCATGGTACAGGAGAATGCAGGGCTGCGGGCATGGTACAGGAGAATGCAGGGCTGCGGGCATGGTACAGGAGAATGCAGGGCTGCAGGCATGGTGCAGGAGAATGCAGGGCTGCGGGCATGGTACAGCAGAATGCGGGGCTGCGGGCATGGTGCATGAGAATGCGGGGATGAGGGCATGGTACAGGAGAATGCGGGGCTGCGGGCATGGTACAGCAGAATGCGGGCATGGTGCATGAGAATGCGGGGCTGCGGGCATGGTACAGGAGAATGCGGGGCTGCGGGCATGGTGCAGGAGAATGCAGGGCTGCGGGCATGGTACAGGAGAATGCAGGGCTGCGGGCATGGTGCAGGAGAATGCAGGGCTGCGGGCATGGTACAGGAGAATGCAGGGCTGCGGGCATGGTACAGGAGAATGCAGGGCTGCAGGCATGGTGCAGGAGAATGCAGGGCTGCGGGCATGGTGCAGGAGAATGTAAACAAGTGGATCTTCCCGTTTTGGTGGAGCTCCGCTTTAAGCAGAAAGCAGATCATCACCCTGGAAGATGTCTGATAACCCCCCTCCCCCTCCCCCCATGTCTGTACTTCCAATCAGCTCTTGTACAGCCTGCGACAGAACAGCGTCCCCCTCCCCCGTCCGCGGGACGCCATCTTCACACTTCTCATTGGCCTTGCTGTGCAGAGACCGCCTTCTTCTGTATGAGGGGGATGACTGGAGGCGTGGCCACAGGAGGCGGGGTTAGCGCTGTAACGGGAAAAAAAATCATCTTTAACCACTTGAAGACCCAAAATATTTTGAGACATTTTATTTAAATCATTATTTCTTGCTGGAAAATTACTCATAGACTTCAAACATTATATATATAAATTATTATAAAATATATATATGAAAACAAATTATATATATATATTTTTTAGCAGAGACCCTAGGGAATAAAGTGGTGATTATTGCAATTATTTTATATATAAAAAAAAGAAAAAGATTTTAATGAATTATAAAGGAAAACACAATTTATACCCCAATGTTTTATTTTTTGTAAACTGGAAGAATAATATTATGCTGAGTAAAATCTTCCTATCATGTTACTCTTTATAATTGCGCTCACTCATGGAATGGCGACAAACTGCGATACATAAATATCTCCATAGATGGCGCTTTAATCCCCTTTACTGGTTCCCAGTTTAGAGTCACAGAGGAGATCTATAGAGGTGGGGGAGGGGTCCTGTAGATGTAAAGAGGTGGGGGGGGTGTCCTGTAGATGTATAGAGGTGGGGGGGGATCCTGTAGATCTATAGAGGTGGGGGAGGTGTTCTGTAGATCTATAGAGGTGGGGGAGGGGTCCTGTAGATCTATAGAGGTGGGGGAGAGGTCCTGTAGATGTATAGAAGTGGGGGGAGGGGATCCTGTAGATCTATAGAGGTGGGGGAGGTGTCCTGTAGATCTGAAGCAGTGGGGGAGAGGTCCTGTAGATCTATAGAGGTGGGGGAGGTGTCCTGTACATGTATAGAGGTGGGGGAGGGGTCCTGTAGATCTGAAGTGGTGGGGGAGGGGTCCTGTAGATGTATAGACGTGGGGGATGGGTTCTGTAGATGTATAGAGGTGGGGGAGGGGTCCTGTAGATCTATAGAGGTGGGGGAGGGGTTCTGTAGATCTGTAGAAGTGGGGGAGAGGTCCTGTAGATCTGTAGAGGTGGGGGAGGGGTCCTGTATCATCTCATTGGAGGATTCTCCAGCACTCCATATCCGGGGACTCCTCCTCCTAGGCCCGGCTGTGCTGTGTGGTAATGCTGGGACTTGTAGTTCCTCCCCTCCCCCTCACTCTGCTCCTGGTTGGTCACTCCCCCTTCCTGAGCCATCCCCGGGATCTCCAATCACAGCCGCCTCTGTTGTTGTCATTCCACTTCCTGGTTTCCAGGACAGCAAGTGAAGTCTCCGCCCCCTCTCTGTCTCCCGGCCGCCATCTTTGTTATTGGCCAGTGCCAGGCTGAGCTTCTAATTCCTCATCTATAGTAATAGAATGTCAGCTCATGGGGTCAGTAATAGTGTGTGTACCCCAGAGACCCGCCATGGGGGGATACCGGGGGGGGGAGGGGTTATTGTGTCCCCATCCCATATCTGTACAACATTAGCACAGAGCTCTATGGGGAGAGCGGGGCATGCTGGGAGATGTAGTCCTTACACAGAGCTCTATGGGGAGAGCGGGGCATGCTGGGAGATGTAGTCCTTACACAGAGCCCCCTGCTGGCCAAACTGGACCATAGAGGAGAGGAGCTCCTGAATTCTGCCCCCTGATTGGACGGATTTTATTCATCAAATGGATTTCATTGAAGAAAATGTTTTTTTGGATGTTTTGGATGGAAATGTAAAGAAGAGATTTGTGTATTTGGGGTGTTATAGATGGCGGATCTCTCCATAAAGAGGAGCGCTCACCCTGATTTCTATCATGCGTATGTAACCGGCGTTCCCACCGCACATGTGAGGAATCGCCGCCAACGTTAGAGCGAGCGATAATTCCAGCGCTAAATCTCCTCTGTAACTCCAAACCGGTGACCGGTAACTTTCTATAAAGCGCCCCCTATGGAGATTTTTATGTATCGCAGTTTGTCGCCTTTCCACCAGGGTGCGCAATGTTAAAGCGTGACATGTCAGGTATCTATTTACTCGCCGTAACGCCATCTTTTATACTTTACAGAACAAATCCGGGAATAAATTGTGTGTTTTTTTTTTATTTTTTAATTAAAGTATATTTTTTCAAAACAAAATTTCATTTGAAATACCGGATTACAATTGTGCGATGACTCGGCAAGAGAGGGAAAAGATTGATTTCTTTTTTGTCCCCCCCCCCCCCTCTTTTTTTTTTTTTTTTTTTGGGGGGGGGTTGTGTTAATTTTCGGGTTACTTTGGTTAATATATAAAAATAGAAAAGACAGGGAGGGTAGAGGCGGTGCTATCAGTAGTTATGCTATGAAGAGGAGATTATAGGAAGGATAGAGGAATAGACAGATTTAGGGGTAGATAAGAGGAGAGAGGAGACCCCGATCGTTAGATACTTGTATTCGTTTTGATGAAATAAGAATCTTATTTTTATTGTGAAATCATATGACTATATGCTGTGTGTTTTTCTTCTTTTCTGTTTCTCCTGTGTTTGTACAGCCTTACTACAAACCCTTAATAAAATTTATAATTGAAAAAAAAAAAAAGAAATACCGGATTACAAATACCGCGTGATATAAATAAAATTGCAATGATCGCCATTTCATTCTCTGGGATCTCTGCTAAAAAAAATATATATATATCTAATGTTTGGGGGTTCTGAGTCATTTTCTAGCAAAAAATAATGATTTAAACTTGTAAACAAAAAGTGCCAGAAAATGCCGGGTCAGCAAGTAGTTAATGACAGTCCCCCCCCCTCCCCCCCCTACAGCCTGGAAATCCCCTGATTACCTTCCCCCACCTTTTCACAGTTACAATATCCCTATCAGGAAAATCTTGGCAGTTGGCCAATGGTCACATGACCTCCCCAGCCTGGAAATCTTGGCAGTTGGCAGTTGGCCAATGGTCACATGACCTCCCCAGCCTGGAAATCCCCTGATTACCTTCCCCCACCTTTTGACAGTTACAATCTTCTATCAGGAAATCTTGGCAGTTGGCCAATGGTCACATGACCTCCCCAGCCTATAAATTGGAGTGCGCCCTCAGCCAGGTGTCAGTTGATGTTTGCTCTCTGTAGAGACAGGTTGTCTGTAGAAAGCTCTCTCTGATTGCTGTGTGTTTCATTCTATTTGAACTCCAGTGATTGGTTGTCAACTGATTCCCTTTGATTGATAGCGATCGGCAATAGCTGATTTCTCTCTAGATTTGCGGTAGTAATTGTTTTTAGTGTCAGTTACTATTCATATAATAATGAGGAACGAAATCCTCAGCATAATTCTTATGTTTTTACTCCCATGGGGAGAAAAACAAAATGTCAGCATAGACCCCCCAGACATCCACATGCTGGATAAGGGGGCGACCATCAGAAGAACGGAGCAACCAGTGGAAGAACTGGTCAGGGCAATGGAAAACGTTCCTCCGGAGATCTTCATGCCAAGTAGGAACGCGGCCATCGAGTCAATGGAGGAACCTACATTAGAACCAGTCAGAGAAATGGCAAACGAGCCACTGGAAGCCTCCAGCTGGTTCTCATTACTGGCCAGCACTGCATTCTGGGTAAAGATGACACTCTGGATAAGTGTTATCATTCTGAATTACATCCTGCCCAGAAATGTCCTGGCCACCAAAATAGGAGAATTTCTGATGCTCCTGCAGCTGACGGAATTCTTTTATGAAAACTTGGTCCAATCCGATTTCTGCTGGTTCAGCGGGGGGCTGGTCTTAGACAACACAGGCCCGCCCCTGCTTATAAATATTGTGGCTGAGATCTGGTCAGAATACTCTCTGGGGCTTGTCATGATACAGCCGGTGCTGCCAGCCATGCTGCTGGTGCTGCTTGTAATACTGCAGGCACTGCTGGTATTATACTTCAAGGCGTTCAACCGATTCTCCCCAACATCAAGAGAGGACAGAATCCAGCCAATCAATTCTCAGGAGGTGAGACCCAGCATAGCACCTCCTAGGGGTTGCATTATTATCATCACCCCATCAACGAGTGATATCACCCCATCAACGAGTGATATCACCCCATCAACGAGTGATATCACCCCATCAACAAGTGATATCACCCCAGCAAGAAGTGATATCACCCCATCAACGAGTGATATCACCCCATCAACGAGTGATATCACCCCAGCAACGAGTGATAATATCACCCCATCAACAAGTGATATCACCCCATCAACAAGTGATAATATCACCCCATCAACAAGTGATATCACCCCAGCAACGAGTGATATCATCCCATCAACGAGTGATATCACCCCATCAACAAGTGATATCACCCCAGCAACAAGTGATATCACCCCATCAACAAGTGATAATATCACCCCATCAACAAGTGATATCACCCCAGCAACGAGTGATATCACCGCATCAACAAGTGATAATATCACCCCATCAACAAGTGATATTACCCCATCAACAAGTGATAATATCACCCCATCAACAAGTGATATCACCCCAGCAACGAGTGATATCATCCCATCAACGAGTGATATCACCCCATCAACAAGTGATATCACCCCAGCAACAAGTGATATCACCCCATCAACGAGTGATATCACCCCAGCAACGAGTGATATCACCCCAGCAACGAGTGATATCACCCCATCAACGAGTGATATCACCCCATCAACGAGTGATATCACCCCATCAACAAGTGATAATATCACCCCATCAACAAGTGATAATATCACCCCAGCAACGAGTGATATCACCCCACCGACAAGTGATATCACCCCACCGACAAGTGATATCACCCCATCAACAAGTGATAATATCACCCCATCAACAAGTGATATCACCCCAGCAACGAGTGATATCATCCCATCAACGAGTGATATCACCCCATCAACAAGTGATATCACCCCAGCAACAAGTGATATCACCCCATCAACAAGTGATAATATCACCCCATCAACAAGTGATAATATCACCCCAGCAACGAGTGATATCACCCCACCAACAAGTGATATCACCCCATCAACGAGTGATATCACCCCAGCAACGAGTGATATCACCCCATCAACGAGTGATATCACCCCATCAACAAGTGATAATATCACCCCATCAACAAGTGATAATATCACCCCAGCAACGAGTGATATCACCCCACCAACAAGTGATATCACCCCACCGACAAGTGATAACACCCCATCAACGAGTGATATCACCCCAGCAACAAGTGATATCACCCCACCAACAAGTGATATCACCCCATCAACGAGTGATATCACCCCATCAACGAGTGATATCACCCCAGCAACAAGTGATATCACCCCACCAACAAGTGATATCACCCCATCAACGAGTGATATCACCCCAGCAACAAGTGATATCACCCCAGCAACAAGTGATATCACCCCATCAACGAGTGATATCACCCCATCAACAAGTGATATCACCCCATCAACAAGTGTTTCATCTCAGATAAATGAGCTCAGGAAATACAGCAGGCGTCCCAGAATTATTCCCTCTCCTATCACCCCACGAAAGATGGGTGTCAGCCCATCAATGAGTGATATCACCCCACCAACAAGTGGTAATATCACCCCACCAACAAGTGGTAATATCACCCCACCAACAAGTGGTAATATCACCCAAGCAATAAGTGCATCACTCTGGGTCAAAGAGCTCAAGGAAAAGATCAGGCTCAGACGACTTAGTGCTATTCCTCGTCCTATGAACGCACAAAAGACGGATGACATCACCCCACAATGTGATAACAGCAATCCACCAACAAGTGATAATATCACCCCACCAACAAGTGGTAATATCACCCAAGCAACAAGTGCATCACTCTGGGTCAAAGAGCTCAAGGAAAAGATCAGGCTCAGACGACTTAGTGCTATTCCTCATCCTATGAACGCACAAAAGACGGATGACATCACCCCACAATGTGATAACAGCAATCCACCAACAAGTGGTAATATCACCCAAGCAACAAGTGCTTCACTCTGGATAAATGAGCTCAAGGAAAACATCAGGTTTAGACGACCCAGTGCTATTCCTCGTCCTATCACCTCACGAAAGACGGATGACATCACCCCACCAACAAGTGCTTTACCCCGGATAAATGAGCTCAGGAAAGGCAGCAGACTCGGGCGACCCAGTGCCATTCCCCGTCCTATCACCCGTCCCATCACCCCACCATGTGATAAAAGCACCCCACCAAAAAGTGCTTCACCCGGGATAAATGAACTCAGGAAAGGCAGCAAGCTTGGGCGACCCAGTGCCATTCCCTGTCCTATCACCCGTCCCATCACCCCACCATGTGATAAAAGCACCCCACCAAAAAGTGCTTTACCCCGGATAAATGAACTCAGGAAAAGCAGCAAGCTTGGGCGACCCAGTGCCATTCCCTGTCCTATCACCCGTCCCATCACCCCAGTATGTGATAAAAGCACCCCACCAAAAAGTGCTTCACCCGGGATAAATGAACTGAGGAAAGGCAGCAGACTTGGGCGACCCAGTGCCATTCCCTGTCCTATCACCCGTCCCATCACCCCACCATGTGATAAAAGCACCCCACCAAAAAGTGCTTTACCCCGGATAAATGAACTCAGGAAAAGCAGCAAGCTTGGGCGACCCAGTGCCATTCCCTGTCCTATCACCCGTCCCATCACCCCACCATGTGATAAAAGCACCCCACCAAAAAGTGCTTCACCCGGGATAAATGAACTCAGGAAAGGCAGCAAGCTTGGGCGACCCAGTGCCATTCCCTGTCCTATCACCCGTCCCATCACCCCACCATGTGATAAAAGCACCCCACCAAAAAGTGCTTCACCCCGGATAAATGAACTCAGGAAAGGCAGCAGACTTGGGCGACCCAGTGCCATTCCCTGTCCTATCACCCGTCCCATCACCCCAGTATGTGATAAAAGCACCCCACCAAAAAGTGCTTCACCCGGGACAAATGAACTCAGGAAAGGCAGCAGACTTGGGCGACCCAGTGCCATTCCCTGTCCTATCACCCGTCCCATCACCCCAGTGTGTGATAAAAGTACCCCACCAAAAAGTGCTTCACCCGGGATAAATGAACTCAGGAAAGGCAGCAGACGTGGGCGACCCAGTGCCATTCCCTGTCCTATCACCCGTCCCATCACCCCAGTATGTGATAAAAGCACCCCACCAAAAAGTGCTTTACCCCGGATAAATGAACTCAGGAAAAGCAGCAAGCTTGGGCGACCCAGTGCCATTCCCTGTCCTATCACCCGCTCCATCACCCCACCATGTGATAAAAGCACCCCACCAAAAAGTGCTTTACCCCGGATAAATGAACTCAGGAAAAGCAGCAAGCTTGGGCGACCCAGTGCCATTCCCTGTCCTATCACCCGTCCCATCACCCCACCATGTGATAAAAGCACCCCACCAAAAAGTGCTTCACCCGGGATAAATGAACTCAGGAAAGGCAGCAAGCTTGGGCGACCCAGTGCCATTCCCTGTCCTATCACCCGTCCCATCACCCCAGTATGTGATAAAAGCACCCCACCAAAAAGTGCTTTACCCCGGATAAATGAACTCAGGAAAGGCAGCAAGCTTGGGCGACCCAGTGCCATTCCCTGTCCTATCACCCGTCCCATCACCCCAGTATGTGATAAAAGCACCCCACCAAAAAGTGCTTCACCCGGGATAAATGAACTGAGGAAAGGCAGCAGACTTGGGCGACCCAGTGCCATTCCCTGTCCTATCACCCGTCCCATCACCCCACCATTTGATAAAAGCACCCCACCAAAAAGTGCTTCACCCGGGATAAATGAACTCAGGAAAGGCAGCAAGCTTGGGCGACCCAGTGCCATTCCCTGTCCTATCACCCGTCCCATCACCCCAGTATGTGATAAAAGCACCCCACCAAAAAGTGCTTTACCCCGGATAAATGAACTCAGGAAAGGCAGCAAGCTTGGGCGACCCAGTGCCATTCCCTGTCCTATCACCCGTCCCATCACCCCAGTATGTGATAAAAGCACCCCACCAAAAAGTGCTTTACCCCGGATAAATGAACTCAGGAAAGGCAGCAAGCTTGGGCGACCCAGTGCCATTCCCTGTCCTATCACCCGTCCTATCACCCCAGTATGTGATAAAAGCACCCCACCAAAAAGTGCTTTACCCCGGATAAATGAACTCAGGAAAGGCAGCAAGCTTGGGCGACCCAGTGCCATTCCCTGTCCTATCACCCGTCCCATCACCCCAGTATGTGATAAAAGCACCCCACCAAAAAGTGCTTTACCCCGGATAAATGAACTCAGGAAAGGCAGCAAGCTTGGGCGACCCAGTGCCATTCCCTGTCCTATCATCCGTCCCATCACCCCACCATTTGATAAAAGCACCCCACCAAAAAGTGCTTCACCCGGGATGAATGAGCTCAGGAAAAGCAGCAAGCTTGGGCGACCCAGTGCCATTCCCTGTCCTATCACCCGTCCCATCACCCCACCATGTGATAACAGCAATCTACCATCAAGTGCTTCACCCCGGCTGAATGAGCGGCGTGGAGTGGACGGTGTCAGTAGGGCAGTAAATTGGGGCACTGCAGCAGTGGACAATGTCAATAGGCCAATGGATGGTATTAGTACAGCAGCGGACAGTGTGTGGACAGCGGACACTGTCAGTACAGCAGCGGTCAGTGTGTCTACAGCGGACACTGTCAGTACAGCAGCAGACACTGTCAGTACAGCAGCAGACACTGTCAGTACATCAGAGGACAGTGTGTGGACAGCGGACACGGTCAGTACAGCAGAGGACAGTGTGTGGACAATGCACGGTGTATGGACAGCAGACACTGTCGGTAGAGCAGTGGACAGTGTCGATGGCAAAGTCGATTTTTTGATTTGGGTAATGGAGAGTAGCAGTGAGATAGAGGAAAGAATCAACAGAGCACTGGACATGGCCAGGGAAGCAAGATGGCGTCAATAGAGCAGTGGTTGGTGTCAGCAGGACAGAGGAAATCAGCTCACTGTAGGGGGATGAAGGGGGACAGAGGAGGACAACCTACTGTGAGGTGGGGGGGTGAAGGGAGACGGACGATGACAACCTACTGTGAGGTGGGGGGGTGAAGGGAGACAGACGATGACAACCTACTGTGAGGTGGGGGGGGTGAAAGGAGACAGACGATGGCAACCTACTGTGGGTAGATAAAGGGGGGGGGCAGAGGACAATGTGTGGGGAGGTGAAGGGGGACAGAAGACACCATGCTGGGGGGTATGGTGTCTTCTGCTCCCCTTTACCCCCTACAGAAATGTCCTCCCCTGTCCCCCTTTATCCCCACCTCCAAAGTAGGTTGTCCTCCTCTGCTTTCTTCACCTCCTCGCAGTAGGTAGTCCTCTTCTGTCCTTCCTAACTCCGCCACAGTAAGTTGTCCTCCTATGTCCCCCTTCACCCTCTACAGTAGCTTGTCCTCCTCTGTCCCCCTTCAGCCCCTCACAGTGAGTTGACCTCTTCTGTCCCTCTTCAGCCCCCCCCCCATCTTTGTTTAACCACAGTGGGCACACATAGCCCATGCTGAATTGGATAAATTTTGATCCATGAATGGTCAGCATAAGCTCCAATGGACATCACTGATTTATCCTGCTCAGCGGGGGCGGGCCTTAGAGAACAGAGATCACATATGGGCAGTGCAGAGGCTTAGTGCTTAGCCTTGCAGCACTGGGATCCTTCGATAGGCATGAACATCAAACGTTTTTTACATCGCTATTCCCCGGACCAACATTACAGAAGAAGAGTTCTCCTCATCTTCACAGACAGGACACTCAGGAAGGATATAAGATGGACGATGTCACCTAACCCGTCCATGTGACAACGTAGAGCTAAAGGCATCACCTCTAAGCTCTATTGGACATAATTGATGTACCCCGCTCAGCGGGGGCAGGCCTTAGAGAACAAAGGCCATATATGGGCAGCACAGAGGCTTAGTGGTTAGCCTTGCAGCACTAGGGTCCTTGGTTCAAATCCTGACCAGGACACTACCTGCATGGAGTTTGCATGTTCTCCCTCCTGTGCTTGCGTGGGTTTCCTCCGGGTACTCCGGTTTCCTCCCACACCAAAGACATGCCCTGCGTTGGTGTTGCAGTGGTGAGCATAGCTGCTATCCCAGCAGCTGACCCGGGTTCGATCCCCGGCCAACGCAATTGCCAAGATGGCGGCTTCACCTGCTAAGTGCATTGAGTCCCCAGGGAGAAGAGCGCTATATATTAGCGATAGAATACAATTTTAACCAAAAGAATGAAGTGAATGTGTCGTACTTTACATGTATTTTCTTAAACCCTTTTTAATAATATTTTTCTTGCAGGGGGATCTGATTACTTTGTATTCTCATTTTCAGCCAGTAGGTGGAGCACTTGGCTCTTTTTTAGGTATTTTCTTGGTTCTCCTTAGCAGCTTGGCTGAAAAAAAGCCGGCTTTTTACTATGAGCTCAATAGTTTGCAGACTAAATTAAGATTGGAATAAGTCTGAGCAGTGACTCCGCCCCCTCCCTGACTGTGCAGTTTGGGCAGTTCCATCCGGAGTGTCAATCAGACGCGGTCTGACCGTAAAATGATAAAACAGAAATAACATTTCATATGAAAAACTTATAAACGTTATAACGTTACATATATCGGTTTGATCCGACGCTCTCACAGGTTTGTTTACAACGGACCGAAACCGGAAGTGACAAAATACTCGCCGTTTCCGGTTTCCTAGACCGATGGTTCTCAACCTCAGTCCTTAAATACCCCCAACAGGCCATGTTTTGGGAACTTCCCTTAGATAAAAATGCTCTTATCAATACCATGCCATTGATATTGATTTAAAGCAGCTGTGCAAAGTAAAGGAAAATCCGAAAACATGGCCTGTTGGGGGTACTTGAGGACTGAGGCTTTGAACCACTGTCTTAGACCATAGCATCAGGGACATTCCAGTCCTCCTTCATCTCTATGGTCAGCCAGCTGAACTGCTGGGTTCAGTCCCTGGGGCCTTGCTGAAAGGGTAAAGCCTCCTCCCGTCACATGTAAAAGCGATCCAGTGGCTATTTATCCACTCGGATCGCTTTTACTTTATTCAGCATCGCCGGCTGAAAAAAAAAAACGATACCGGGCCCATGACTGCAGCTGCATCCATGGTCCGGGGATAACAGTTTCAACCCAAGGATGTACCAGTAAGTACTTTTTTTTTTGAACAATAAGTTTTTATTGATTTTCAAAAAAACATACACAGGGAAGAGCGCCAATGCAACAGGCACTGACTGCGAACATTTTCACAGGTATACAAACAGCCACATTATGTAAAGAAGGAAAGATTGCCATTATATTATTTCTTCATAGCATGGGATTCATGACCTTGGAGAGGCTGAACGGTAGGGTCCATGCCTCCCACCCCCCACACCCCATCTGGGTGCAAACAGTATGGGGGGTGGGAGGGCGCACACCCCAGCCGTCAACCATGAAGGGGTAAGAAAAATACATTCAACACATTTTCACAATATTATTAAGGGTCAGCCACTCGTTCCAGCGTTCGTCAAAGGATTTACATGCCCCTTGATTGATAACTAGTAGGGCTCAAAGATATAGTTGCGGTTCACTAGTACCTTAACATCGGACAGGTTAAGAGAGTTCTGGGAACCCCATTTTTGCGGGCTGCCAGCAGTATATGGCATACTACCTGTCTCGCCTGCTGTGGAAATTGGTTTAATCCCAGACTGAGTATCGCTAGGCCCATATCGGGCGGCTTGATTATTCCCGTGAGGGAAGATATCATTTGGAAAATCTTGTTCCAGTAGCTAGACAAATTGGGGCACCCCCACACAATGTGTGGGAGAGTACCAACCTGTCCGCATTGACGCCAACACAGCGCAGAGTTTTGAGGTGAGAATTTAGACAGTTTATATGGTGTGTAGTGCCATCTATGTAGAAGTTTAAGCATCATTTCCCAGTGACCCTGACCCTGGCACTTGGAAAAGCTGTAGTGAGACCGGATTGCCACTTGCCATTCTGCCCAGGTGTAAGTGGTGCCGAGGTCTACTTCCCATTTGTGTATCTGTACAGACTTAAGAGGCTTAGATTTGTACTGCAGTATGTTGTAAAAGAGGGAGATGCCCCCTTTAGTCTGAGTTCCTTTAGTGAAGAATGTCCATACTGCTGAAGGTATGTGTAAGGGGTGAATAGGGTTCGTGGAGAGCAAATGCAAAAATTCGGTACAATGTAACAAATAGGGATGGCGGCATGGAGAATTTCGTTCTCATGTCAGTCCAGGGGCGAGGTTTATTTTTATCTAAAAAGTCTTGTACATGGACAATTCCATGTTTTACAAGGGGTTTAGTGTATAAGAAGGGTATCCTGGAGGAAAGAGCATGAACTGGGATTGGTGGGATGTCAATGGGGGGTTCATTAATTGAGTTATGGCGAAGGTGTCGCCATGCTAGTATGGATGCTCGTACAGTTGGGGGGAAGGATAGGATGTCCCTTGGCCTCAACGAGTCCATATACAGGAGAGATGTCAGGTCTGGGGTCTCTGTCAGTACCCCTTCCAGAGAAGCCCAGCGCGGTCTATCCTGCGTGTGGAACCAATGTTGCAGTTAATCTAAGATCGTTGCCCATCTATAGTCGTTGAGGTCAGGGAGACCCATCCCTCCCACTGATTTATGGGCTATGAGGAATTTACGTGCGCATCTTGGTTTTTGTGTGTCCACAAGAATTTGGACAATGAACTTGTGAGCAGGTTAACATATTTTTGTGGTAGTGGTACAGGGAGCACTCTATAATGGTATAAGATTTGTGGGAGGATGGACATTTTGTATGCCGCTAGTCTACCAGTCCATGATAGGTGTTTCGTGGACCAGGACGTCAATTGGGTATGTATGTCACGTATTAAGGGTTCATAGTTAGCTCGCGTGAGGGTCCCTAGGCTAGAGGTGAGGGTAATACCTAAGTAGGGGATACTATCTTTCGCCCAGGTAAAAGGTAAGGTGCGTTGGAGGAGAGTTACAGTGGAGGGGTCTACCCCTAGGTTCAATATGAGGGATTTAGAGACGTTTACTTTGTGAAAGAGATGGAGTCAAAGAGTTGCAGCGTTTGCAGAATTTGGGGAAGTGATTTTTTTCGGTTCAGTCAGGAAGAGAATCACATCGTCAGCAAAAAGGTTGACCAGTTGGTTTTTCGGCTCCCACTTGAAACCTCCTGATTTCAGAGTGTTGGCGGATCGTCTCCACAAGTGGTTCGATCATGAGATTGAAGATAGTGGGTGAGAGCGGACACCCCTGTCGGTGCCATTAGAAATCTGGAAGGGCTTGAAAAGGAGAACTGACGTGTACACCTGGGCAAAAGGGCAAGAATACAGGGCCATGATGGCCGACTTGATAGCCCCCTGAAAACCAAAACTGGTCAAAGCTGGTAGCACCATTCCACCCTATCGAACGCCTTCTCTGCGTCGATGGACAACAGCAGATAAGGCGTTCGGCTGACCCCAGCGTGGTGAATCAAGTTTAGAATCCGTCTTGTGGCATCGGGGGGCTGCCTTCCTCTCACAAGGCCCAATTGGTTGTGTTTTATTAGTGAGGGGATAATAGTAGCTAATCTAGTCGCCAAGAGTTTGGCATATATCTTCACATCTGAATTAAGAAGGGAAATAGGCCGGAAATTTGCTGGGGTTGTGGGATCCTTCCCAGGTTTGGGGAGTGTGACCACGTAAGCTTGGAGCATTTCTCTGGGGAAAGTGGAGGAGGCAGCCGCCCGATTGTTCACAAGGGGTAAATAAGGCAACAATGGCTTCAACATAGACTTAAAAGTATTCTTTAGGAAGCCTGTCAGGGCCCGGGGATTTGCCGTTCAGAAGAGACGCTCCAATTCTGCTCACTTCTTGTTCATTAATAGGGGTGTTAAGTGTAAGCAATTGATCTGCAGTGAGTTTTGGCAGGTTCAACCCATACAGAAAGGCATGAATCGCTTCCTCGGTAGGTTGAACGGTGTGAGGATCGTTTTTTAGATTGTATAGATCACTGTAGTAACCCGCAAATTGGTCAGCGATTGCTTGAGGGTTGAGGATTTTGTCTTTTGATATGGGATGAATCAAGTGTCCAATTTTTGTTTTAGTTCTGGTGGCTTTTAGCCTGTTGGCCAGACATTTCCCCGTTCTATTAGGATTGGCATACGTTTGGAGTTTTAGCCGTCTGAGGTGGAAGTGGTATTTCTGCAGTAACAGGAGGCGTAGTTCCTCCCTAAGTTTGTGCAGAGTATCCGACAGCAACGGGGATGGCGCCTTTTTATTTTGTTGCTCCAGGGAGAGTATTTCTCCAAGGATGGAGTCTAGGTGTGAATTGTAGAGTCTCTTCAGCCTGGCCCCGTTGCAATAATATCCCTCGAATGAATGCCTTGTGGGCATTCCAGAGCAAAAATACATCCGGAGTAGAGGGGCCATTATGATCAAAGAATTCTGATAGTTTATCGGCTATCACTGTAGCACAGTCCGAATCCTGGAGAATTCTAGTATTACATCTCCAAATTGGGGTTTTGACATTTACTGCATCTTCCTCTATGGTTATCAGTATTGGAGCATGGTCTGACCATGTGATATCAAGGATGTCCGAGCAGGATATCCATTGGAGAAGCCATTTATCGGACAGAAAGAAGTCTATGCGTGAGTAACACCGATGCCGTGGGGAAAAGAACATGTATATACTGCATCCACCAAGGGGATGGAGGTGTAATGCTTTTCAGCTGGTCTTTTCCAGTTTGCACCATGGTTATAACCTAATTATTTGAGTCTTTGAGACAACAGCCAGTCGTGGATGGGGATGGGTTGGGGGAGGTTGGGCTGTCTCCCTCTCCCTCTCACCTGTTCCCCCATCCACCCATTAGCGGCCATGTGCCTCCAGTGTGAGGACACTAAATTAAGAGTGTAGGACTGCAGATTTAAACAGGGTGCCGTGAAGTGGCTCTGCAGCTTTCACATGCGTTTGCAAATGTGTGTCAACTAAACCCCTGTTCTTTGTACCAAGAGACAGGTTTTATTTGGTTGGTGACAGACTGGAGGATGAGTACATCAGACTGGGGGCTGGCTGACTTTCATGCACCTCTTACAATCCTTCAACCTCTTTTTTTCTTGTTATAGGGATGGAGACGCCGGGCAACACCAGCTTGGGTCTCATCTAAAGTCCCACCTAGTCCAATATGTCTAAGCAACCAGGGATGGAGACGCCTTGCTCACAGCTTGATGCCTCAATTAAAGTCCCACCGTGCGATTTTCGTGCGTTTTTGGTGGATGCAGTTTTGATTTGACCTTAGTGTTTTCCGTAGACAGGGATGGAGACCAATAACATGACCTGCTTGTCTCACATAAGGAAATTAGGGATTTCAAAGGCAGTGAGCTTTACAGGCCATGCCCTATACAGAAAATCCCTTCCTATCTATATACTGCATCCACCAAGAGGATGGAGGTGTAATGCTTTTCAGCTGGTCTTTTCCAGTTTGCACCATGGTTATAACCTAATTATTTGAGTCTTTGAGACAACAGCCAGTCGTGGATGGGGATGGGTTGGGGGAGGTTGAGCTGTCTCCTTCTCACCTGTTCCCCCATCCACCCATTAGCGGCCATGTGCCTCCAGTGTGAGGACACTAAATTAACCTCCCCCCATCCGCGCTACAGCCTATATACGGCTGCAGCGCGGACTCGAATTTTCGGGAGGCCGTTTTTAAACGGCCTCCCAGTGACACAGATCGTGGTGAATGGCCAATCACAGCGGCCATTCACCACGTGATCTGGCCGTCCAATGAGCGATGATCTCATATGTAAACATATGAGATCATCTCTCATCGCCGGTGCTCCTTCCTCACACGGAGCCTGCAGTGTGAGGAAGGAGGGGGAGCCTCACAGCGCCGGGGACACAGGAGAATGTAATCAGGGCACCGATCACCAGTGCCCTGATTACACAAGGTAAAAACACACACACAGTGCCCCCCATCAGTACCCACAGTGCCCGCCATCAGTGCCCCCCATCAATGCCCACAATCAGTGCCCATAGTGCTGCTAGTCAGTGCCCATCAGTGCCTGCTCATCTAGGCACTGATGAGCACTGACTGGCAGCACTATGGGCACTGAGTGTGGGCACTGATGGTGCTGCCCATCAGTGCCGCTCATCAGTGCCACCCGTCAGTGTCCAGTGCCATCCGCCAGTGCCCATCAGTGCCGCCTATCAGTGCCCATCAGTGCCGCCTCTCAGTGCCGCCTCTCAGTGCCCAGCAGTGCCGCCTATCAGTGCCCAGCAGTGCCGCCTATCAGTGCTCATCAGTGCCGCCTCTCAGTGCCGCCTATCAGTGCCACCTATCAGTGCTCATCAGTGCGGCATATTAGTACCTCCTCATCAGTGCCCATAAGTGCCACCTCATCAGTGCCCATAAGTGCCACCTCATCAGTGCCCATCAGTGCAGCCTATCAGTGCCCATCAGTGCCGCCTCATCAGCGCACATCAGTGAAGGAGAAAAATTTATTTTCAAAATTTTTTTTTTTTTTTCAAAATTTTTTGTCTTTATTCTTTTTTTTTGTAAAAAATAAAAAACCCAGAGATGATTAAATACCACCAAAAGAAAGCTCTATTTGTGTGAAAAAAAATGATAAAAATTTCAAATGGGTACAGTGTAGCATGACCGCGCAATTGTCATTCAAATTGTGACAGCGCTGAAAGCTGAAAATTGGCCTGGATGGGAAGGGTGTTTAAGTGCACAGAAGGCAAGTGGTTAAGAGTGTAGGACTGCAGATTTAAACAGGGTGCCGTGAAGTGGCTCTGCAGCTTTCACATGCATTTGCAAATGTGTGTCAACTAAACCCCTGTTCTTTGTACCAAGAGACAGGTCTTATTTGGTTGGTGACAGACTGGAAGGTGAGTACATCAGACTGGGGGCTGGCTGACTTTCATGCACCTCTTACAATCCTTCAACCTCTTTTTTTCAAAGAACATGTAGTTACCTTCATTAGAGTGCTGGCAACGCCATATGTCATAGAGGTCTTCCTTGTGGAGTAGGTTTTGCATACAGAGGCCACGTCTAGGCCCAGCCCTAGAAGAGTCCAAGACTGGGTCTAGTACTGCGTTGAAGTCCCCGCAGATACGGACTTGGCCGTATTTAACCTGATTCACCTTCTTCAGGAGCATTGTCAGAAAACGGGACTGGTGAGAGTTGGGGGCATATAGTGACACAATAGTATAGGGTCGGGAGTTCAGGTCACTCTATAGGATGATGTATCGGCCGTTACTATCCAGTATTGATTGTTTAAGCAAAAAGTGGATGGTGTCTCTTATGGCTATCAGCACTCCGCTTGTTTTTTTTGTTTGCGCTGGATAAGAAAACATGAGGGAAGCTCGGGGTGAGCAACTGGAAGTCTTAGCGATATCAAAATGGGTCTCCTGCACACAAAGTATGTCCGCCTTGTGCTTGAGGGCTTCTCTCCACAATGAGCGTCTTTTGGCTGGGTGATTTAACCCTTTAGTGTTCAAAGATAGGCAGGTGATGGTCATGTTGTGAGCATGTATGAAGAGTATGCAGGGAAACGGTGGGACTTACTCAACCATGCGTAGGGAACAGTCAGTAGACACCTGATCATTGGCAAGGCTGGAGTGATGATCGGCGATGCTTGATGCGTTTCTTGAGCCAGGGAACAAATGGTGGCGCTGTGGCAATACATGTGGAAAAAGCAAAAACGAGGGGAAGGAAAAGAGGGGGATAAAAATAGGAACCGCAAGCGGTACCGGGAACATATCTAATGTTCTTATGAGCCTGGGGTGAAGTGGACTAACCACTAGAGACCGACCCGGACTAAGTTGGTGGTAGATGTGGGTCTGGAGCAATGGCCTTGTTCCGCTTTTTCTGCGAGGAGCATTTGCAGGTCACAACCTGCCAGTCCTGATGAGTATTGACTCTGAGGGCCGCACGGGCGGGAGACGGATCTGAAGGTTGTTCGGGAATTATCCCCCATTGTCTGAGAAGGTGGATCCCTTCATCCAGCATGGAAATATTTGTTGTGGTGCCATTGTGGGTGATCGCCAGTGTAGCCGGGTACTTCCATTTATGCGGAATTTGGTGGTTGCGTAGGACCTTTGTTATAGTGGCTAGGTTTCTCCGGCGCTGCAGGGTATGGCGTGACAGATCGGGCAGGATTTGTATAAAGGCATAGGCTGGAGGGCATTGATCTTGTTTGCGGAATTGTTCCAGCAGTGCTTCTTTAGTCTTAAAGTAGTGGACTCTCAGTAAGACATCTCTGGGGACCTCATCTGCTATGAACGATGGGTTGGGGATCCTATGGATCCTGTCCACAGTGAGCTCCAGGTCGGTGGAGGTGGGCACTATGGCTAGGAACATATCTTTGGCGTACTGCGGAAGCTGCTGCGGTAGAATAGACTCAGGGATGCACCTCAATTTCAGATCGTTTCTATGCGAGCGGTCCTCCAGATCAGCCAATTTATCTTTTATCCACATTATGTCATCTCTGTGACCACTATGAGCATCAGCTAGAGTGTTATATGGGCTGGAGTATTCAGTTAAAGCATGTTCCACCCGGTCAACTCTTGTCCCCAGTTCATGCACCTCAGAGGCCACTAGGTCTTGATGGAGGAAGTCCCTGAGGGAGAGGAGCATGTCCTTCAGGACAATGTCCGAAATGGGTTGCCCAGTAGTGGGGAAGCCTGCGATAGGGTCTGCCCTGGCTGCAGTAGAAGTGCCTGGTAACAAGGCCTCACTCACCTCCATGTCAGGAGACCAGGTATCCCCCTCGTGTGATCCTGTGCGCTGGCGGGACTTGGTAGGGCTTCTGGTGGAGGGGGTTGATGCCCCTGAAGATGATCCGCTCCTTGTGGGGTCCCTGGGGGGTGTAGAGGCAGAGGATGCGGCCGGATTATGGTAGGCCGCGGCCGGACCCACTACTCGTGGGCCGCCGCCATCTTGGTATTGGCGCCGCGGGATAGAGGGGAAGAAGCCGGTCAGCTTGCGAGGCTGAACTGGCGGCTCCTGTTTGTGGTGCAGCATGGCGGGGTGAGCCCAGCGTTCAGGGGCTAAAGATGGTGCGGGATGGGTGGCCGTAGGTTCCGATGCGGGCTGATAGTCCGGAGCGGTCTGGCGGAGCTCCTCTCCTACACGTCCATCTTGGAGCTCGGACGCCACGCCCCCCCCCCAGTAAGTACTTTTGAAGGCATGGTTAAAATTGTGCCACACCAAACTGCATGATACCTCAGTGTGCAGCCCCCCCCCCCAATACTTACCTGAGCCCAATCTCAATCCAGCAATGTGCACAAGAGCAGCTGCTTTCCTGGCTCTCTGCCTCCTCATTGGCTCAGAGACAGCAGTGGGAGCCATTGGCAGTCACAGCCCGTGAGAAGGGGGTGGGGGACACACAGAGCGGGGATCGGGAACAAGCATGCACGGTTGCCCCCATAGCAAGCAGCTTGCGATTGGGGAACTCAGCAGGGGGGAGGAGCCAGGATTGCCGACGGAGGACCCGAGTAAGAAGAGGATCCGGGCAAAACCATTACACAGAGGAGGGAAGTATGACATGTTTATTATTGTTAAATAACAAAATTGTACCTTTATCCACCTAAGGACCGCGCCTATTTCTGACACTTGTTGTTTACAAGTTAAAATCATTTTTTTTTGCCCCCAAACATTATATATTTTTTGTTTAGCAGAGACCCTAAAGAATAAAATGGAGATCGTTGCAATACTTTATGTCACACCGTATTTTTGCAGCGGTCTTACAAACGCAATTTTTTTTCTAGGGGGAAAAAATACACTTTTTTCAAATGAATGTAGCCCTCCTCCCAGGGGAGTGGCTTAATGTAAGCAAATCCTCTTCACTTTGGTTGCCCTGAACCTGCTCCAACCCAACTGACACTATTAGTTCGGTCATTTTATATGATTGAAATAATAAAAGATCAAATTTACTGCTCTTGGTTTTTTAAGGTTAAAGAATATACAAACAGAACCAGTGATAATGTAAGAAGATTAATAGTAATGTAGATCCTGAGTCCCCAACCAATAACTTGAGTAGGGTTCAGCACTCAGGATCTGGAATACAGGCCACACATATATAATGTATATACATACATATATACAGGGCTTTTTTTCAGCAGGAACGCGGGGGAACGCAGTTCCGGCACCTTCAGCACTGAATTTATGTAATGACAAGGGGTGTGCTGGAGGGTCTATTTTTGCTGGCTGCTGGGGGATCTATTGTCATTGGCGGAGATCGTTTTTTGTGTGAGGGTCTGTTGTTGCTGGTGAGGAATCTATTGTTGCTGGGGGGGTCATATGTTGCTGGTAGAGATTGAGGGAGGGTCTATTGATGCAGGCTGCTGGGAGATTTGTTGTTGCTGCTGGGGGTCTACTGTTGCTGAGGTGGTATTTTGTTGTGGGTGGTCTATTGTTGATGTGTATGTGTGTGTGGGGGTGTCTATTGTTGTGTAAGGGAACTATTGTTGCTGGGGGGTAGTATTGTTGCTGGGGTGAGGTTTATTGTTTCCGTGTGGGACCTTTTGTTGCTGGGGAGGGGTCTATTGTTGCTGGGGGAGTCTATTGTTGTGTGGGGATATATTGTTGATGGGGTTGGGTCTATTGTTGCTGGCTGCAGGTTGATCTACTTTACTCCTTTTCGTGTTCTCATTAACAAATTCCATGCAAACTATTTATCACCACAAATTGATACTTGGTTCTGTTTTCCCTGAAATGGGCAGTACTGGGAGGTGGGTAGGGGGGTGGAACCAAGAGACGGTGCTCAAAAGAGGGTAGGGGGTGGAGACTTGGGGGGCTCAGAAGGGGGGAGTTCCTGCACCTATTCTCTGAGAAAAAAAGCCCTGCATATATATGCTAGAGGATTGTATTCTGTAATAATATAACACAATGAATTATTTTAGTAAATAGAGAGTGGCCACAAATTAAAGTTAATCAGGCTTAGAGAATAACTGTAGAATAAACATTGTAACAGTACTAACTAGATATCAGAGTGCACTCTGTGTACTAACGGGGGCCCCCTTTACACTAGATTGCAAGAGTCTCCTGGAGAGTGAGGCCTCACTAGTCTTCACCGGCAAGGAATCCTCAGTCAATCCAGAAAAGTAATTGTAATCCAAGTAAAGGTGATTGATGACTATAATCCCCAATGTAGCGAATAATTGTATTCCACAAAGATGAATGAGAGCACAGATCTTGATGCTCTCCAACAGGCAAACACTTAGTACTGCAGAAGGGCTTAAGGCCTTGTTCACCCACCACGCACTATGTGTAACTACAGTGCCCAATGGAGGATTGAGGACTCAGTGTGGCCTTCTACTCAACGGTCCAGCAGTTCCGCCCAGGGTCAGTCTAAGCGTGTGTGATAAATACAGATGTAGATGCTGGATGTCTCTCACCCAATACCGGGAACTCCGCTCCGCGCTGCAACCAGGCCCCGCTCTGCTCAGCGACTCTCTCCCGTCCTGTCAGGCGTCCTTACACTCGGTCACACTACCGAGATCCTTCCGTTCACACCGCTTGTCTCAGCTCCGGTGTCCACTTCTAGGCCTCCGGCCTTCTCCTCTTGGGTCCGCAGCAGCTCTTCCCCTTCTTCACAGCACACTGTCTTCGAGGCAAGAGCGCGAAAATGGATCCCGCCCCCCTTTATAAAGACACTCCCAGCAGGCTCCGCGAGTCACATTGCTCCCTGGGAGAAGAGTCCTTTTACATAGCAGTCTATGGTCCTGGCTCCTCCCGGAACTACATCTCCCATAATTCCAAAGTCACTGTCTTTGCAGAACTTTAACAACAAACATCAATTTGAACAATACTACATTGCTACAATGCTACATTAAAAAAATAAGAAAACATTAAAGTTAGCCCAATTTTTTTCTATAATGTGAAAGATAATGTTACGCCGAGTAAATAGATACCCAACATGTCACGCTTTAAAACTGCGCACACTTGTGGAATGGTGACAAAGTTTGATACTTAAAAGTCTCCATAGGCGACGCTTTAAACATTTCTACAAGTTACCAGTTTAGAGCCACAGAGGAGATCTAGGGTTAGAATTATTTCTCTCACTCTAACGATCGCGGCGATACCTCACATGTGTGGTTTGAACACCGTTTACATATGCGTTTGCTTCTGCGTGTGAGGGACCGGACGCTTTTTTTTTTTTTTTTTCTTATGTATTTCACTTTTTATTTTTACACTGTCCCTTTAAAAAAAAAAAATGTTTTAATCACTTTTATCCCTATTATAAAGAATATAAACATCCCTTGTAATAGAAATAATCAGGACAGGTCCTCTTTAATGTGAGATCCGGGGTCAAAAAGACCTCACACCTCACACCTCACATCTACACTAAAAAAAAAAAAAAAAAAAAAAAAATTTGGCCCTTTAAGGCAGTTGGGCAGAAGTGACGTATGACGTCGCTCCAGTCCTCCAAGGGCATAGAGTGGAGTGGGGGCCATCTTGCCCCTCACTCAACTTCCTGTCCATCAGCACAGGGGATCGGATCATCTTCGCTGCTACCGACGGATCCGGTATACAGGGAAAATAACAGGGAAGCGGCAGGGGGGGGGGGGGGGCACCTCTCCCACTGCCCATAAAAGTTATCCCGTGGCGAATCCGATGCTGGGACAACTTTTACGGTAAAGCGGACCGCCGGCCGTGTATAAAAACACCGGGGTTATGGCTGCTATCTGCTGCCATAACTCCGGTATTTAACGTCAAAGTAGCGAGGTAAATACGCGGTGGGCGGTTACGCCTTGACATGTTGGGTATCTAATTACTCGGCACACGCTCATCTTTTATATTTTATCAATGATTTGGGTAAAAGATTGTTGAGTAATTGATAGCGTATTTTTTACTGACATTCTGCATTTCGTAAACCGCTGCTCTAATATCATTTTAGTGCAAGTGTCTTGCAATTACAAGTGCAAGACACCATAAAGAACCCCCTGACTTCCTTCCAAACCCAGGGCCCCTCCCTCTGAGCCCGATGGTGAAATGCCAGGGCTTGGTCACAAGTGCAACCTTTGTGACCCTGGTAGTTCCCCCATTGGTGTCAGTAGTTTTTTTTTTTTTTGTCATTGTAATTTTTTTTTTATTATCGTTTGCCATTTTATTTTATTTATTTACAATTTTTTTTGTTTTTCACCATTTTATTTTTGTAATATTTATTTTATTTTTTATTACTTTTTACCATTTTATTTTATTTACAATAATATTTTTTTTAATTTTTATCATTTTTTTTAAGGAGCCTTGTTGGGGGGCTTTGGTGAGATTTCAGTCGTCTAAACAGACCTCAGATGTTTCACCCTTGAGACAGAGAAAGGAGACTGAGGACACAGCCCACAATCTCCATCTCTGTAGCACACAATGAATGGGCAGGAAAAGCTCTGTACAAAGGCTTCCTGTTCATTCACAAACTGAATGTCAGGTAAACTCCAACAGTTTGGCTAATCAGCGCATTGGCGCGAATACGCATGCGCAGCCAACTCCGGGCAAGATCAACTAGGAACGTGCGTGCGCCAATGCGCACGCACGCAGGACATGACGGCGCTTGGCGCCAAATGGCCTATTTAAACTCAGCAATGACAGCCACTAGTTGCTGGATGACCTTCAGCTCCCCGTGTCCCTTGTGCCTTGTTTTGCCTGTTTATCTTGGATTTCCTGTTGCCGACCCGGATTGCTTGACCATCGACTCTTCTTGATACCTCTGGCTCCTGACCTTTTGGCTTGTCCCTGGACTCTCCTCTGTTTTCTCCAGTGTCTGACCCGGCTTGGCTATTGACTCCGCATTACCAGTCTCCTGTGGGCTTTCCAGCTTATCTTGTTCCTGCAGCACGCCTGCCTGGCTTGTCAAGTGTTCCAGATCCGCCTTGGACCTATCACCCATTGGCCGCAGACCACCATCTGGCCATCCCAGTCGGCAACCTGTGCTACTTCGGGCACAGCACTCCCTGTCTCACCTCCAGGGGTGTTCTGCACCTAGCCGCAAGGGGAGCCCTCTCTACACTCCTGCTTCGGATCAGGTACGTGACACTGAAGCATGGCAAACTCCGTTTACTATGCTTCAGGTATGAATGGACAGAGTCAGTCATCAGTGCTGATGACTGACTCTGTCCATTCAGAAAAGAAAAGGGCCAGGAAATGACACATTTATTGGCCCCTTCCCCGTTCTCTCTCCTGACACATCCCCCTCTACAAGCTCCATCTCTGCATCCTCAGCTGCACAGAATGAATGGACAGGAATAGCTCTGTACAGAGGCTTCCCGTTCATTCCTAAACTGAAACGTAGTAAACACAGTTTACAATGCTTCAGTTATGAGTGAACAGAGTCAGTGATCTGCACATATCGGCCCCTTACCCCCTCTCTATCTTGTCTTACCCTGCAGCAGCCGGTGGGAGAGGGGAGGGGGGAGCCAGCAGAGATGCGGGAGGACGAGGGGGTGCCAGGGGAGCACACAGGGGCCGAAGGGCAGCAGAATCTTGTATTAGGCTTCATTCGCACGTGCTGCGATTCACCAGTAAAAATAAAAACAAGTGACTGAGCTGCGGTTTTACCGCCCTCCCAACTCCCGTCTGAACAAAGGCATGCTGCCATGCAGGGCTGTACACATGCTGCAGAAAAAAAAAAAAACTTCATGTCGCAATCAGAGTAGAAAAGTCTGCCCCCTGCCTGCAGGCTGCAAAGAAGCGCCCTTCCCCTCTGTGTGGAAGTAGTGGTCTCTCTGCAGAGGTCTGACACACCCCCTCCTCAGTCAGTACTATCCGATGCTCCCCAGTAAGCCCCAAGCAAGATTCCCGCCTCTACACAATGCAGAACAATGGGGAAAATATCAGTGAGTGGGATTTGGGGATGTCACCACTGTGCTGATCACTGTTCTCCTTGCTGGAGGTTCTGACATAAGGAAGCAAAGCCCTGCCCTCTACCAAGATGGCCGACTCCATACACAATGCAGACCAATGGGGGAAAGATCAATGAGTGAGATTTGGGGATGTCACCACTGTGCTGATCACTGTTCTCCTTGCTGGAGGTTCTGACATGAGGAAGCAAAGCCCTGCCCTCTACCAAGATGGCCGACTCCATACACAATGCAGATCAATGGGGAAAAGATCAGTAAGTGAGATTTGGGGATGTCACCACTGTGCTGATCACTGTTCTCCTTGCTGGAGGTTCTGACATGAGGAAGCAAAGCCCTGCCCTCTACCAAGATGGCCGACACCATACACAATGCAGACCAATGGGGAAAAGATCAGTGAGTGAGATTTGGGGATGTCACCACTGTGCTGATGACTGTTCTCCTTGCTGGAGGTTCTGACATAAGGAAGCAAGGCCCTGCCCTCTACCAAGATGGCCGACTCCATACACAATGCAGACCAATGGGGGAAAGATCAATGAGTGAGATTTGGGGATGTCACCACTGTGCTGATCACTGTTCTCCTTGCTGGAGGTTCTGACATAAGGAAGCAAAGCCCTGCCCTCTACCAAGATGGCCGACTCCATACACAATGCAGATCAATGGGGAAAAGATCAGTAAGTGAGATTTGGGGATGTCACCACTGTGCTGATCACTGTTCTCCTTGCTGGAGATTCTGACATTAGGAAGCAAAGCCCTGCCATCTACCAAGATGGCCGACTCCATACACAATGCAGACCAATGGGGAAAAGATCAGTGAGTGAGATTTGGGGATGTCACCACTGTGCTGATCACTGTTCTCCTTGCTGGAGGTTCTGACATAAGGAAGCAAAGCCCTGCCCTCTACCAAGATGGCCGACTCCATACACAATGCAGACCAATGGGGGAAAGATTAATGAGTGAGATTTGGGGATGTCACCACTGTGCTGATCACTGTTCTCCTTGCTGGAGGTTCTGACATAAGGAAGCAAAGCCCTGCCCTCTACCAAGATGGCCGACTCCATACACAATGCAGACCAATGGGGAAAAGATCAATGAGTGAGATTTGGGGATGTCACCACTGTGCTGATCACTGTTCTCCTTGCTGGAGGTTCTGACATAAGGAAGCAAAGCCCTGCCCTCTACCAAGATGGCGGACTCCATACATAATGCAGACCAATGGGGGAAAGATCAATGAGTGGGATTTGGGGATGTCACCACTGTGCTGATCACTGTTCTCCTTGTGTTTTGGGTTTGGTGCCTCAAACCAAGGTTGTTGGGACTTTAAGGGCAAGAGTAAACAAAGTAAAGTATCATAGAATAAAAATTGAACAGATTATTTTCAAAAAAGTTTTACAAGGTAATAGACAAGTTTGTCGTGGATGGGTTTAAGGTTCATTGGTGAGAGAAGTGAAGAAGTTAGAAGGGTAGGTGACAAGGTGAAATACGGTGACTTTAGAGGAACATTTGTCTCTGTTGTTCCATGCGTGTATTTCAGGCTTGGAACTTTGTTCAGAGGAAAATGTCCGGGAGATTACCCTACGCGTTTCGGCTGTATAGGTATTAGCCTTTTTCAAGGATAAGTCACCATGTATCTTTCTTTTGTCTGGTCCATGTGTGAAAGGTTTTCCCCAGGTTTCTAAGTCGCATCAGGAACTAAGGCTGCTTAGGTTAAATCATATAGATTAGCTGTACTGGTAGGATCCAAAAAAGGATTTCCTCAAGATGAGAAAGTTTGTAGTTTTTGTCAGGTATAGCAGAAAAAAAAACGGTTCAAGGTTCTTCCAGGAACTTCTTGATGTGATACACTGGCTTAGGATAGGCTGCTCACCCAATGTGACTAGGAAAAGGGGATACCGGAGGCCATAGGCGTGCGCACAGGGTGTGCCGGGTGTGCCTGGGCACACCCTAATCACCTAGGGCACATTAGCATTATCGCTCTGTTTGCCAGTGAGGAGATGAAAAAGATCTCCCTCGGACCTGCTCTGCCATAAGAGAAGTGCCACACACTTCTATTTCACTTTGCCAGCAGGGAGAGTAATGTACCGGGGCCATGTACATGTAGGCAAACACATGCATGTGTATTTAAAATTTGGGGTGCACACCCTAATGCAATAGGCTGCGCACACCTATGCCGGAGGCATACACCCCCAACGGGTTTTTAGGCAGCAAGTATGAACCAAATCATGGAATGAAAAATATCAAAAAGATTTCTAAAAATATGCTTTATTACACAAAAAATGGAAAAAGTGTTGAAAAAAATATTCAATATTAAAAACAACCCCTAGAGGGGAAGTATATTATGAGCGCCTGGTTGCTGATACATATAAATAGCAATAGATTACATTTCATAATGATAATCTCAAAAATGCAAAAAACAGTGCCCCAAACACTATATGGTGGAGGGGCATTAATCCCGACGCGTTTCGACCTAATGGCGGTCTTCTTCAAGGGGATTGTGATATCTAAAGAAAGCATATCATCATTAACAGTATGTTCACATCACAGGAAAACAATACTTTTTAAGCATTTTTAGAATGGATTTTACCATTAAAACAATAGACGGCTGAGAGCCAAGGAGCATATTGGATAATTAGAAAATCCTCAAAGGTTCAAGGAACTTCTCTCCAGCTGAGGGAGAGACAACACCCCGGGAGATGCTGCACCCTGAACCGTTTTTTTTTCTGCTATACCTGACAAAAACTACAAACTTTCTCATCTTGAGGAACTCCTTCTTTGGATTCTACCAGTACAGCTAATCTATATGATTTAGCCTAAGCAGCCTTAGTTCCTGATGCGGCAATCGCGGCTGCTGGTCCTAAGGATCGACTTCCCCGCTTACTAATGGGGTGGGGTGGGGGCACATCTCCATGAGCGCTCCCCCCGAACCGACGTACCCATACACGCAGCCGAGCCAGTCTGCGGCAGTATATCTGCAGTAGGCGGTCGGCAAGTGGTTAACCGATGGCAAAGATTCATAGAACACTCATTGTCATACTCAGAAATATCCCGAGTGATGGCGCCATTTCTATACACTGAATGGAACATGAAAGTAAATCTGAATAATTCTCTAGGCAGAATAAAATTTCAACTCAGCGATTCCTGGAATCAATCATTTTTTCTCTACCGAGTGTCGGCGGAAATTAACCACTTGCCGACCAGTCACGTTTACTGTACTGCAGGGCCGCTGATAGAAATCATGGGGCCCCCTACAGCCTACCTGACAGGGCCCCCTTTAGCCCAACCCTCAACCCCCCCCTGGCCCCTCCCCAGACACGCCCTGAAACAATAATTGCATGTAAAAATCAGACAGGCTGGTTGTACCCGAGTCGATCTATCACTTGAGTACAATCAGCCATTTTCCAGGCTGACCTGATCTGACCCCCCATTCACTACAAAAGAGCGATGGATCTGTAAGAATATTTAATAATAAATATCTCGCGCTCGTACTTATGTCAGAATATTTATACTGCTCTGAATATAGCAGTGTATTTATTTATGGTTAATAAGCAAAGATCTGTGAAAAAGGAGAGTCTTCACCTATTGCCATAAATCAATGTCGTGAATTCTTTTTAATTGATTAATTTCTTTTTAAAAGCATATACCAATCTTAGTGAGTACAGTCTACAGTGTGGAATATATATAAAAATATTTATTCGCCAGACATGTAAACACAATATATGATCAAACAAGAAGTGACAAAAAAAGATAACTCTTACATAAAATACTAACTTAAAACAATCAATGCAATGTGATGTTTAGCTCAATAATGAAAGTGAAACTGAAACAAAATGAAACAAAGTGAAATGAAACAAAGTGAAAGTAAAACTAAGCAAGATTACCATTTCTTCCCAGGTATAGTATAAGCCATAAATTAATGTTCTATATAAACAGACTACAATGGTCTGCGAATCACATAGCCCAAAGTCATTCCACTGCAGAAGGAATGAGAATAAGCCATGCAAAACAGAAGACTTAAAATTGCAAACAATGCACTTAATCTGATATTAATAAAAATGTATAAAACAAAAATCAGCTTTTTAGAGAAAAATATACCATGGCTTATACGGCTGGGATTGTAATCTCATTACCCTTAAATATGCAATATAAAACATATAAGGAAAGAATAAACAATTGTTGAATAAAATCAAATAACATAGCAAGGCATATTTACCACACTTATGGCTGCTAGCTTCAAATCGTTACCAGAGTCCTAAGATGGATGCCTTTCTTAAGATGGTGGCTTCCCTTCAAGTTTCAGATGAATGATTGGACAAATATGGAGTATGTCTGGATGAGTCTGTTAAGGAATCTAATAGCGTGTGTGGTGTAAGTGTGAGGTGTGTTGTCAGTAGTGTAAAGTGTGTGTCTATCTCATATCTGGGTTGGTCTTTTATATGGTATGAACAAAGAGCTATAAAAATTACCATAAGTAAAACCCAGAGGGATGAAACATTATCCCAATTGGTCGGGATATTCTATACCTAAACTAGTGAGGTCAGAGACACACACCCTTTTTATAATTAACCCCATACTTGGTCTAATAAAATTAAGGATGATTCCTCTATATGTAAGATTAATCATAAAACACAACATAAAACTTTGTCCAGACTACCAGTACATACATAAATGTCCACCTGTATTTCCATTATTCATCTTGGCAAGTAATGCCATTTCAATAATTATATTATTTAACACAATATGATATTTTTATATTGGAATATCTCAAATTATCTCAAGACTGCACCTGGTATTTCGTCTCCAGAGGGCAGTATTGTACCGTTCATTAGATTTTGTATTTAATATAATTAAAACAATTTGTTATCTGATGACCTATTGACCTGTCGGCTAGTGAAAAGCAATTACTTATTTGACCATGCCAAAGGGCTGTCAGATATAGTCTAGGTTTGGGAATATTTACAACACCTTGAGCACTAAACCAGTCCAAAGCAATCCTTATATAAACACTCCTACCACATGCCTTAACATGAAGTAATTTGTTTTTAAGACGCACAAGTCCTTACACATCATAGAAAAGTATACTTATATATATATATATATATTATATATCTAATATTATATAAGTATCAAGTTCACACTTCTATATTAATAAGAATACAATGTATTATCGTTAATATACATCTTACATATGATGATGTTTTCTATAAAAACTTATATGGTTCATCTTTAAATGTCTGCTAGAATATACTGGGGTATTGTCCATTGTTATATACTTATAGACAGACTGAGATATCCCCCTTAACATAGCGTCAGACTGACTAAGTTTTATCTGATCGAGATGTCAAAAGGATCTTATTTACGATTACATAGAAATACAAAGATCTCTGTTGAAACCATAGACCCTTTGTAAGCCTGTGAGAGACATTTTGTTTAACAAGTATATATGAACTTTGTTTCACCTTAAAAACAAGATGGATCCTGTCCTATTCAGAACCTTTTATGCATAATATGAATATACATGGCTTTTAAATCATTTTTCTTTTTTTTCTATTATTATTTTAATCAACCCCCAATAACCCCGACATATCCCCCCCTTTCTTCCCAGTAGACAAGTGAGCAACTTAGGCCTATCTGGAAAGAAAGCCTTTTAAGGAGTAGTAAAAGGAAAAAATGTCTTGTCCTCTTTTTTTTAAGAGAATAATTCATATTGGGAATTGTTCATAACTTTTAAGTAAAGCGATAAAAAAAAATTGAGAAAAATAAAATCAGTTCAAAATGTCAGTTCGTAGCGACTTTGCTAGTGTTAGCTATGTCACAAACTGTTCCTTATTAGTCTCTTTGAATTCTGATCTCCTGGTAAAGAAACTCAAATGTTCCTTGAAATCTGCAACATCAGCTTGTACAGTCTTGATGGAGACAGAAATTAACTACTGCAATGGCAGTGGCAACTACCATTCAAATCGCAGTAAAACAATGTCGGCAATCAGGAATCAGAGAAATCTGTTTGGACGTTCAACCTTGGATATTGGTTGGATAATGAATGGTTTCAGCATGGCCTAGAGTGTCATACACCTAGACTGAGGTTTGCTCACATGTGCAATGCACCATTCTCGCATCTCCTTCAACTGAAAACAGGAGGTAGTGCGATTCCTCTTAATGGATTTCCTCGGATCAAATGCACAAAGATCTGTCGAAACAAATCTTCCTCTCCGTCAACAAGAATCTGGGGCGTCTTGCAGCTTGATTCCTGTAGAGGGATCCGATTCAATGAGAGGTTCCATCCTGAGCTGTGCTCTAGGGAGAGATGACCCATCCGATCGCTGTGTCTTTGGCAAACATCACCGTCTGTACCAATCAACGACCTGGCATGGAAGGTTAATCTCTTCCTATTGGATGAAACATACAGTATGAATATACATTCTTATCAATTGACATTTCAATGCGATGTAGGTACCCTAAGCTTTTTCACCGTGTGATCAGTCTTTTTATGACACAAGGGAAGGTGAGATTATATATGCGACCTTTCCTAGGGCGACTGACTTCTGGGGCTTTATTAACATGGGGATGTATCCATCGCCATGGATGCCACACATTGGACAATTGTATAGTAATACAATACTTTGTTTAAAGTTTACCTACTACTTAGGGAAAAAATATAATATCTCCCCCTTTGGGGCATCAATGCAATTTATTGTAGGCAACAAACTACCTGGCATTGAGGATTCCTTCTTGGTTACCGTATACAACCTTTAACTTCTTGACTGCATTACGTCATTAGGGTTTGATCCTCCTTGGTATCACCATCATTGGCGATTTTTCAAAATGTGTCCGCTTTAAGCGACCTGTTTGAGTCAGAGGGATGAAGTGACCACTGAAAAATAGGAGGGTAGTTAGTATCTCACAACCAAGATCCCCCCCTGACAGGGATTTCAGGATCCTCAATGCTGTGACCTGGAATAAAATGGTGTTAGAACCTCTGTATCCTATGCCTCTACTCAGTGTATCCCTTCTGATTCCTGCCATTTGGGCATTTAAGGATTTTGTAGCCTTTGGCTGGCCACAGGATTTGTTCCTAAAGATGGCTTATTTTAGTTCTGGGCTGCAGTGCCCTGAGTGAACCAATTGATCAGCTGATCCAACTTGGCTTCTACTCAGCTGAAAACTTTTACAGAATTAAATGATTGGCTCCACCTCCTGCGGTGCCTATGTCTCTCGGGTTCAGACATATGGGACAGATCCCCATCAGAACCAGTTACTCGGTTCTGGCGTGAGGTCTGGGCCTTAATGTCACTCGATCTTCCCGAGGATTTTGGGGAACCCTAGGATGGGGCAAATCCCTATTTATTTGTGGGTGTCCCCCCCCCCCTTGTTAATGGGATGTCCGGTGTCCTCCTTAAGGTATCCGGTGTTCCCCTTGGGGCCTAGGTGGCATATCTTGCTCCTTTGCCAAATTTATTATTATGTACATGGGCAATGCCTCAAAGCATAGGGATTTAAATTACAGGTGGTTGTACTCAGCTCCTTCATTGAAGGGTGTTAGGCACTTTTGAGTACAGTAAAAAAAAAATTCAATGGGGCTTTGGTGCTGTGTACATTTTAAATTGTAGATTTCAGCTCTAGCAGCAGTGAGGTTTTTTGTATGGGCTGACTTTTAAATGACATCCTTGAGGCACAACATAGACAGTTGTTTTCATAGGCCTCAGGGTAATCAATAATGTTTAAGGACCCTTTATTAAAAAAAAAAATCAGGATAGTACTCTTTTTAAAACTTTTTAAATTTCTAGAGGTGTCCGGTGTCTTTTTAGGGGTGCTAGTCTTTTTGCAGTGACCTGATATGACTCATACCTATTTATGCATGAGTGCCCAATTTCTGCCCTCCAAATATTTAGGAATATGGCTGGGGTAGGACATGGACTCTATGCCTGACTCCCCCCTTTGTCTGGGTCATAACCAACAGACTGGGAGTCATATCTGGGTCTATGAATATTTATTTCATATTTAAAATGCAGGACTAATTTAGCATTACCCTTATGCATTTACACCATGACCTTTTGGAACTCTGCTAGGTATTTACTTATGAGTTCCTGTCATGACTTGAACTGTTACATTTTTATTTATTTATATTTTTTTTTTCAAAATTTTCCACTGCTGATTACTCGGCAACTTTTTGCTAGAAAAACATTTTTCCTTGCTTAAAACTTCCTAATTATTGCATTAATCATTTACATTTCACTTTCAAATGGTTACTTTCATTACAGTTTACTTTTGATAAAACTTCTGCCACAGTTCTACTTTATTTTGCAGTTTCACGCCACATTCCCTTAACTTATGTGTCCCAATAGAGGTCACTTTCACCTGCTCAAGGAGGTTCCTAATCTCATTCTCTCATTTATTTGTAGATGAGATTGAAACTTTACTAAACTCCTTTTTGCTGAGCCTTCTGGTGCAGTTCCTCACATAAATACAGTAAGATTGGCCATGACTCAAAATGTATGTGATCACGCTTCCTGATGTCTTTGGTGTTAGATAAGTTATTGGTGAGTTCATACATACAGGTTGTCCTCTACCCATGTCAGATGCCCTTTATTGGCCCGACGTTCTGAGGATTTTGATATATGACTCTAACCAGCATTTACATATTACACCATTTCAGACTCAGAGAGGTGTTTCCACACATTTATGATCTGTGCCAAATCTACTGGAGTTGTGGCATTACCACTAGGGACTCACACCTTGCCAGAGTTGGCAGCGTGAACATTTCCTGCTGTAGACATTTTTAAGGCATTTCTATCACATTCAAAATTAATAAAAAATATTCCAAAAAAAAAAATTTTTTTTTTTTTTTTTTTTTAAAGTTATTGATTATGTCACCTGATCAATATTTATGATTGGCATATGTAAGAAATCAATAATTATCTCAGCAGTGCCTCCATTATATGTAAGAATATTTAATAATAAATATCTCGCGCTCGTACTTATGTCAGAATATTTATACTGCTCTGAATATAGCAGTGTATTTATTTATGGTTAATAAGCAAAGATCTGTGAAAAAGGAGAGTCTTCACCTATTGCCATAAATCAATGTCGTGAATTCTTTTTAATTGATTAATTTCTTTTTAAAAGCATATACCAATCTTAGTGAGTACAGTCTACAGTGTGGAATATATATAAAAATATTTATTCGCCAGACATGTAAACACAATATATGATCAAACAAGAAGTGACAAAAAAAGATAACTCTTACATAAAATACTAACTTAAAACAATCAATGCAATGTGATGTTTAGCTCAATAATGAAAGTGAAACTGAAACAAAATGAAACAAAGTGAAATGAAACAAAGTGAAAGTAAAACTAAGCAAGATTACCATTTCTTCCCAGGTATAGTATAAGCCATAAATTAATGTTCTATATAAACAGACTACAATGGTCTGCGAATCACATAGCCCAAAGTCATTCCACTGCAGAAGGAATGAGAATAAGCCATGCAAAACGGAAGACTTAAAATTGCAAACAATGCACTTAATCTGATATTAATAAAAATGTATAAAACAAAAATCAGCTTTTTAGAGAAAAATATACCATGGCTTATACGGCTGGGATTGTAATCTCATTACCCTTAAATATGCAATATAAAACATATAAGGAAAGAATAAACAATTGTTGAATAAAATCAAATAACATAGCAAGGCATATTTACCACACTTATGGCTGCTAGCTTCAAATCGTTACCAGAGTCCTAAGATGGATGCCTTTCTTAAGATGGTGGCTTCCCTTCAAGTTTCAGATGAATGATTGGACAAATATGGAGTATGTCTGGATGAGTCTGTTAAGGAATCTAATAGCGTGTGTGGTGTAAGTGTGAGGTGTGTTGTCAGTAGTGTAAAGTGTGTGTCTATCTCATATCTGGGTTGGTCTTTTATATGGTATGAACAAAGAGCTATAAAAATTACCATAAGTAAAACCCAGAGGGATGAAACATTATCTCCATTGGCTGGGATATTCTATACCTAAACTGGTGAGGTCAGAGACACACCCCTTTTTATAATTAACCCCATACTTGGTCTAATAAAATTAAGGATGATTCCTCTATATGTAAGATTAATCATAAAACACAACATAAAACTTTGTCCAGACTACCAGTACATACATAAATGTCCACCTGTATTTCCATTATTCATCTTGGCAAGTAATGCCATTTCAATAATTATATTATTTAACACAATATGATATTTTTATATTGGAATATCTCAAATTATCTCAAGACTGCACCTGGTATTTCGTCTCCAGAGGGCAGTATTGTACCGTTCATTAGATTTTGTATTTAATATAATTAAAACAATTTGTTATCTGATGACCTATTGACCTGTCGGCTAGTGAAAAGCAATTACTTATTTGACCATGCCAAAGGGCTGTCAGATATAGTCTAGGTTTGGGAATATTTACAACACCTTGAGCACTAAACCAGTCCAAAGCAATCCTTATATAAACACTCCTACCACATGCCTTAACATGAAGTAATTTGTTTTTAAGACGCACAAGTCCTTACACATCATAGAAAAGTATACTTATATATATATATATATTATATATCTAATATTATATAAGTATCAAGTTCACACTTCTATATTAATAAGAATACAATGTATTATCGTTAATATACATCTTACATATGATGATGTTTTCTATAAAAACTTATATGGTTCATCTTTAAATGTCTGCTAGAATATACTGGGGTATTGTCCATTGTTATATACTTATAGACAGACTGAGATATCCCCCTTAACATAGCGTCAGACTGACTAAGTTTTATCTGATCGAGATGTCAAAAGGATCTTATTTACGATTACATAGAAATACAAAGATCTCTGTTGAAACCATAGACCCTTTGTAAGCCTGTGAGAGACATTTTGTTTAACAAGTATATATGAACTTTGTTTCACCTTAAAAACAAGATGGATCCTGTCCTGTTCAGAACCTTTTATGCATAATATGAATATACATGGCTTTTAAATCATTTTTCTTTTTTTTCTATTATTATTTTAATCAACCCCCAATAACCCCGACAGATCTAAACTGACTTTTTACAACCGCCTACCTCCAATCCGATCTGCTAAGCAAAACAGAAAGGGATCTGTTCCCCTCTGTTTAGTGCAGGGGTGGGGAACCTTTTTTCTGCCAAGGGCCATTTGGATTTTTGTAACATCATTCGAGGGCCATACGAAATAATCAACTTAAAAATTAGCCTGTTATATTTGACCACAGCGTGCCCCCTTTCAATGCAGAGTGACCACAGCGTGCCCCCTTTCAATGCAGAGTGACCACAGCGTGCCCCCTTTCAATGCAGAGTGACCACAGCGTGCCCCCTTTCAATGCAAAGAGACCACAGCGTGCCCCCTTACAATGCAGAGTGACCAGCGTGCCCCCTTACAATGCAGCGTGAACAGCGTGCCCCCTTAAAATGCAGAGTGAACAGTGTGCCAAGCCCCCCAGACCAGTGCACTTGACTTACCTGTTGTCACACTGATGTCACACAAATGGGCGGGCTCGAGGTGCACTGCTCTTCGCCACGGGTCCACCCTTTTTGGAGACTTAGTGTCAGGATGGAGCCATCGGCTCCTTCTGACACAGCGGCACGGGGAGGTGGGGCGGACGTCACGATCGTGCGGTTGCCCACCCCTGGTTTAGTGGATCTGATTGGAGGGAAGTCAGATGTAAACAGACAGTTGGTTTGTTTACACCAGATGCCCTTTGAGCAGAGTGGGCTTTGTCCTGGGCTGATGACCTGTCATCTGCCCACTATGCTCAGCAGGGGGATCAGTGGACAGATCCCCCACTGAAAGCGGAGTTCCACCCTGGATTTTTTTTTTTTTTTTAATTCCCCCCGGGACAGTCAGGGCTAGTTCATTCCACAATGGCTAGCCTCTGATCTGTCCCGGGTTGCACTTACCTGTTAGGACAAATACTTACCTTGAAAACGTCTTGTCCAGCGCTGCCATCTCAGATGTGGGCAGCTTGAAGGCAGCGAGATCCCCTTCGGCGTCTTCTTCCACCTTCTTCGGTCCCACGATGCACTGCGCCGGCCCCGCCGTCACTTCCGGTGCATGCCCAGAAGCTGTTTAGAAGGGGATGACGCGCGCGACCCGGAACTGACGTCGGGGCCGGTGCAGGCGCAATGATTCCTGGGAGCGATGACGTTCAGCTCCCAGGAATCATTGCAGAGCCAGGAAGTGACGACGGGCCACGGCCGAGGAAGGAGGAAGAAGGAAGTAAGGTAAGTATATTTTCTTCGCTACGAGGTAAGTAAAAAAAAAAAAAAATATGCGATTTATCCATTTCTTTTTCAGGTGACCCGGAGCGAGAAGATAGAGGTAAGTATAAATTTAGGGTGGAACTCCACTTGAACAAGCAGATTCTGCCCTAAGAAGCCTTAATAACAGCAACACAGGCATTTTAAAATCATCAGGATTATGATAACACACAGGCAGGTGCAGGTGCTCTATCATGGCTGGCTCTGTCACAGTGTTTTACATGACATGGCTGTTGGTGGCTGACCTTGTTAACTTATGAGTTATGACCAATAAGTTAACAAAATCAGCACCCAACAGCCATGTCATGTAAAACACTGTGACAGAGCATGATAGAGCACCTGCCTGTGTGTTATAGATAGTGACATAGTAATGTACATTACAATCACTGCTATATATAAAGATATAAATATATTACCCACCCCCAGGCACCCCTGTGCTGAAGCAGCCACTATGAATTCTAGCTTCCCTCTCCTCCTGAACACTGTCACATGACTGATGCCACCGCCCACCTCACAGCCTCTCACTCCCTTATCTCTCTCAAGCCGGCCACTGAGTGGGGAGAGGAGCGGAGGGATATCACTCTGCCAGTGAAGGAAACAGACAGCAGCAGGCAGCCGAACTTTAAGCAGAGCAGGAGCTGAATACACTGGGCATGCGCCCGAAAATGAAAAAAAAAGTCCCTCCACTCCCACCAACATACATTAACAAAGAGAGGCTCAGAAGATAGTAATAATACACCACCATAAGCTAGAAGGAGCAGCTGAGCGGGGGTATAATTTAGAAAGACCTTTTTTTTTTTTTTTGCACTGATCATCTGCAAAGCTGCCCAGGCCCCCCCTGCTGAGCCGAGGACGCCGGGCCCGGTACAACAGGGCTGGTTGTACTGGCCTATCAGCGGCCCTGCTGTACTGCGGCAAAGTGGCTCGTTATCGTCTGGCGATGTAGACCTACGTCACCAGACATTCCCCTCCCTCGCCGGCGCGCGTGCGCCGCCGGAGGCTCGCCCCCACTGTATTCAGTTACAGCGGGAGTCGGGCCAGGGGAGGAGCGGTGGTGATTACCGCTGCTCTTCCCCGATCGTCGGGGATCGAGTCTGGAGATCCGCCCGCTGTGTGTAAACACAGCGGGCGGATCTCCTAAGTGACAGACAGGGTCAGATTGCAGGATTCAGCATAGCTCAACCTGCGATCTGTCCTTGTGTCACTCAGTCACCTCCCCCCACACACGTCAGTAAGCACCAGGCATACATTAACCCCTCCCTCTCCGATAAAAATTAACTCCTTCCCTGCCAGTGTCATTTTTACAGTAACAGTGCATATGTATAGCACTGATTACTGCAGTAATGACACTGGTAACCCCAAAAGTGTCAAAAATGTCAGTCAAGGGTCCGATCTGTCCGCCGCAATGTCGCAGTCCCGCAAACAAAAATCGCAGATCGCCGCCATTACGCGTTAAAAAAAAAAAACACCAAAAATGACAGAAATCTTTCCCTTAGTTAGTAAACGCAATAACTTTTACGCAAACCAATCAAAATACGCTTATTGTGATTTTTATTACCAAAAATATGTAGCAGAAAACAAATTGGCCTAAAATGATAAAAAATTTGATTTTTACATTTTTTTGGGGGGGAATTTCATATTAAAAAATGTGAAAAATATTGTTATTTTTTCAAAATTGTCACTCTTTTTTTGTTTATAGCACAAAAAGTAAAAATCGCACAGATGATCAAATACCCCCAAAAGAAAGCTCTGTTTGTGGGAAAAAAGGACGTCAATTTCATTTGGGTACAGCGTCGCACGACCGCGCAATTGTCCGTTAAAGTCACGCAGTGCCGAATTGCAAAATAGGCCCTGGTCTTTGAGCAGCCAAATCCTCTATGAGTGCACTGTGACTGTAAAAATGACACTGGCAGGGAAGGGGTTAACTTTATTAGTGATCAAGGGGTTAAGTGTGTCCCTAGGGGCGTGATTCTAACTGTCAAGGGGCGTGGCTTGTGATGTAACCACAGAGACATACGATCCTACATAGCAGGACCGGATGATCTCTGCAGTTACACCAGGGATAATGACAGGCGGCTTTGTTTACATCAGCCGCCTGCCTTTCTCCCTCTCCAGCGGGAGATCGCGAGTGGCCGGCGGACATCTGAGCCGCCGGTCACTCGCGCAGGGATGGCCGTGAACGAGCTGTAGGGGGGGCGCGCTCGCCCCCTACAGGCTCCTGGGCGAGCGACGTAGTACTACATCACTTTGCCCAGGAGAGGCTGACTGCCGCAGTAAATATACTGTGGGTGGTCGGCAAGTGGTTAAGAGTTACCTTCTTACATTGTGATAACACTGCAAGATATTATTAGGTACAAAGACAAAGTATCAATGCAGTGAAATGAAACATAAACCTTGTAAATACCGGAGCATCTCCTAAAATTAGAATATCATCAAAAAAGTCATTTATTTCAGTAATTTAATTCAAAAAGTGAAACTCCGATATTTTATTTAAATGCGTTACACACAGAGAGATTTATTCCCAGCATTTCTTTCTTTTAATTTTGATGATTATGGCTTCCAGCGAGTGACACCCCAAAATTCAGTATCTCGGAAAATCAGAAAATGACATAAGACCAATAAAAAAAAGGATTTGTAATAGAGAAATGTTGTCTTAGTGAGAAGTCTGTCCATGTACAGTATAGGAGGAGAAGTCTGTCCATGTACAGTATAGGAGGAGAAGTCTGTCCATGTACAGTATAGGAGAAGTCTGTCCATGTACAGTATAGGAGGAGAAGTCTGTCTATGTACAGTATAGGATGAGAAGTCTGTCCATGTACAGTATAGGAGGAGAAGTCTGTCCATGTACAGTATAGGAGGAGAAGTCTGTCCATGTACAGTATAGGAGAAGTCTGTCCATGTACAGTATAGGAGGAGAAGTCTGTCCATGTACAGTATAGGATGAGAAGTCTGTCCATGTACAGTATAGGAGGAGAAGTCTGTCCATGTACAGTATAGGAGGAGAAGTCTGTCCATGTACAGTATAGGAGAAGTCTGTCCATGTACAGTATAGGAGGAGAAGTCTGTCCATGTACAGTATAGGAGGAGAAGTCTGTCCATGTACAGTATAGGGGGAGAAGTCTGTCCATGTACAGTATAGGAGGAGAAGTCTGTCCATGTACAGTATAGGATGAGAAGTCTGTCCATGTACAGTATAGGGGGAGAAGTCTGTCCATGTACAGTATAGGGGGGAGAAGTCTGTCCATGTACAGTATAGGAGGAGAAGTCTGTCCATGTACAGTATAGGGGGAGAAGTCTGTCCATGTACAGTATAGGGGGAGAAGTCTGTCCATGTACAGTATAGGAGAAGTCTGTCCATGTACAGTATAGGGGGAGAAGTCTGTCCATGTACAGTATAGGAGGAGAAGTCTGTCCATGTACAGTATAGGATGAGAAGTCTGTCCATGTACAGTATAGGATGAGAAGTCTGTCCATGTACAGTATAGGGGGAGAAGTCTGTCCATGTACAGTATAGGGGGAGAAGTCTGTCCATGTACAGTATAGGAGGAGAAGTCTGTCCATGTACAGTATAGGGGGAGAAGTCTGTCCATGTACAGTATAGGATGAGAAGTCTGTCCATTTACAGTATAGGAGGAGAAGTCTGTCCATGTACAGTATAGGAGGAGAAGTCTGTCCATGTACAGTATAGGGGGAGAAGTCTGTCCATGTACAGTATAGGAGGAGAAGTCTGTCCATGTACAGTATAGGGGGAGAAGTCTGTCCATGTACAGTATAGGATGAGAAGTCTGTCCATGTACAGTATAGGAGGAGAAGTCTGTCCATGTACAGTATAGGGGGAGAAGTCTGTCCATGTACAGTATAGGATGAGAAGTCTGTCCATGTACAGTATAGGAGGAGAAGTCTGTCCATGTACAGTATAGGGGGAGAAGTCTGTCCATGTACAGTATAGGGGGAGAAGTCTGTCCATGTACAGTATAGGAGAAGTCTGTCCATGTACAGTATAGGGGAAGAAGTCTGTCCATGTACAGTATAGGAGGAGAAGTCTGTCCATGTACAGTATAGGATGGGAAGTCTGTCCATGTACAGTAGAGGGGGAGAAGTCTGTCCATGTACAGTATAGGGGGAGAAGTCTGTCCCTGTACAGTATAGGGGGAGAAGTCTGTCCATGTACAGTATAGGAGGAGAAGTCTGTCCATGTACAGTATAGGAGAAGTCTGTCCATGTACAGTATAGGGGGAGAAGTCTGTCCATGTACAGTATAGGATGAGAAGTCTGTCCATGTACAGTATAGGGGGAGAAGTCTGTCCATGTACAGTATAGGATGAGAAGTCTGTCCATGTACAGTATAGGAGGAGAAGTCTGTCCATGTACAGTATAGGGGGAGAAGTCTGTCCATGTACAGTATAGGAGAAGTCTGTCCATGTACAGTATAGGATGAGAAGTCTGTCCATGTACAGTATAGGATGAGAAGTCTGTCCATGTACAGTATAGGATGAGACGTCTGTCCATGTACAGTATAGGATGAGAAGTCTGTCCATGTACAGTATAGGAGGAGGAAGTCTGTCCATGTACAGTATAGGGGGAGAAGTCTGTCCATGTACAGTATAGGATGAGAAGTCTGTCCATGTACAGTATAGGGGGAGAAGTCTGTCCATGTACAGTATAGGAGAAGTCTGTCCATGTACAGTATAGGGGGAGAAGTCTGTCCATGTACAGTATAGGAGAAGTCTGTCCATGTACAGTATAGGATGAGAAGTCTGTCCATGTACAGTATAGGATGGGAAGTCTGTCCATGTACAGTATAGGGGGAGAAGTCTGTCCATGTACAGTATAGGGGGAGAAGTCTGTCCATGTACAGTATAGGAGGAGAAGTCTGTCCATGTACAGTATAGGAGAAGTCTGTCCATGTACAGTATAGGGGGAGAAGTCTGTCCTTGTACAGTATAGGAGAAGTCTGTCCATGTACAGTATAGGGGGAGAAGTCTGTCCATGTACAGTATAGGAGGAGAAGTCTGTCCATGTACAGTATAGGAGGAGAAGTCTGTCCATGTACAGTATAGGAGAAGTCTGTCCATGTACAGTATAGGGGGAGAAGTCTGTCCTTGTACAGTATAGGAGAAGTCTGTCCATGTACAGTATAGGGGGAGAAGTCTGTCCATGTACAGTATAGGAGAAGAAGTCTGTCCATGTACAGTATAGGGGGAGAAGTCTGTCCATGTACAGTATAGGAGGAGAAGTCTGTCCATGTACAGTATAGGAGGAGAAGTCTGTCCATGTACAGTATAGGAGGAGAAGTCTGTCCATGTACAGTATAGGGGGAGAAGTCTGTCCATGTACAGTATAGGGGGAGAAGTCTGTCCATGTACAGTATAGGAGGAGAAGTCTGTCCATGTACAGTATAGGAGAAGTCTGTCCATGTACAGTATAGGATGAGAAGTCTGTCCATGTACAGTATAGGAGGAGAAGTCTGTCCATGTACAGTATAGGGTGAGAAGTCTGTCCATGTACAGTATAGGGGGGAGAAGTCTGTCCATGTACAGTATAGGAGGGAGAAGTCTGTCCATGTACAGTATAGGGGGAGAAGTCTGTCCATGTACAGTATAGGAGGAGAAGTCTGTCCATGTACAGTATAGGAGGAGAAGTCTGTCCATGTACAGTATAGGATGAGAAGTCTGTCCATGTACAGTATAGGAGGAGAAGTCTGTCCATGTACAGTATAGGAGAAGTCTGTCCATGTACAGTATAGGAGGAGAAGTCTGTCCATGTACAGTATAGGATGAGAAGTCTGTCCATGTACAGTATAGGGGGGAGAAGTCTGTCCATGTACAGTATAGGAGGAGAAGTCTGTCCATGTACAGTATAGGAGGAGAAGTCTGTCCATGTACAGTATAGGAGAAGTCTGTCCATGTACAGTATAGGAGGAGAAGTCTGTCCATGTACAGTATAGGATGAGAAGTCTGTCCATGTACAGTATAGGGGAGAGAAGTCTGTCCATGTACAGTATAGGAGGAGAAGTCTGTCCATGTACAGTATAGGGGGAGAAGTCTGTCCATGTACAGTATAGGAGGAGAAGTCTGTCCATGTACAGTATAGGATGAGAAGTCTGTCCATGTACAGTATAGGAGGAGAAGTCTGTCCATGTACAGTATAGGAGGAGAAGTCTGTCCATGTACAGTATAGGAGGAGAAGTCTGTCCATGTACAGTATAGGAGAAGTCTGTCCATGTACAGTATAGGAGGAGAAGTCTGTCCATGTACAGTATAGGAGGAGAAGTCTGTCCATGTACAGTATAGGGGGAGAAGTCTGTCCATGTACAGTATAGGAGGAGAAGTCTGTCCATGTACAGTATAGGATGAGAAGTCTGTCCATGTACAGTATAGGGGGAGAAGTCTGTCCATGTACAGTATAGGGGGGAGAAGTCTGTCCATGTACAGTATAGGAGGAGAAGTCTGTCCATGTACAGTATAGGGGGAGAAGTCTGTCCATGTACAGTATAGGGGGAGAAGTCTGTCCATGTACAGTATAGGAGAAGTCTGTCCATGTACAGTATAGGGGGAGAAGTCTGTCCATGTACAGTATAGGAGGAGAAGTCTGTCCATGTACAGTATAGGATGAGAAGTCTGTCCATGTACAGTATAGGATGAGAAGTCTGTCCATGTACAGTATAGGGGGGAGAAGTCTGTCCATGTACAGTATAGGGGGAGAAGTCTGTCCATGTACAGTATAGGGGGAGAAGTCTGTCCATGTACAGTATAGGATGAGAAGTCTGTCCATGTACAGTATAGGAGGAGAAGTCTGTCCATGTACAGTATAGGGGGAGAAGTCTGTCCATGTACAGTATAGGAGGAGAAGTCTATCCATGTACAGTATAGGGGGAGAAGTCTGTCCATTTACAGTATAGGAGGAGAAGTCTGTCCATGTACAGTATAGGAGGAGAAGTCTGTCCATGTACAGTATAGGGGGAGAAGTCTGTCCATGTACAGTATAGGAGGAGAAGTCTATCCATGTACAGTATAGGGGGAGAAGTCTGTCCATGTACAGTATAGGATGAGAAGTCTGTCCATGTACAGTATAGGAGGAGAAGTCTGTCCATGTACAGTATAGGGGGAGAAGTCTGTCCATGTACAGTATAGGATGAGAAGTCTGTCCATGTACAGTATAGGAGGAGAAGTCTGTCCATGTACAGTATAGGAGAAGTCTGTCCATGTACAGTATAGGAGGAGAAGTCTGTCCATGTACAGTATAGGAGAAGTCTGTCCATGTACAGTATAGGGGAAGAAGTCTGTCCATGTACAGTATAGGAGGAGAAGTCTGTCCATGTACAGTATAGGATGGGAAGTCTGTCCATGTACAGTAGAGGGGGAGAAGTCTGTCCATGTACAGTATAGGGGGAGAAGTCTGTCCCTGTACAGTATAGGGGGAGAAGTCTGTCCATGTACAGTATAGGAGGAGAAGTCTGTCCATGTACAGTATAGGAGAAGTCTGTCCATGTACAGTATAGGGGGAGAAGTCTGTCCATGTACAGTATAGGATGAGAAGTCTGTCCATGTACAGTATAGGGGGAGAAGTCTGTCCATGTACAGTATAGGATGAGAAGTCTGTCCATGTACAGTATAGGAGGAGAAGTCTGTCCATGTACAGTATAGGGGGAGAAGTCTGTCCATGTACAGTATAGGAGAAGTCTGTCCATGTACAGTATAGGATGAGAAGTCTGTCCATGTACAGTATAGGATGAGAAGTCTGTCCATGTACAGTATAGGATGAGACGTCTGTCCATGTACAGTATAGGATGAGAAGTCTGTCCATGTACAGTATAGGAGGAGGAAGTCTGTCCATGTACAGTATAGGGGGAGAAGTCTGTCCATGTACAGTATAGGATGAGAAGTCTGTCCATGTACAGTATAGGGGGAGAAGTCTGTCCATGTACAGTATAGGAGAAGTCTGTCCATGTACAGTATAGGAGGAGAAGTCTGTCCATGTACAGTATAGGAGAAGTCTGTCCATGTACAGTATAGGATGAGAAGTCTGTCCATGTACAGTATAGGATGGGAAGTCTGTCCATGTACAGTATAGGGGGAGAAGTCTGTCCATGTACAGTATAGGGGGAGAAGTCTGTCCATGTACAGTATAGGAGGAGAAGTCTGTCCATGTACAGTATAGGAGAAGTCTGTCCATGTACAGTATAGGGGGAGAAGTCTGTCCTTGTACAGTATAGGAGAAGTCTGTCCATGTACAGTATAGGGGGAGAAGTCTGTCCATGTACAGTATAGGAGGAGAAGTCTGTCCATGTACAGTATAGGAGGAGAAGTCTGTCCATGTACAGTATAGGAGGAGAAGTCTGTCCATGTACAGTATAGGGGGAGAAGTCTGTCCATGTACAGTATAGGAGGAGAAGTCTGTCCATGTACAGTATAGGAGGAGAAGTCTGTCCATGTACAGTATAGGAGGAGAAGTCTGTCCATGTACAGTATAGGGGGAGAAGTCTGTCCATGTACAGTATAGGGGGAGAAGTCTGTCCATGTACAGTATAGGGGGAGAAGTCTGTCCATGTACAATATAGGATGAGAAGTCTGTCCATGTACAGTATAGGAGGAGAAGTCTGTCCATGTACAGTATAGGAGAAGTCTGTCCATGTACAGTATAGGAGAAGTCTGTCCATGTACAGTATAGGATGAGAAGTCTGTCCATGTACAGTATAGGATGAGAAGTCTGTCCATGTACAGTATAGGATGCACTCAATAATTGGTCGGGGCTCCTTTTGCATGAATTACTGCATCAATGCGGCGTGGCATGGAGGCGATCAGCCTGTGGCACTGCTGAGGTGTTATGGAAGCCCAGGTTGCTTTGATAGCGGCCTTCAGCTCCTCTGCATTGTTGGGTCTGGTGTCTCTCATCTTCCTCTTGACATCACCCCACAGATTCTCTATGGGATTTAGGTCACCCCCTTCCTGACCAGGCCAACATTCAGCTTTCAGCGCTGTCACACTTTGAATGACAATGGCGCGGTCATGCAACACTGCACCCAAATAACAATTTTTATCATTTTTTTTTACACAAACAGAGCTTTCTTTTGGTGGTATTTAATCACTGCAGGGTTTTTTATTTTTTATTTAAAGAAAAAAGGCCGAACATTTTGAAAAAATAAAAGCTTTTCTTAGTTTCTGTCAGTAAATTTTGTAAAGAAGTAATTTTTCTCCTTCACTGATGGGCACTGATTAGGTGGCACTGAAAAGGGCACTGATTAGGTGGCACTGATGAGGAGCACTAATATGCTGCACTGATGGGCACTAATAGGTGGCACTGATGAGCACTGATAGGCTGCACTGATGAGGTGGCACTGAAGGGCACTGATTAGGTGGCGCTAATTAGGAGGCACTATTATGCCACACTGATGGGTACTGATAGGTGGCACTGATGGGCACCGATAGGCAGCACCGATGGGCACTAATAGGCGGCACTGGTGGATGGCACTGATGGGAAGCACTGATAGACATCATAGATGAGCAGGCACTAACTGACACTGACTGGCATCACTAATGGGCACTGATTTGGGTCACTTATGGGCATTGATTTGTGTCACTGATTGGTGTCACTGATGGGCACTGCTCTGGCTTTGCTGTTATCAGTGCCCTGATTACCTGTCCTGGTCACCCCTTCGAGGAGGTGCCACTGATCGGCTCTCCTTGCCACACACTCTGACAGTGTGAGGTGAGGAACGCCGATAAACGGAACTTCCCCGTTTACATGTGACCGGCTGTGATTGGACACAACATGGGTATAGCCGCGTCATTGGATCCTTACCAAGATCGGGGTTGCGCCATGTCTTAAGAACACAGCATGGCCCTGATCGCTGCACTGCGCACGCGAGAGCGGGCGTTCTGGGGCGTCGTCATAAGAACGAGAGCCGCACCACTCCGCCGTCATTTCACGGTGGGCGGGCGGTAAGTGGTTAATAACAAATATTTGGAAATAAATGTGGTTAATGTGCAATCATGTATTCAATGAGAGACAGCCTGTCTGATAGGAGATCTGTGCTGTCTAATGCCCCGTACACACGTACCGATTGTCGGCCGTAAATATTCGGCCGACGACCGATCGGCCGATTGTAGGCTTGTTAGTATGATGCTTCCGACAGCCGACAGCGCACTTTCGGCCGAATAGAATCTGATGTGCATGCTTTAAAATTTTTGTTGGCCAACACTAGAACGGCCGATTGTTCGCCAGTCAGTACAGAATTCGGCCGACAATCAGCAGATTTGCAAGACTGGGCATGCTCAGAAAAGAAAAAACACAGGGAAAGTTAACCATCACATGACATCACTTCTGCAGTCGGCTGTTGTTGGCCGACAAAATTCGTGTGCAGTCTTTTGCAGTTTTTAACAGACACGACAGCCCTGGACAAAAGATGGCCGATCGTTTGGCCGACGATCGGTACGTGTGTACGGGGCTTTACTCTCTGCCTTCCCTGCACAGTCCGACCTTTGGCAGGGCAGAGGCAGGATTTAACCATGTGTGTCCGCTCGAGGATCTGACACCCGGCCAATGATGTCCTCCTATTAGCAGGGCCGGGGGCGGAAGAAGCTGCAGATCTGGATCATATTAACCACTTGCCGACCAGCTGCGCCCAGCGCTCTGTGTATTATGTAGTCCTGTGCCCAGTGCTCTGTGTATTATGTGGTCCTGTGCCCAGTGCTCTGTGTATTATGTAGTCCTGTGCCCAGTGCTCTGTGTATTATGCAGTTCTGTGCCCAGTGCTCTGTGTATTATGCAGTTCTGTGCCCAGCGCTCTGTGTATTATGCAGTTCTGTGCCCAGTGCTCTGTGTATTATGTAGTCCTCTGCCCAGGGCGCTGTGTATTATGTAGTCCTGTGCCCAGCGCTCTGTGTATTATGTTGTTCTGTGCCCAGCGCTTTGTGCATTATGTGGTCCTGTGCCCAGTGCTCTATGTATTATGTGGTCCTGTGCCCAGCGCTCTGTGTATTATGTTGTCCTGTGCCCAGCGCTCTGTGTATTATGTGGTCCTGTGCCCAGTGCTCTGTGTATTATGTGGTCCTGTGCCCAGCGCTCTGTGTATTATGTGGTCCTGTGCCCAGCGCTCTGTGTATTATGTTGTCCTGTGCCCAGTGCTCTGTGTATTATGTGGTCCTGTGCCCAGTGCTCTGTGTATTATGTAGTCTTGTGCACAGCGCTCTGTGTATTATGTTGTCCTGTGCCAGTGCTCTGTGTATTATGTTGTCCTGTGCCCAGTGCTCTGTGTATTATGTAGTCCTGTGCCCAGCGCTCTGTGTATTATGCAGTCCTGTGTCCAGCGCTCTGTGTATTATGTGGTCCTGTGCCCAGTGCTCTGTGTATTATGTAGTCCTGTGCCCAGTGCTCTGTGTATTATGCAGTCCTGTTCCCAGCGCTCTGTGTATTATGCAGTCCTGTGTCCAGCGCTCTGTGTATTATGCAGTCCTGTGTCCAGTGCTCTGTGTATTATGTAGTCCTGTGCCCAGTGCTCTGTGTATTATGCAGTCCTGTGTCCAGCGCTCTGTGTATTATGCAGTCCTGTGTCCAGCGCTCTGTGTATTATGTAGTCCTGTGCCCGGTGCTCTGTGTATTATGTGGTCCTGTGTCCAGCGCTCTGTGTATTATGTGGTCCTGTGCCCAGTGCTCTGTGTATTATGTGGTCCTGTGCCATTTAGCAAAAAAAAATATATATATATATATGTTCCCGGATTTCATTTTAAAAATCTGGTCACCTTACAGTGGGGGGCCCTGGGGAATGTTGATGGTCAGGTCCAGGGGGGGGGCCCAGGCCTAAAGCTGTGTAAGGGGCCCCAAAATTTCCGATGGCTGCCCTGATAGGATGACAACGTTGGCGGGACGGGAGAGCCGGGAGAGGAGACACAGGCATGGCTGCATAGCAGGAGGTGAGCAGCGACCATGGTCTGTGTTAGCCCTGTCAGCACTTACCTCCCGCTGTGCGGCCCGGTCATCAACAGGTCACTCTTCTTATGGCATGCAGCCTCCGCCCACCGGGCAAATGCCCTGTGCGCCCTATGGCCGGTCCGGGCCTGTAACCCGTAGTGCTGCCAATCCTGGGTCATGTCTTTAATGTCTTTTATGTAAAACAGAGAAAAGGTTTTAGGCACTTGATGAAAAAATGCTGCAAAGTGAGGAAGATTTGAATAATAAAGCAATAAAGTTTTTATTGGTCATTTAACAACCTGCAGAATGCGTACACAGAAAAAACAAATCAAATAAATATTTGGTGTATCCCCACCCTTAACCCATTGACCTCCGGAGTTTTACCCCCTTCATGACCAGGTCATTTTTTGCTATTCAGCACTGCACTACTTTAACTGATAATAGGCGTGGCCATGCAACACTGTACCCAAATACAATTTTTTTTCTTTTTTTTTCACACAAATAAAGCTTTATTTTGGTATTTAATCACCACTGAGTTTTAAATTTTTTATTTTATCAAAAAAAAAGACAAAAGGAAAATGTGAACACCCCCCCCCCCCCGATATTTTCTATTTTCTGTTATAAAACATTAGAAAACTATGAGAAGAGCCAATGCTCTGACTCTAAGTCTCCTCCACACACCTATAAGCAATATAAAACAAGGAGAGGAGCCGGAAAAACTCTGAAATCCGTTGTTGAAATCTTTATTGGATACATGGTAGTGACATTGAAAGGGCTAACGCGTTTCGGCGCAAGCCTTGCTCAAAGCTCTGATCATGAGCAAGGATTGACCACTTCAGCTCCAGAGGGGGCAGCTGTTAGAAATCACGGGGCCCCGTACAGCCTACCTGGCAGGCCCACCCCCCCCCCCCCAAATTTATTAAGACAATATCTTCACTAAATACACACGATAATCATTATTAGCGGACACAAAGATAACAGAGAACCCGTGTGAATTAGCCATTTTTTAATTGTTTTTTACATTTTTTGTTTTTTTTTAATTTATACCTTTTTTTTTTTTTATCTTTCATTTTTTTTTTTTTAATTTATAACTTTTTTTTTTAAATGTAAAAAAATGTAACAATTCTTTTATTTTACAAGTTTTTAAATTTATTTTTTAATGTTTATTTATTTTTTAAAATGTGTTATTTTTTTACAGGACAGTGGAGCCTGCAGCACTGCGGGAGGGGGTCAGCACAGTGAAAGGGGGGTAACACGGGAAGGGGGGGGGGGGGGTCAGCAGCAGGCAGAACAGGGAGGGGGATGGGTGTCGGAGAAGCAATTACAGGAACGATGCCCTGTGTCTGTGTTTCTCCCTGCAGCAGCTGAAAGCTGGCAGGAGGGGGAGAAACTGGCTTATTGCTGCTGCAGAGAGCTGCACAGGGCTTCCTTCTGTAATTGCCCCTCTGCCGGACCGCACCGATTCTCCGTGCTGTTGGGGCCCCCCTGTGTGCCCTGGGCCCCCTACAGGAGGGCTGGTGGTCCCCCTACTATCAGCGGCCCTGCCCCCTCTTCATGACCAGGCCATTTTTTGCAATACGGCACTGCTTTACTTTAACTGACAATTGCGCGGTCGTGCGACACTGTACCCAAATAATAATTTATGTCCGTTTTTTTCCCACAAATAGAGCTTTTTTTTGGTGGTATTTAATCACCTCTGCTGTATTTTCTTTTTTTTTTTTTTTGCGCTATAAACCAAAAAAATACCAACAATTTTGAAAAAAAAAAACATTTTTTTTTACTTTTTTTCTATAGAAGATATCCAATAAAAAATAACAATCAAATCTCTTCATCAGTTTAGACCAATATGTATTTTGATACATGTTTTTGGTAAAAATAAAATCCCAATTAGCGTATATTGACTGGTATCACGTCTACAAACTATGGAATATTTTTATGGAATTTTTATTTATTTTATTATTTTTTTTACTGGTAATGGCGGCGATCAGCGACATATAGCGGGACTGCGACATTGCGATGGACAAATCGGACACCAAGTTACACTTTTTGGGGAAAGGTGACACCGATACAGTGATCACTGCTAATAAAATATGCACTGTCACTGTACTAATGACACTGGCAGGGAAGGGGTTTACATCTGGGGGCGATCAAAGGGTTAAATGTGTGCCTAGGGAGTGCTTTCTAACTGTGGGGGAGTTGCTTGTACTGTGGGAAGATGGAGATTTCTGTTCCTGCTTAGCAGAAACACAGGATCTCTGTCCTCCCCTGTTACAGAACGACGAATCTTCCTCGCTTACATAGACAGAGCGCCGCTCTGCCTCTCGGGAACTCATTTCTCTGGAAATTGATGTTCACAGCATCCAGAGCCCTGTGTGTTTGTAAACACAGAACTCTGTGCTGTGATTGGACACAGCCGATCAGCTCACTTTAGCCGGCTGAAATCTGCTGCCAAACTCGTGCTGCGCCCAATCACAGGATGGGTTGCATGTGCGCCCCAAACCCGGGAAGCAAGCCAGAAGCGCACACGTGCCCGCACCTGCTGCCCGCCTGCAGTATAGTTACTGAGAGCCGTTGGCAGGTGGTTAACCAGTTCCTGCTCGGGCCATAGCCGAAAGATGGCCACAGTGCGCCCTTACTCTGCATGGACGTCCTCCTGTGATCGCGCTGCGTCCCCTCCCCCTGCAGCATGCGGACGGCACCCACTGTGATGGCTGCATCCTTAGAACACAGCGGATCACAGATCAGGGTAAAGGACCAATCACAGAGGCCCTTAACTATGTAATCAGCTGTGTCCAATGACAGCTGATCACTGATCTTAACACAAACCGGTTATCGGCATTTCTTTCTTCACGCTGACAGCATGAGGAGAGGAGAGGAGAGCTGATAACCAGCTTGTGGGGACATCTACACTGATAATCAGGGTACTGATTATCAGTGCAGTCCCAGAAGTGCCCACCAGTGCTGCCTATCAGTGCCCACCAGTGCTGCCAATCAGTGCCCACCAGTGCTGCCAATCTGTACTCATCAGTGCTGCCAATCTGTACTCATCAGTGCTGCCAATCTGTACTCATCAGTGCTGCAAAAACAGTGCCTACCAGTGCTGCCAATCAGTACCCACCAGTGCTGCCAATCAGTGCCCATAAGTTCTGCCAATCTGTGCCCACTAGTGCTGCCAAATGGTGCCCACCAGTGCTGCCAATCAGTGCCCATCAGTGCTGCCAATCTGTGCCCACAAGTTCTGCCAATCTGTGCCTACCAATGCGGCCAGTCTGTGCCTACCAATGCTGCCAGTCTGTGCCTTTAAGTGCTGCCAATCAGTGCCCACCGGTGATGTCAATCTGTGCCCACCAGTACTGCCAATCCATACTCATCAGTGCTGCCAATCAGTGCCTACCAGTCCTGCCAATCGTTACCCACCAGTGCTGCCAATTAGTGCCTAAAAGTGCTGCCAATCGGTGCCCACCAGTGCTGCCAATCAGTGCTGCCAATCAGTGTCCACCATTGCTGCCAATCAGTGCCTATAAGTGCTGTCAATCTGTGCCTACCTGTGTTGCCAATCTGTGCCTACCAGTGCTGCCAATCTGTGCCTACCAGTGCTGCCAATCAGTGCCCACCAGTGCTTCCAATCTGTACCCATCAGTGCTGTCAATCAGTGCTCATCAGTGCCGCCTATCAGTGCCCTTCTGTGCCACCTATCAGTGCCCATCAGTGTCACCTATCAGTGCCCATCAGTGCAGCCTCAACAGTGCCTCCTCATCAGTTTCCACCAGTGCCGCCACATCAGCAAAGGACAAAAATTACCTGTTTGGAAAATTTTATAACAAACTATGAAAAACTTTTTTTACATTTTTTTTTTCTTTTTAATTTTTGGTCTTTTTTTTAGTTTGTTTAGCAAAAAAAAAAACCCAGTGGGAATTAAATATCACCATAATAAAGTTCTATTTGTGTAAAAAAAATGATAAAAATGTAATTTGGGTACAGCGTTGCATGACCGCGCAATTGTCATTCAAACTGTGACAGCGCTGAAAGCTGAAAATCGACCTGGGCAGGAAGCGGGGTGAAAGTGACCGGTATTGAAGGGGTTAAATAGCATCAGATCTGCCAGTTAAGGATTTTGGGATATTAACGAATCAGTGAATGACGAAATAATTACACCAAACGGTGATAATCACAGTTTAACCCTTTGCCACCACCTCCCGCTGGAGAGGATTTTACCCCACCGGGTGGCAAAGTTTCTGATCATGTGATCACACTCCAATCAGCTTAAAGGGGAAATTTTAACATTTTGCTGATTGGGTGTTTCAAGCAAGAGTGGGAGTTTAGATTCCATCCAATAATTGTACTTCTATTGCTCTTTGTATCTTCAATGAAGATCTATTAGGGCCAATAAGGGGAACGAGGACGAAGATGAGGATGACGCCTAGGTAATTTTCCATCTATATGTGGTAATAACTCTGTTTTTGGTCCAGAACCATTGATGGGTGTTCTTGACGCTTCGTCCGCCATCTTGCCACATCCTGGCACCGCTATTGTTTCATCCACAGATTGATTCTCTCCCCTTGTGTCTCCGTTGTTGGCAGACTGGCCTGCTTTGCTGTAACAGTAGAAGGGTGTAAACACCAATGCCTTCACATATTCTTCATCGCCTTCTAACACCACATTCTGATCAGGTGCCCATCCCCCATATTGTCCCGGTGTCTTCTCACGATCTTCTTCGTCATTTCTCATAATCCCAACCTGAACTGGTGTTGAATTCTGGAGAAATAAAAAATGGCTGATAAAGAGACAATGCTGGATCTAGTTATAAAAAAAATAAATAAAATTGCATAGCTATTCGTCCAGTGACTCTGCATGTACATTCGTTCCGAGGTAATTGGGCAAAAACAAACGTTCTTGAGGCTATTTTTTTCTTATGAACAAGAGTTTTTTTTTATTATTTGTGGTAGTAAAATACCACATTATGGCCACTAGATGGAGCTGAGGAGCATAGGAAAAGCATAGGTTATTGTAGCTAGAGATACAATGTAACAAGCCTAGAGAACACTAGAGGGAATTAGCAAATAAATGTAACCAACGGCCCTAAACAAATTTACAATGAAGATTCATTGAATGAATGGCTATGCAATTTTTTATAAATAGACCCCAATAACATTACCAGTGGAAGCACAATGTGTTACAATCAGGATAGAGAGAGGATTCTGGTGAATTCCCAATCTCAGCGGTAAATTTTATTAGTCTGGAAGGGTGTTACATATCAACATCAATGGGAGCAGTCAACCAGAAGGAGTTTGTGTGTTGTCCATGCCCCTCCCCCAAGGCATCGTGTCCCCATGTTGATTGGGACAAGGGCCTCTTTCCCACAACCCTCGCTGTTGTTTGTGAGGGTCTGCAGGCGTGGGGCTTATCGGAATCTGGAATCCCCTTTAAACAAGGGCGCCCCCAGACCCCCCCCCCCATGTAAATGAGTAGGGTTACAAAGTACCCCTACTCTTTCCCAAAAAAAGGGTGTAGTGCCATAAAATGAAAGTAGGAAATTTTTACAAATCCATTATTTAAAAAAAAACAATGAAGGAATAGAAGGTCTCTGCTAATGGAGCTTACAATCTAATAGTTGATCGTTCTCAATAAATAAAGACATTCATCTTCTGCTAGACCAAAGGTCTCCAAACTGCGGCCCATTGCTTAACATTATCTTTGCCCTTGGAGCATTATTACTCCAACTGACCCCCTTAATGGGCAATTTTTCTCCCATTGATGTCAAGAATGGGGCAATATTCCTTCCACTGACATTACCGATGGGGCAATAATCCTTCCACTGACATTACTGATGGGGCACTATTCCTTCCACTCTCATTACCGATGGGGCAATAATCCTTCCACTGACATTACCGATGGGGCAATATTCCTTCCACTCTCATTACCGATGGGGCAATAATCCTTCCACTGACATTACTGATGGGGCACTATTCCTTCCACTGACATTACCGATGGGGCAATAATCCTTCCACTGACATTACCGATGGGGCAATATTCCTTCCACTGACATTACTGATGGGGCAATAATCCTTCCACTGACATTACCGATGGGGCAATATTGCTCCCACTGATATTACCGATGGTGCAATATTCCTTCCACTGACATTACCGATGGGGCAATATTGCTCCCACTGATATTACCGATGGTGCAATATTCCTTCCACTGACATTACCGATGGGGCAATATTGCTCCCACTGATATTACCGATGGTGCAATATTCCTTTCACTGACATTACCGATGGGGCACTATTCCATCCACTGACATTACCGATGGGGCACAATTCCTTCCACTGACATTACCGATGGGTCAATATTGCTCCCACTGATATTACCGATGGTGCAATATTCCTTCCACTGACATTACCGATGGGGCAATATTCCTTCCACTGACATTACCGATGGTGCAATATTCCTTTCACTGACATTACCGATGGGGCACTATTCCATCCACTGACATTACCGATGGGGCACTATTCCATCCACTGACATTACCGATGGGGCAATATTCCTTCCACTGACATTACCGATGGGGCACTATTCCATCCACTGACATTACCAATGGGGCAATATTCCTTCCACTGACATTACCGATGGTGCAATATTGCTCCCACTGATATTACCGATGGTGCAATATTCCTTCCACTGACATTACCGATGGGACAATATTCCTTCCACTGACATTACCGATGGGACAATATTCCTTCCACTGACATTACCGATGGTGCAATATTCCTTCCACTGACACTACCGATGGGACAATATTCCTTCCACTGACATTACCGATGGTGCAATATTCCTTCCACTGACATTACCGATGGTGCAATATTCCTTCCACTGACATTACCGATGGGACAATATTCCTTCCACTGACATTACCGATGGTGCAATATTCCATCCACTGACATTACCGATGGGCACTATTCCATCCACTGACATTACCGATGGGGCACTATTCCTTCCACTGACATTACCGATGGGCCACTATTTCTTCCACTGACATTACCGATGGGCCACTATTCCTTCCACTCACATTACCGATGGGCCACTATTCCTTCCACTGACATTACCGATGGGGCAATATTGCTCCCAGTGATATTACCGATGGTGCAATATTGCTCCCACTGATATTACCGATGGTGCAATATTACTTCCACTGACATTACTGATGGGGCAATATTCCTTCCACTGACATTACCGATGGTGCAATATTCCTTCCACTGACATTACCGATGGGGCACTATTCCATCCACTGACATTACCAATGGGGCACTTTTCCTTCCACTCACATTACCGATGGGGCAATATTCCTCCCACTGACATAACCGATGGGGCACTATTCCTTCCACTGACATAACCGATGGGGCACTATTCATTCCACTGACATTACCGATGGGCCACTATTCCTTCCACTCACATTACCGATGGGGCACTATTCCTTCCACTGATATTACCGATGGGGCAATATTCCTTCCACTGACATTACCGATGGGGCAATATTCCTCCCACTGATATTACCGATGGGGCAATATTCCTTCCACTGACATTACTGATGGGGCAATATTCCTTCCACTGATATTACCGATGGGGCACTATCCCTTCCACTGACATTACCGATGGTGCAATTTTCCTTTTACTGACATTACCAATGGGGCACTATTCCTTCCACTGATATTACCGATGGGGCACTATTCCGTCCACTGATATTACCGATGGGGCACTATTCCTTCCACTGACATTACCGATGGTGCAATATTCCTTTTACTGACATTACCTATGGGGCACTATTCCTTCCACTGATATTACCGATGGGGCACTATTCCACCGATGGGGCAATATTCCTCCAACTGACATCATTAATGGGGAAAAATTTCACCCACTGCTACCAACAATGGGGCACTATTCCTCCAACTGGCACCAATTATGTAGTACCTTTCCTTCCACTGACACCATTGATAGGGCACCCTTCCTCCCACTAATATCAACAATGGGGCACTAAACCTCACATTTAAACCAATAATAATATAATGTTGGGGGAGGCCATGGCTCCCTCTGCCCCCCCTCTCTTAGTGATGACACTGCTATTCCTCCAACTGACACCATTAATGGGGCAAAATTTCTCCCACTGATACCAACAATAGGGCCTTATTCCTCCAAATGACACCATTGATGGGGCAATATTCCTCCCACTGATATCAGCAATGGGCCACTAAACCTCACATTTAAATCAATGGTGAGGCATTATTTACTCCACCGGATGTTGGGGCATTTTCTATACCTTTGCCCACAGTCCGGCTTCCCCTAAAGCCTAAAGTGCAGTAAACTGGCCCCTTGCTTAGAAAGTTTGGAGACCCCTGTGCTAGACAATTAAGAAGGAGCATACACAGTAAGAGAATGTTAAAAAGATGTTTTAGTAGGGCTGGGAACTAGTGCCGAGAAGGAATATACGCTTAATTTTGATTGGCTGTTGGGAAAAGTGAACAACATTAATCTTCTGGAACATCTCTAGTAGTAGTTAGACATTTTCAACTGGTTTGTTGAAGATGTTTCATAGACTATCCAAGCTACTACTTCAATTTCTAGAGCGTCAGGAAGGTATCTCAGCACATATATTCACACCTTGAGACCCCCTTCATCCAACCACCATGGGATGTGTCAGGGGCGGAGTGACCATTTCGTCACTGTCCGAGGGACTGGGGCCAGTAGAGAGTCCCATGAGAAGACAGGGCTGGATGGAAGGGTGGGATGGATGGAGTAAGCAGGCTATGGATCTGCTCCTGAAAGGAGAGAGAGAGCACGAGAGAGCCCGGGTAGGAGGAGGTTCCTTTATGGACTGGTGAGAGAACTCAGGCTGTAACAGTGGGAGTAGGAGAGGGAGAGCCCCCAAAAACCACACCCAATATTAGCCACAATGCGCTATGCTCACCACACATCTTTGTCTGTCATTAGACCTGAACTTATGAACTTGCACACAGGGCCACTGCTTTCATTAAATGCCCCTGGAGGCATTATAAAGATGCCTGCTGCGTGGCAGACATCTTTAAACCTGGAAGTGCCCAGCAGTTTCTACAGAAAGAATCCAGGAACTTCAAGCAGGCTAAGCTGCAGGTGATATTTAAATGCCCCATCTATGCAACTTAGCTGCAATATGTAGGTAAGGCTTTGTGTGGGTGTAAATTGAGTGTGGGCAGGGACACAGGGGGCCACATGATCTCCTATTGCCTGGGGACCCCATGAATTGTCAGTCTGTCCCTGGGATGTGTAGATGGGTATTGATTGTCCAAGAGCAGGGTAAGAGGTGTGACAGTGGTGGTGCCACCCTGTCCTAGTTACATTGCACCATTGTTGGTGTCAGGAAGCCATATACAGGTGTTCCTTCCTCAATTTATGTGGCCAAAGATGTGAATTTCTATCAGATTGCAGGGATAGAGATGGTAAAATGGCATTATATGTGGGAGACAGATGGTCGCGAAGGACAAAAAGGACAATTGGCTCGCAAGAGGCATGAAAGAGGCTATCTAGGTCAAACTGGGACCAACATCCCTGGACAGGATGGGAACCCTCGTCACCATCTCTCTTACACATATTTTGGTATTTTAACATCTCTACCATGGAGATTAGAAAACAATTCATGCCTTTAGCCATGTAAATCAAGAAATCAACACTTATGAAGGCTTCCTGATGGCACCACCACTTTTACATCTCCCACCCTACTCTTGGACAATCAATACTCGTCTGCATGTTCCATGGTGGTTGGATTAAGTTGTCCTATGGTGTGGATATAATTTCTCAGATATCTTCCTGACACTCATTAAAACTGAAAAAGTAGCTTGGAGAAGCTAAGAAGTGTCTTCAACATTAATGAACAAGTCTATTACTAGATATGCCCAGTGGCGTTGCTATGGTGGTGTGAGACCCTCCAGAGGGGTGACACTATCAAGTAGGAAGTGATGTCTGACCGCGAAGGTGTTGCCCCCTTTTGGGCCAGATTTATGTAGGGGCTATTGGAGCTGCAGCTCCAGGCCCCTAACTAATATAGGCCCAGCCACCCGAAAACTTCCCCCTGGCACCGCCAATGGCTGCAGATGCCCACCACTGCCCAGTGTCCACTGCTGTAAAAATGATTGGTTGCTAGGACCACCTAGCATCCTAGCAACCAATCAAGTGTAAGCGCAGGCCCCAACAGAGGAGGAGGATGTAACTTCCTTATTCCTGCTCCGTCATCGAGTGCCCTGTCTCCCGCTTCCGCAGACAACGGAACCAACTAAGGTGAGCAGGACACGGGATTGAGGACGTGTCACTGTCTAGTAATGGGAGAGTGAGAGAGAGGGGGCACAGACTCTGGTAGTGGCAGCGTGTGTGCCGCACTGCAGAAGCCAGGGAGAGAGGGTGTCCTCTCCTGCAGTGCAGTCATGCTCAGTCATGCTGTGTGTGGTGGAATGGGGAGCAGCTGAAAAATGGGATCCCAGCCTGCTATGACAAAAATTATTGGGGGGGAAAGGGGCGGTGGCACCAACCCTAGTAACTCCTCTGGATATACCATGACCTGGATAAATGAGAACCTTCACATGTGGACTATCCCCTTCAGTCCTCCCTCTGGGATGAATTCATTCTCCAGCAACTGAACCTACCTGAGGTCTTCTTGCACCAGGTTCTGTGTAGTTCCCCCGTTGCTGTGTCCAGTTCTCCATACTGTCTTTCTTCTGTACAGAGAGAAGAATTGTCCTCCGTATAAAGTATTTGCTTCCTCTTCTTGCACTGGGCTCCTTATATCCTTCTCCTTGGGATGACGAGTGGTGTGACAGATTCCTAAAAATATCTACACTCCTCCTTGATTTGCCTAAACATAACTTTTCCGAGAAGGATAATTGCTTTATGATTATAATGTAGGTCATCTATAACCCAACTAACAACTATTGCCCAACTAAAGGGATCCCTACTGCAATGTATGACATTTGTTCTTGAGTTTAGATATACTTTAACTAGTTCAGCTCTTTGGATGTGCATGATACGCCTAGAGAGTGAACAGGTAAAACCAGGTTCACAGCCCTGGAGCCGCCCCATCACTATTGACCAGGGGCAGACTGGCAAGTTTTGGCCCAGGGGGCAAGTACAAACCAGAGGCCCGTGGTGAAGCAACTCGGCCTCCCTCCCACTCCCCCTCTTCCCATCCTCCTCCTGATCCCCATTCCAGGCTGAAGCCCTGCTTCAGGTACTCTCTACTCTCCGGCCAAATCTGGGTTCCCAACCTGGCCAGCAGGGGGAGCTGGGACAGCTCAGTTGGGGCTAGGGGAAGAGAGTCTCCAGTGGGGCATGGAACTGGCCTTTGCTCAGACACAGTTGACACCATCCATGCTGGGGGGGAGGCCTGCACTATGTCCTTGTCTTCATCCCGCACTCAGTAGGTCAGTGGTGGGGACTTTTTACTTCTCTTCACCAGGAATCCTTTAGGCAAGTCTGTGGCAGAAGCGGTGCAGCCTTTTTACAGGACAACAGAGCGGCCCCCCTGCCCCAGTCCTCCCCTGCTATTGACTGATGCATGATGCCCCTCCCACTGTGCTTCCCGATGGTTTCCCGGGTCTCCCGTTCCTCCTAAGACCACAACATCTACAGCCAGGATAGCAAGTGGGAGGAGACCGAGGAACATACGTTCCCCCATCTCCTCTGAAGCACTGTGAACCACACAGCCCTGAGCACTTCCAGAGATGTCAAAATCCCAGCCAGGAAGCTGGGTGATATCTCCCCATGCTCTGGGAGAGTAGGGGTTTAATATAACCCCTCTGATGTCTCCCCTGCCCTGTGGCATTATGGGTTTAATTAGACCGTTGATGTTTCCCCTGCCCTGTGACATAAGGGATTAAAAAGACACCTAGTGTGCTCCCTGCCCTGGGACATTAGGGGTTTAATAAGACCCCTGATGTCTCCCCTGCCCTGTGACATTAGGGGTTTAAAAAGACCCCTGATGTGTTCCCTGTTTGGAGACAGGGGTATAATAAGACCCTTGATGTGTTCCCTGCCCTGTGACATTAGGGGTTTATTAAGACCCCTGATGTTTCCCCTGCCCTTGGACATTAGGAGTATAAGACCCTTAAAGAAGTTGTAAACCCATACAACTTTTTTTTTTTTTTGCAACCTGTAAGAGAAACACATAATGAGCTAGTATGCATCGCATACTAGCTCATTATGAAATACTTACCTTAGAACGAGCCCCCGCCGTGCCGCCCGCTTACCTGTATGACGGGCGACATGTCTAGTCGCCCGTCTTCCGGGATGGCGGCATCCGGTCACCTGATTGCCCGGAAACGCGGTGACATCACACACACGCGCGGAAGCCGACGGTCACGGCACGGGGCTCTGAAGAAACGGCACCAGCGGCCGTTCCTTCATAGCGCATTGCGCCAGTGACGTCACTGGCTGCATGTAAGGTAAATATCTCCTAAACGGTACATGTTTAGGAGATACTTACAGTACCTATAGGTGAGCCTTATTATAGGCTTACCTATAGGTACAAGTGTCAGAGGAGGGTTTACTTCCTCTTTAAAGTGTTCCCTGCCCTGGGACATTAGGGGTTTAATAAGAACCCTTATATCTCCACTGTCTTGGGACATTAGGGGTTTAATAAGACCCTTGATGTCTCCCCTACCCTGGGATATTAGGGTTTAATAGGACCCTTGATGTATCTCCTACCCTGTTACATTAGGGGTTTAATAAGACCCTTGATGTATTCCCTGCCCTGGGATATTAGGGTTTAATAAGACCCCTGATGTCTCCATAAAGAGTAACTGTCATCTTCCCAATGCTATCAAATAGAGGACTTGTTTGCCTGCTTGTGATAGCAATAAAGTAACAGTGTTTGTAAACCATTACATAATCCCAGTGAAGTGACTGGCCTCAGGTGATACACAGAGATTAAACAAAACCTCCTATATAAGTTGTACCGGTTTATCTGCTGTCTTCTCTTCTCTATGTCCATTCAAAATGCTGAATTTTAAACTTGTTTTAGAGATCAGATAAAAGGAGCAGAAGAACTAAAATTACACTTTGGAGATCTCTGCAGGAGATCTCTTAGAACTGATAGGAGGGAAGAGACACCCCCCCCCCCTTCACACAGATAGGAGGGAAGATACACTTCCCCTTCACACAGCCCACAGGAACAGAGTTAAAGCTGTCATTCAGCTGGAGGTCCCTCCACTGTCACCATTGTTCTCTTGGTGTCAGGAAACCTTGTCAGAAGGGACTCATGCAGATAGTAGAGGAACAAAGCAGCAGACAGAAATTTCACTTAGTGCTCTTAAGATTGTAAAGTCTTTTTTTAAATAACAAACTTGTTACACTTCCCTCCTCTGTGCAGTTGGTTTTGCACAGAGCAGCCCGGATCCTCCTCTTCTCAGGTCCCTCATTGCTGCTCCTGGCTCTTCCCTCCTATTGAGTGCCCCCACAGCAAGCAGCTTGCTATGGGGGCACCCAAGCCGAGCTGCAGCTCTGTGTGTCCATTGTGACACGGAGCCGCCGTTTGGCCTCGCCCCCTCTCTCTCCTGATTGACTCACTGACTTTGATTGACAGCCGCAGGAGCCAATTGCGCCGCGGCTGTATCTCAGCCAATCAGGAGGAAGAGTCCCAGGACAGCCGAGGGACTCATGGACATCGCTGGACAGAGAGGGGGCTCAAGTAAGTATTAGGGGTTGCTAGTGAGGCTGCTGCACACAGAAGGAATTTTATCTTAATGCATAGAATGCACCTTCTGCCTTTACCTGAGAGAAGTACACACTATAGAGGGATAGGCTTTGTTCATATTTCCTATCTGAGGTTTACAAACACTTTAAATGAAAAAACTTGAGCATGTGAATGTAGTGCAGCCTGCTCTCCTCCAATAATCTGGCTTGTGCTGACACAGCCCCCCCCCCCCCCAAGCCATTCACTGGGAAGATTAGTGTGCTGCTGTCTCTCCTCCCCTAGCTGAGAACAGAGGGTATATGATCACTAATAAAAAGAAGTGGAGGAGGGGAGAAATCTCAGTCCAGCCTGAAAAAAGATGGTGTCATCCTTCTGGATATAAAAGCAGGTAAAGGCAATGTGTGATAGATGACAGGTCCACTTCATCACTTACAGCACGATGGATTCCTGGAACAGGGATAGGCAGCAGCATTTATGATAATGTTGCATTAGGTGATTTTTTATGACACTATTATTGTAACACGTGTTTGGTGATGAGAAATCTGTGTGGATGCCAGACTCGGGATCTCAGTGACACATGGAGGATTCTTTATTTTACTGCATTACTTGTCCTCCAAATAAAAAAAATACAGGGAAGTCTCAGCACCGTCTGACTTCCCGTCTAAGGTGGAGCTGTCATCAGCTTTAATCTGCAGGTGAATGGCAGAAGAAATATTTAGCAGTGCTCCTGGTTGCACTGCACAGCTCCTGCACGCCTTCCGGCCACTAGGGGGTGACAAGTTTGTCCTGCTGTACACAAAGTGGACACAAATAAAATGCATCATATACAACCGTGCTGAATGCTTTTTTCTCGTCAGTCTTTACACAGGAAAAGGAGGGGTACACTGACCATGACTGTATGGGGTACACTGACCATGACTGTATGGTTAGTAGTAATACACAGGACTTGCCACTATGGCTAACAGAGGGTGAAATCAGGGAAAGGCTGGACAAACTTAACACAAACAAATCACCAGGCCCGGATGGCGTACATCCAAGAGTACTCAAGGAACTCAGTAAGGTTATATCCAGACCACTGTTCCTGATCTTGGCTGACAGTATTAGGACAGGAGATGTACCAGGGGATTGGAGGAAGGCTAACGTGATTCCGATATTCAAAAAGGGCCAGAGGCATATCCCGGGAAATTATAGGCCTGTCAATCTGACATCAATAATATGTAAACTTTTGGAGGGGATGATAAGGGACTATATCGTAGAATATGGCAAAGACTACAACATCATCAGCAGTAATCAGCACGGGTTTACAAATGGGCGTTCTTGTCAAACCAATCTCTTAGCATTCTACGAGGAGGTGAGCTGTGAGCTAGATAGGGGCAGACCAGTGGATGTGGTGTACTTGGATTTCGCTAAGGCGTTTGATACAGTTCCCCACAAGCGCTTGATTTATAAAATAAGGTCGGCAGGTATCGATAGCAGGGTTTGCTCTTGGATACGGAACTGGCTAGAAGGGCGGGTCCAAAGGGTGGTAATAAACAGCGCATACTCAGACTGGTCTGAGGTGGTAAGCGGGGTCCCCCAGGGCTCAGTCCTGGGACCAACCTTGTTCAATTTATTCATAAACAGCATTGAGGACGGGATCAGGAGTTCGATATCAGTTTTTGCAGATGACACAAAATTGGCCAGGGCAATAACTGCACAGCATGAAGCAGATATCCTACAGAATGACCTGGACAAAATAACGGAGTGGGCAACGACATGGCAAATGAGGTTTAATGTGGAGAAGTGTAAGGTTTTGCACTTGGGGACTAAAAACATAAAAACACAATACACGTTAGGAGGGGAACCCTTGGGGGAATCAAAAATGGAGAAAGATCTGGGAGTCTTGGTTGATGATAGATTAGGCAACAGCATGCAATGTCAAGCGGCAGCTGCCAAAGCCAGCAGAATATTAGCATGCATAAAGAAAGGGATGTATTCCAGAGATAAGACTATAATCCTTCCACTTTATAAAACTCTGGTCCGACCTCATCTGGAGTATTCTGTCCAGTTCTGGTCGCCGGTCCTCAGGAGGGATGTGTTGGAGCTGGAGAGAGTCCAGAGAAGGGCAACTAAACTGATTAGGGGATTGGATGACCTTAACTATGAAGAGCGGCTGCAATCGCTTGATTTATTTTCCCTAGAGAAGAGACGTCTGAGAGGGGACATGATAGCAATTTATAAATATCTTAATGGGGATCTCAGCTTAGAAAAAAAGCTGTTCATTCGAAAGGATTGCATGAGGACTCGAGGGCATACAATGCGATTAGAGGAGAAGCGTTTTAACCTCAGGCAACGAGGAGGATTCTTTACTGTTAGGGCTACAAGATTGTGGAATTGTCTACCACAAGAGGTGGTTTCTGCGGGTAGTATGGTGTCTTTCAAAAGACTCTTAGACTTACATCTCAAGGATCAGGAGATTAAGGGCTATGTTAGATGATTACAGTCACACACACCTACACAGGTTGAACTGGATGGACTGTTGTCTTTATTCAAACTCACCTACTATGTAACTATGTAACTATGTAACAATATACTGCGGTCTGTCACTGGTAGGGATGAACTGGTGCAGAATAGGGAACGTCCGGCCAGTGTAGAACAGTGATCAGCAATGCACCACAACGCATGGTAACGCAGCACTGTGCGTTGTAGTCAGCATTCCAAAAATAGTCCATATACCTTGTTCTGGAACATTTATCATATACCCATCACTGTTACATCGGATTTCATGGTGTATATACAAATGTCTCCATACTTCCATCTAGTGATAATTCTATGTACAGTATATCTCTGAATGTAACAAAAAACAGAGTGAATTACCAACACCCCCAACTGATCCAAGGGGAGGTGGGGGCTTTGGTAGTGAGTACACCCCTAAGTGACAATGTCCAAATTGGGCCCAAAGTGTCAATATTTTGTGTGGCCGCCATTATTTTCCAGCACTGCCTTAACCTTCTTGGGCATGAAGTTCACCAGAGCTTCACAGGTTGCCACTGGAGTCCTCTTCCCCTCCTCCATGATGACATCACAGAGCTGGTGGATGTTAGAGACCTTGCACTCCTCCACCTTCCATTTGAGGCCCCACAGATGCTCAATAGGGTTTAGGTCTGGAGACATGCTTGGCCAGTCCATCCCCTTTACCCTCAGCTTCTTTAGCAAGGCAGTGGTCATCTTGGAGGTGTGTTTGGGGTCGTTATCATGTTGGAATACTGCCCTGCAGCCCAGGCTCTGAAGGGAGGGGATCATGTTCTGCTTCAGTATGTCACAGTACATGTTGGCATTCATGGTTCCCTCAATGAACTGTAGCTCCCCAGTGCCGGTGTAACGTTAAAAAACCATACCCCGTGAAGAAACCATACCCCTCGTCACTTCCGGTCTGAAACAGCAGAGCAGCGCAGCAGAGCGCATGCTCAGAGCCCCGGAGACGTAATTGAAGAAGAAAGAAGTTCACAAGTGCGCATGCTCGGAGGGTATGATATGTTAACGGCACTAATACTTGCGGCGGTAAAATTAAAACAGTTCTGCTGCAACATCAATCATCTCCTCTCCTCTCCCTGTCACTTCCCTGATCTCCCCTAATAAATATAAAAGCGGCGGCGGGTGTATAAAATGTAAGTGACGGCGATCTGTGCTCCGTGATCCGCTTTTATATTTATTAACCGAGATCAGGGAAGTGACAGGGGAAGGAGCGGACATGAGGCATGATGCAGAGGAGCTGTTATAATGTAACCGCTGCAAGTTAAACTACCGTGAGAAATCCATACCCTCCGGAAGTGACGAGGGTATGGTTTTCTCACGGGTATGGTTTTTTCACGGAACACCGGCAGCACTCATGCAGCCCAAGACCATGACACTCCCACCACCATGCTTGGCTGTAGGAAGACACACTTGTCTTTGTACTCCTCACCTGGTTACCGCCACACACGCCTGACACCATCTGACCCAAATAAGTTTATCTTGGTCTCATCAGAGCACAGGAGATGGTTCCAGTAATCCATGTCCTTAGTCTGCTTGTCTTCAGCAAACTGTTTGCGGGCTTTCTTGTGGATCATCTTTAGAAGAGGCTTCCTTCTGGGATGACAGCCATGCAGTGGCGTAGCGTGGGGGGTGCAGGGGGGGCGGGCCGCACCAGGTGCAACATCTGGGGGGGCGCATCCGCAGTGTCACTCTGTCTCTCTAACTATGACATACACAGTTTACACACTGTCTGTGGCTGCCTCCATCTTAAGGCTGGGAGATGTCCAGCGCGGCCGCCCTATGGCTGAAAATGGCGGGTCAGGGCGGGGAGGGGCTGGACTGTGCCTCACCTGTCCATTGGTGTAGGGTGGGGTGGCGTTGCAAACCAAACCCTGCCTATGCCTGCTCTCCTCACTGCTCAGTCAGTTTAGCAGTGAGTGAGTCAGCAGCCTGGCGCTGTCACAGAGTGGGGTTTTTTTAATCACCTGATTAGAGCCAGAGGCTCTAATAGGCTTCAAAAAAGGGTGGACCCGGGGCGCAGAGCAGTGCACCCCGAGCCCACCCATTGTGTGACAATAGCGAATGAAAATTCGCTAATGTCACATGGATTCTCCTCCTGGCCAATCAGGAAGTGGGTCCGAGATCCGTTCCTGATTGGCCGAAAGGAGGAGGCGGGAGGACTCGAGGAATGCGGGGAACTGAGGAGAAGCCGCCGCTGCAGGTAAGTCTCTTTGCATTGAAGGGGGCACGCTGGTCTGTCTGCATTGAAAGGGGGCACGCTGGTCACTCTGCATTGAAAGGGGGCACGCTGGTCTCTCTGCATTGAAAGGGGGCACGCTGGTCTCTCTGCATTGAAAGGGGGCACGCTGGTCTCTCTGCATTGAATGGGGACACGCTGGTCTCTCTGCATTGAAAGGGGGGACGCTGGTCTCTACGCATTGAAAGGGGGCACGCTGGTCTCTCTGCATTGAAAGGGGGCACGCTGGTCACTCTGCATTGAAAGGGGGCATGCTGGTCACTCTGCATTGAAAGGGGGCACGCTGGTCACTCTGCATTGAAAGGGGGCACGCTGGTCATTCTGCATTGAAAGGGGGCACGCTGGTCTCTCTGCAATGAATGGGGGCACGCTGGTCTCTCTGCATTGAAAGGGGGCACGCTGGTCTCTCTGCATTGAAAGGGGGCACGCTGTTCTCTCTGCATTGAATGGGGGCACGCTGGTCTCTCTGCATTGAATGGGGGCACGCTGGTCATTCTGTATTGAAAGGGGGCACGCTGGTCTCTCTGCATTGAAAGGGGGCAAGCTGGTCATTCTGCATTGAAAGGGGGCACCCTGGTCATTCTGCATTGAAAGGGGGCACGCTGGTCATTCTGCATTGAAAGGGGGCCCACTGGTCTCTCTGCATTGAATGGGGGCAAGCTGGTCTCTCTGCATTGAAAGGGGGCACGCTGGTCATTCTGCATTGAAAGGGGGCACGTTGGTCATTCTGCATTGAAAGGGGGCATGCTGGTCTCTCTGCATTGAAAGGGGGCACGCTGGTCTCTCTGCATTGAAAGGGGGCACGCTGGTCTCTCTGCATTGAAAGGGGGCACGCTGGTCTCTCTGCATTGAATGGGGACACGCTGGTCTCTCTGCATTGAATGGGGGCACACTGGTCATTCTGCATTGAAAGGGGGGACGCTGGTCTCTATGCATTGAAAGGGGGCACGCTGGTCACTCTGCATTGAAAGGGGGCACGCTGGTCATTCTGCATTGAAAGGGGGCACGCTGGTCTCTCTGCAATGAATGGGGGCACGCTGGTCTCTCTGCATTGAAAGGGGGCACGCTGTTCTCTCTGCATTGAATGGGGGCACGCTGGTCATTCTGCATTGAATGGGGGCACGCTGGTCTCTCTGCATTGAATGGGGGCACGCTGGTCATTCTGTATTGAAAGGGGGCATGCTGGTCTCTCTGCATTGAAAGGGGGCACGCTGGTCATTCTGCATTGAAAGGGGGCACCCTGGTCATTCTGCATTGAAAGGGGGCACGCTGGTCATTCTGCATTGAAAAGGGGGCCCACTGGTCTCTCTGCATTGAATGGGGGCAAGCTGGTCTCTCTGCATTGAAAGGGGGCACGCTGGTCATTCTGCATTGAAAGGGGGCACGTTGGTCATTCTGCATTGAAAGGGGGCATGCTGGTCTCTCTGCATTGAAAGGGGGCACTCTGGTCTCTCTGCATTGAAAGGGGGCACGCTGGTCATTCTGCATTGAAAGGGGACACACTGGTCTCTCTGCATTGAAAGGGGGCGTGCTGGTCTCTCTGCATTGAAAGGAGGCACGCTGGTCATTCTGCATTGAAAGGGGGCACGCTGGTCATTCTGCATTGAAAGGGGACATGCTGGTCATTCAAACTTGTATTTAGATGCATTTTACTTTGAAAGGGGGCACGCTGGTCATTCAAACTTGTATTTAGATGCATTTTACTTTAATTACATCAGTATTTTCATAACAAACAATACATGTGCTTAGGGGGTAAGGGTTCTTTAACTAATCTAGTGGAAGAGACTCGAGTGCTAAAATCCCACGGGTTAGGGGGCGCAAATTACTTGCCTTGCCCCGGGTGCTGACAACCCACGCTACGCCACTGCAGCCATGCAGACCAATTTGATGCAGTGTGCGGCGTATGGTCTGAGCACTGACAGGCTGACCCCCCACCCCTTCAACCTCTGCAGCAATGCTGGCAGCACTCATACGTCTATTTCCCAAAGACAACCTCTGGATATGACGCTGAGCACGTGCACTCAACTTCTTTGGTGGACCATGGTGAGGCCTGTTCTGAGTGGAACCTGCCCTGTTACACCGCTGTATGGTCTTGGCCACTGTGCTGCAGCTCAGTTTCAGGGTCTTGGCAATCTTCTTATAGCCTAGGTCATCTTTATGTAGAGCAACAATTCTTTTTTTCAGATCCTCAGAGAGTTTTTTGCCATGAGGTGCCATGTTGAACTTCCAGTGACCAGTATGAGAGAGTGAGAGCGATAACACCAAATTTAACACACCTGCTCCCCATTCACACCTGAGACCTTGTAACACTAACGAGTCACATGACACCGGGGAGGGAAAATGGCTAATTGGGCCCAATTTGGATATTGTCACTTAGGGGTGTACTCACTTTTGTTGCCAGTAGTTTAGACATTATTGGCTGTGTGTTGAGTTATTTTGAGGGGACAGTAAATTTACACTGTTATACAAGCTGTACACTCACTACTTTACATTGTAGCAAAGTCTCATTTCTTCAGCGTTGTCACATGAAAAGATAGAATAAAATATTTACAGAAATGTGAGGGGTGTACTTACTTTTGTGAGATAATGTATATTACATATCGTATTCCAAATTATCATTATTACTAATAGGCATAAATATATCAGTATATCATAACAGAATTAAAAAGGAGAAACAAATGGACAAGAAAAAATAAAATAAAATATAAAAAATAAATAAATGATGGGGATGTGAGGCATCAAGCCGCATCGGATCAAAAGGGGAGAGGACTTCAAACGAGTTGAAGGACAGGGAAGGGAATAAAAAGAAGCAGCATATAATATGCATGATCGTTCTTACCCATAAGTAAGATCAAATCAGATCAAATGACAAACTTCTTGCAGGGTTAACCATTTAACGACCGACCACCGCAGATATACTGCGGCAGGCAGCCGCTGCTGGGCAAAGTGACGTATGGGTACGTCACTCGCTCAGCCACCTGTGGGGGGTGAGCGCACGACGCCGGAGGCGTGCTCCCACCCCCGCTCGTTCCCTGGCATCCCCGCGCGAGTGACCGGCGGCTCCGATGTCCGCCGGCCACTCGAGATCTCCCACTGGAGAGGGAGAAAGGCAGGCGGCTGATGTAAACACATCAACACACGTCATTCTCCCTGGTGTAACTGCAGAGATCATACGATCCTGCTATGTAGGATCGTATGTCTCTGTGGTTACATCACTAGCCACACCCCTTTACAGTAAGAAGCACGCCCCTAGGGACACACTTAACCCCTTGATCACTAATAAAGTTAACCCCTTCCCTGCCAGTGTCATTTTAACAGTAACAGTGCATATTTATAGCACTGATTACTGTAGTAACGTCACTGGTACCCCCACAAGTGTCAAAAATGTCAGTTAAGGGTCCGGTCTGCCGCAATGTCGCAGTCCCGCAAAAAACAAAAAAAAGCAGATCGCCGCCATTACTTGTTAAAATAAAAACAATAAAAATTACATAAATCTTTCCCGTAGTTAGTAAACGCAATAACTTTTGCACAAACCAATCAATTGCGATTTTTTTTTTTTACCAAAAATATGTAGCAGAAAACAAATTGGCCTAAAATGTTAAAAAATTTTGATTTTTACATTTTTTCGGGGGGAATTTCATATAAAAAAAAATGTGAAAAATATAAAAAATATTGTTATTTTTTAAGAATTGTCGCTCTTCTTTTGTTTATATCGCAAAAAGTAAAAATCGCACAGGTGATCAAATACCACCAAAAGAAAGCTCTGTTTGTGGGGAAAAAAGGACGTCAATTTCATTTGGGTACGGCGTCGCACGACCACGCAATTGTCCGTTAAAGTCACGCAGTGCCGAATCGCAAAATAGGCCCTGGTCTTTGAGCAGCCAAATCCTCCGGGGATTAAGAGGTTAAATAACAAAAAATGGAGCCTTGGCATCTTTGCATAAAAAAAGCTAAAATGATGTAAAATCTCAAGAACACCAAATCACGCCAAGAGGAACCGAATGGCTAGTGCAAAAGAAGTGGACACCTATGAGTGACAGGACAAAAACACATAAGAACCCATTATATTGGGTAATAAGTGTGGATATAAGAAAAACCAGGCAAAGTGAAATTGCAAAAGAACCCAAAAAATGAATTTGTGTAAAGTGTTAAATTTACAAGAGTATAATTGTATCTATACCAGTGACCAGAGGGAAAAAGTGCAAATGAAGAGTAGCAGTGATTAAAAATGGACATCCGAAAGCCTAGTGTGATTATATGTGCCAAAAATGTGAAACACCCAAAACCAACGTCACAATGAAAGACAGCAAACACCACAATATTCCAAATAAAATATATATTAACCACTTGCCGTCTGCTCACATTGCTGTTACTGCAGCAATATGGCTCATTATCGTCCATCGACGTAGACCTATATCGCTGGACTCCTCCCATTGTGGGCGGCGCGCGCGCGCAGCCGGAGGCTCGCTCCCGCTGTGTTCAGTCACAGCAGGAGTCGGGCCAGGGGAGGAGCAGCGGCGATTGCCGCTGCTCTTCCCCGATCGTCGGGGAATCGAGTGTGGAGATCCGCCCGCTTTCGTAAACAAAGTGGGCGGATCTCCTAAGTGACAGGCAGGGACCGATTGCAGGGTTCAGCATAGCTGAACCCTGGATCTGTCCTTGTGTCACTCAGTCACCTCCCCCCACACACGTCAGTAAGCACCAGGCATACATTAACCCCTCCCTCTCCAATAAAGTTAACCCCTTCCCTGCCAGTGTCATTTTTACAGTAACAGTGCATATTTATAGCACTGATTACTGTAGAAATGTCACTGGTACCCCCAAAAGTGTCAAAAATGTCAGTCAAGGGTCCGATCTGTCCGCCGCAATGTCACAGTCCCGCAAAAAAAAAAAAAAATCGTAGATCGCCGCCATTACTTGTTAAAAAAAAACACCAAAAATGACAAAAATCTTTCCCTTTGTTAGTAAACGCAATAACTTTTGCACAAACCAATCAAAATACGCTTATTGTGATTTTTTTTACCAAAAATATGTAGCAGGAAACAAATTGGCCAAAAATTTTAAAAAATTTTGATTTTTACATTTTTCTTTGGGGGAATTTCATATAAAAAAAACGTGAAAAATATTGTTATTTTTTCAAAATTGATGCTTTTTTTTTGTTTATAGCGCAAAAAGTAAAAATCGCACAGGTGATCAAATACCACCAAAAGAAAGCTCTGTTTGTGGGAAAAAAAAGGACGTAAATTTCATTTGGGTACAGCGTTGCACGACCACGCAATTGTCAGTTAAAGTCGCACAGTGCCGAATCGCAAAAAGTGGCCTGGACGTAAGACAGCAAAATCCTCCGGTGGTAAAGTGGTTAACCACTTTACCACTAAGCCTATTTTTGACACTTTTTGTTCACAAGTTTAAATCAGTATTTTTTGCTAGAAAACTACTTAAAACCCCCAAACATTATATATATATATTTTTTTAGCAAAGACTCTGGAAAATATAATGTCGGTCATTGCAAAATTTTTTGTCACGCGGTATTTGCGCAGCGGTCTTTAAAACGCCATTTTTTTGGAAAAAAATTTGAAAAATCACATTTCACTGCATTTAAAAAATACTAAACAGTAAAGTTAGCCCATTTTTTTTTTGTATATTGTGAAAGATGATGTCACGCCGAGTAAATAGATACCCAACATGTTACGGTTTAAAATTGCGCCCCCCCGTGGGATGGTGACAAACTACGGTCAATAGAGATCTCAATCTGCGATGCTTTAAATGTATTTAACGGTTACCAGTTTAGAGGTAGAGTGTAGCTCTTTTTTTTAAGTTATTGCCCACGCTCTGGCGATCGCGGCGATACCTCACATGTGTGGTTTGAACAGCGATTTTATTCGCGGCTCAACTTGCGTATACGTTTTTTTTCTGCGCGAGCTAACGGTGACGGGGGCGGCTAAAATTTTTTTTTTTTCCTATTTATTTTTTCTTCTTTTTTTACTTTTTTACAGGTTTTTTTTAAAAAAAAAATCTGATCACTTTTATTGCTGTCACAAGCAATGTAAACATCCCTTGTGACACCAATATGTAGTGACAGGTAAACTTTATGGAGGGATCGGGGGTCTAAAAGACCCCAAACCCCTCCACTACACTTCCCTGTATGCAAAACGCCGAAAACGGCATTTTTGCATACAGCCGTTTTTCAAATCTGCCGCCTTTTGCAGCATAGTAACCCGGAAGTGACGTCATGGATGCTGCCTCCGGGTTACGTCATCGGAGACCCGATTGATGCCGTTTCCGGCATTCATCGGGACTCCATCCAGCCGGCGGATGTGCCGGCTGGGTGCTCGGGGCTCCCGGTGGGATGGGAGCCCCGAGCAAAGCCATGGAAGGTGGCGGGAGGGGAGGGACGTCCCCTCCCGCCCCCCAGGTAACGATCGAGCGGCTCCCGAGCCGCATCGGTCGTTACCGACAGAAAGCCGACCGTCGGCTTCAAACAACGGTACCAGGATGATGCCACTAGCTAGAGGCATCATCCCGGTATAACCACGCAAAGTCAACCTACGTAGATCTACGTGGCTGGTCGTTAAGTGGTTAAATTCCACTCACCAGATATATAAAAAAGCAAAAGGAAAAATTTCCATATGCAAGTAAAACGGTCCTTAGGTGAATCATTGGGCTCAAAGTGGGGACAAAATGTACCACACATAAGGCCCAGATGTAACAAGTATGAGATAGATAGGAGTCTCCATTAGATTAATAAATAAATATGTCCAGAGTAATCCCCAAAAAAAAAAGCAAACTTGTCTTTCATAGGCTGCCAAAGATAAAAAACATGGGGAAATGTATCAATTTAACAGATACTCCGATAGATAAACCAGGTAAGACTTCCTAGTTGATACACTTTACAGTGGGACTTACCATAGCCCCAAACTGATTTTCTTTTTAAAGGCCGTGGTGTGTGAACACTCAGACTAACACCCGGTGCATAACAAAGTGCTCACACACAGACGTGAAGAACACAAAAATTGCACAGGGTGTGCGAAGTGATCCTCCAAAGAGGACGGACCCTGACCCTGATCCCCCGGGGCGCAAGACTCCTGACAGGGACTGAGGTACTTCCATGGTCTGCCCGGCCGAAACCAGGCGAACCCCGTTCTCTGGGAGGACTGCTGAAACAGCCCACCCCAAGTACTAGGTGTGGCTCCCCCAAAGAGAGACCCCATGAGAGAGGGCGAACTAAGCCAAAAGGCCATATCCACCCCCTCCTAAGACTTTCAAGGTAGGCCTGAGGACCCACACCCTACTTATCATGTGAAAAAAAGGTGAAAGTGAAGTGACAGAACAACAAAGAAAACAACACACAAACAAAAAGGTGGGGAAAGTGCATAGTGCCATAGTGAGATACCATGGAAGGCCTTCCGGCCAGGAATAAAAAATTCCTCTGGTCCAAGCCAAAAGGCCCATCCCTAGAGGCAGGTGCGAAAAAAGTGTGTGTGTGGTGCAGTGACCAAGGTGCCAAAAAACTCAAGGCGAGCTGCCCCTCACCAGTGAGAATTATGGCACCCCTGGGCTACCACCCCAGGGGCACGTACACCACGGGCTTCTTTCAGTCCTGGCCTTTGGCCAGACCAGTGCAGCCCACCCCTACCAGGAGGCTTCAGAACTTAGATGGCTTAGGGAGCGCCTGCCCTCACCATAGCCCCAAACTGATGACTCACCCAGTAGAATGAATGCCGAGCTGTAAGAATGTTAGGTTTGAAATAGTGGAAGAACCTCCTCCCCTACCGCTCGCCTCCCGCCCCCTACATCCTCCCGCCAAGCGCCGCTGTGTGCCTGCGTGCGGGAGGATGTTCCTAAACTCTCCCGCGTCAGTTCCGGTTACACATAGCCGGAAATGATGTGTCTGGCGGGCCGTGGTTGAGACCGGATAAGAGACATCCGACGACCACGGAAGCCGGAGGAGAGGAGCAGCACATCCCCCCCTCCACCTCCAGCCCGGCCAAAAAGCACACAATCAAGGTAGGTATTTAAGGTAGGAAAATATCCAACCTAGATGTGATAAAAGTAACGTCTTAAGAACATGTATAGTCAGACCCCAAAGGGGTATTTACAGTGCCTTGCGAAAGTATTCGACCCCCTTGAACTTTTTGACCTTTTGCCACATTTCAGGCTTATAAAACTGTAATTTTTTGTGAAGAATCAACAACAAGTGGGACACAATCATGAAGTGGAACGAAATTTTTCAGCCCCTTTACTTTCAGTGCAGCAAACTCTCTCCAGAAGTTCAGTGAGGATCTCTGAATGATCCAATGTTGTGACCTAAATGACTAATGATGATAAATAGAATCCACCTGTGTGTAATTATAAATGCACCTGCACTGTGATAGTCTCAGAGGTCCGTTTAAAGCGCAGAGAGCATCATGAAGAACAAGGAACACACCAGGCAGGTCCGAGATACTGTTGTGGAGAAGTTTAAAGCCGGATTTGGATACAAAAAGATTTCCCAAGGAGCACTGTGCAAGCGATAATATTGAAATGGAAGGAGTATCAGACCACTGCAAATCTACGAAGACCTGGCCGTCCCTCTAAACTTTCAGCTCATACAAGGAGAAGACTGATCAGAGATGCAGCCAAGAGGCCCATGATCACTCTGGATGAACTGCAGAGATCTACAGCTGAGGTGGGAGACTCTGTCCATAGGACAACAATCAGTCGTATACTGCACAAATCTGCCCTTTATGGAAGAGTGGCAAGAAGAAAGACATTTCTTAAAGATATCCATAAAAAGTGTCGTTTAAAGTTTGCCACAAGCCACCTGGAAGACACCAAACATGTGGAAGAAGGGGCTCTGGTCAGATGAAACCAAAATCAAACTTTTTGGCAACAATGCAAAACGTTATGTTTGGCGTAAAAGCAACACAGCTCATCACCCTGAACACACCATCCCCACTGTCAAACATGGTGGTGGCAGCATCATGGTTTGGGCCTGCTTTTCTTCAGCAGGGACAGGGAAGATGGTTAAAATTGATGGGAAGATGGATGGAGCCAAATACAGGACCATTCTGGAAGAAAACCTGATGGAGTCTGCAAAAGACCTGAGACTGGGACGGAGATTTGTCTTCCAACAAGACAATGATCCAAAACATAAAGCAAAATCTACAATGGAATGGTTCACAAATAAACATATCCAGGTGTTAGAATGGCCAAGTCAAAGTCCAGACCTGAATCCAATCGAGAATCTGTGGAAAGAACTGAAAACTGCTGTTCACAAACGCTCTCCATCCAACCTCACTGAGCTCGAGCTGTTTTGCAAGGAGGAATGGGCAAGAATTTCAGTCTCTCGATGTGCAAAACTGATAGAGACATAACCCAAGCGACTTACAGCTGTAATCGCAGCAAAAGGTGGCGCTACAAAGTATTAACTTAAGGGGGCTGAATAATTCTGCACGACCAATTTTTCAGTTTTTTATTTGTTAAAAAAGTTTGAAATATCCAATAAATTTTGTTCCACTTCATGATTGTGTCCCACTTGTTGATTCTTCACAAAAAATTACAGTTTTATATCTTTAGGTTTGAAGCCTGAAATGTGGCAAAAGGTCGCAAAGTTCAAGGGGGCCGAATACTTTCGCAAGGCACTGTATATACACCATGGTGATAAGAGAAAAAAGGGGGAGAGGAAGGAGAGACATGTCTCATATCCTTACCCACAAATCAGGTTTGGTGATGAAGGGATTGGGTCCAGCATACAGGCGTTAAGGGCACGGCATAAATCCAAATACAGTGATACCTCGGTTCACGAACGCTTCTGTTCACCAACAACTCGGTTCACGAACAGAAAAGTTCATAAAAATATGATCCGGTTCACGAACAGGAGCCGCGGCCATTTTAATGCTATTTCCAGGCTGTCACATGGACGTTACTTCCTGTAGGAAGATCTTGGAGAGAAGAAGAGACACAGAAAGAAGTACTGTGAAGACACTTTTTGGTGTGCTTTTTAGCACATACAGTACTATACTGTACTTACTGTATTGTATTTCACAGCCTCCCACCTGCCTTCCTCCATGCCAGAAGTCATCTCAAGCAAGGTTAGTGTTCTCTCTTTATACATTACTCTACTGTACTAATGTGTATTGTTTTTTGTTTCATATTTTTGTGCTTCAAAAACCCCCAAAAAAAGGTCAGAACGGATTTACATTGAACCCTATGGGAAAATGTGCCCAAAATTCGGTTTGCGACCAGAGTCAGTTCACAAATAAAGTTCGTGAACCGAGGTATCACTGTATTGGGATACTTGGTATTTCTAAGAATTATATATATGTATCTATGTGGAGATACACCACTGAGGAGAGAACAAAATAAAAATAAAATTAAATAAAATTAGAGAGCCATATAAACATGTAAGCATTGATAATGCTACATGTGATAGGCTACGAATCACAATGTTATATAATAAAATGTCAATGCTTATGATAGGTAAGGCAATGGCTGGCTCACATACCTGTTAATCACATAGAGAGCAAGTGCTATCAGGGCTGCTGTTAGAAATCGAGGGGCCCCCGTACAGACTATAAAAAATATTAAAGATATAATTAACTAAAATCACAACAAAATCACTATTATCAGACACAAATATAACATAACTCGCATAATTCCTGCTAAATCTAAAAAAAAAAACTATGTTAAATAAAAAAGAAGATGAGATGAGAAAAATATACAGGCTGGGCAGTTGGAGCTCAGTAATCAGAGAGACAGAGAGAGAGAAACAAAGTTACAAATAAACTCCTGAGCAGAGATAAGTGCTGGGAGGGGGGGGGCACACAGGGAGGGGGATTAGTGAGGTTGGGAGGGGGCACACAAGGGAGGAGGATTAGTGAGGGACGACTGTCTCTTTCTCAATAGATAAAAGCTGATAGCAGGGAGAGGGACAGATCAGATTCAGGTGCTGGAGGAAGATTTCTGTATTTGTTGTCCATCACTCTCTGTGTGGCCCCCCCTGTGTGCTCGGGCCCCCTACAAGAGGGCTGGTGGTCCCCCCCTATCAGCGGTTCTGAGCGCTATACTTCCTGATACAATGGAAAGGAGTTTGTGAGCTCTAAAAGGTGAATCCAGGGATCCCTCCAGCAGTAGCCAGAGCGGGCAGCACCTGTAATATAACTCAGGTGACTAGAGTGTGTATAATATCAGGTAAGTGGTAGCTTTCAGTAAGTGATATTAACATTAACATATTTTTTTTATGAGATATTGTACTGTTGTTGTGCCAACAAAGTCCAACCATCCATGCATTCTCTAGTTTTATAGTACAGGAGATGGTCAGAGACTGCAGACATAGTACAGGAGATGGTCAGAGACTGCAGACATGGTACAGGAGATGGTCAGAGACTGCAGACATGGTACAGGAGATGGCCAGAGACTGCAGACATGGTACAGGAGACGGTCAGAGACTGCAGACATGGTACAGGAGATGATCAGAGACTGCAGACATGGTACAGGAGATGGTCAGAGATTGCAGACATAGTACAGGAGATGGTCAGAGACTGCAGACATAGTACAGGAAATGCTCAGAGATTGCAGACATAGTACAGGAGATGTTCAGAGACTGCAGAGATAATACAGGAGATGGTCAGAGACTGCAGACATAGTACAGGAGATGGTCAGAGACTGCAAACATAGTACAGGAGATGGTCAGAGACTGCAGACATAGTACAGGAGATGTTCAGAGACTGCAAACATAGTACAGGAGATGTTCAGAGACTGCAGACATAGTACCAGTGGTGGCTGGTGCTCAAAATTTTTTTTTGGGGGGGGGGGGGGGGGCGCAAACAGAAAAATGTAATAGGCATTGCTTCGCTGCAAAAAATGCGGTCAAAAATAGCGTGACTTTGAGGTCACACAAGTGTGAAAGGGGCCTTCAGTAATCAAGGTACAGTGTGCCCCCATCAATGCAGAGTGACCAGTGAGCAATGCCCCCATCAATGTAGAGTGACCACAGCATGCCCCCATCAATGCAGAGTGACCACGGTGTGCCCCCTTTAATGTAAAGTGACCATAGCATGCCCCCATCAATGTAGAGTGACCACGGTGTGCCCTATTAATGTAGAGTGACCACAGCGTGCCCCCATTAATGTAGAGTGACCACAGCGTGCCCCCATCAATGTAGAGTGACCACAGCGTGCCCCCTTCAATGTAGAGTGACCACAGCGTGCCCCCTTCAATGTAGAGTGACCACAGCATGCCCCCATCAATGCAGAGTGACCACGGTGTGCCCCCTTTAATGTAAAGTGACCATAGCGTGCCCCCATCAATGTAGAGTGACCACAGCATGCCCCCTTCAATGTAGAGTGACCACAGCATGCCCCCATCAATGCAGAGTGACCACGGTGTGCCCCCTTTAATGTAAAGTGACCATAGCGTGCCCCCATCAATGTAGAGTGACCACAGCGTGCCCCCTTCAATGTAGAGTGACAACAGCGTGCCCCCTTCAATGTAGAGTGACCACAGCGTGCCCCCATCAAGGTAGAGTGACCACAGCGTGCCCCCTTTAATGTAAAGTGACCATAGCGTGCCCCCATCAATGTAGAGTGACCACAGCATGCCCCCTTCAATGTAGAGTGACCACAGCATGCCCCCATCAATGCAGAGTGACCACGGTGTGCCCCCTTTAATGTAAAGTGACCATAGCGTGCCCCCATCAATGTAGAGTGACCACAGCGTGCCCCCTTCAATGTAGAGTGACAACAGCGTGCCCCCTTCAATGTAGAGTGACCACAGCGTGCCCCCATCAAGGTAGAGTGACCACAGCATGCCCCCTTCAATGTAGAGTGACCACGGTGTGCCCCCTTCAATGTAGAGTGACCACGGTGTGCCCCCATCAATGTAGAGTGACCACAGCATGCCCCCTTCAATGTAGAGTGACCACGGTGTGCCCCCTTCAATGTAGAGTGACCATGGTGTGCCCCCATCAATGTAGAGTGACCACGGTGTGCCCCCATCAATGTAGAGTGACCACAGCGTGCCCCCTTCAATGTAGAGTGACCACGGTGTGCCCCCTTCAATGTAGAGTGACCACAGCATACCCCCATCAATGTAGAGTGACCACGGTGTGCCCTCATCAATGTAGAGTGACCACAGCGTGCCCCCATCAATGTAGAGTGACCACAGCGTGCCCCCTTCAATGTAGAGTGACCACGGTGTGCCCCCTTCAATGTAGAGTGACCACGGTGTGCCCCCTTCAATGTAGAGTGACCACAGCATACCCCCATCAATGTAGAGTGACCACGGTGTGCCCCCATCAATGTAGAGTGACCACGGTGTGCCCCCATCAATGTAGAGTGACCACAGCGTGCCCCCTTCAATGTAGAGTGACCACGGTGTGCCCCCTTCAATGTAGAGTGACCACAGCATACCCCCATCAATGTAGAGTGACCACGGTGTGCCCTCATCAATGTAGAGTGACCACAGCGTGCCCCCATCAATGAAGAGTGACCACAGCATGCCCTCATCAATGTAGAGTGACTTGGTGGGTGGATCAGAGTGTACACATTGCTGTGCGGAAAGCGTGCTCCCTAGACAGTTATTGGCGATTAATGGAAAGCTCCTAATCTCTAATTGCGATTGGGAGCTTTCCAATCATGTGTCCGCCAATCATGGTCAGGAACACTGCCCCACCTCCCAGCATCAGAAACCTCTTAAAAAGCTTAGAGGCACTGGCATTAAGGGGTTAAAGAGGAGTGGTTGGGGCAGTAAAAATGCACAGCCCCTCCCCCCAAAACACAAATGTAAAGTATACTCTTACTGTGTCTTCTGAACATCAGCATTAGGATCTATACAGAGTACAGCAGGCTCACAGCACATCACATGGCAGTTCATTGCTGACTTTATGGCTGCACCGGGCTGCAGTCTGTAACTCTCAGTACAGCCATCATTGAACAAAGTCAGCAATGAACTGCCATGTGATGCTGTGTGACAGAGCTATGGATCGCCTGCTGTACTCTGTGTATATCCTAATGCTGATGTTCAGAAGACACAGTGAGGATTCTGGTGACTGTATCCCAATATTAGTGTCACTCACTGTGTGATGCTGCCATGCCGCTGCCTCCGCAGCTGGGACTAGTAGTGCTGCTGCTTCTCCCTGTCAGTTTTTTGAACCCATTCCCAGTGATTATTCATCTTACCTTAGGTGTGCTGTATGGATCGAAAGCTGCGCAGGCATTTAACCCCTACATGGCCAGCTAGGCAGAAGAGCCCACAATCCCCCCCCCCCCCCCCCCCACCAAAAAGTTAAAGAGCTGTTGCACAGAACTGATGACACACAGGAGGATTTGGTTTGCAGATCTGAGCAGCCAGCCAGTGTCTGGAGGATTATAAAGGCTGCTAGAAATCAGGGAAGGAAAGAGAAGGCAGACAAAGCATTGAGTAGGGGAGATAGATCTTTAGTGTAGGGGAGGAAAGTGATCTGTTATAGGAGGGAGCTTAAGCCCCGTACACACGTACCGATTGTCGGCCGTAAATATTCGACCGATCGGCCGATTGTAGGCTTGTTAGTATGAAGCTTCCGACAGCCGACAGCGCACTTTCGACCGAAAAGAATCTGTTGTGCAGACATTAAAATTTTTGTTGGCCAACACCAGAACGGCCGATTGTTCGCCAGTCAGTACAGAATTCGGCCGACAATGAGCAGATTTGTAAGACTGGGCATGCTCAGAAAAGAAAAAACACACAGAAAGTTAAACATCACATGACATCACTTCTGCAGTCGGCTGTTGTTGGCCGACAAAATTCATGTGCAGTCCTTTGCAGTTTTCAACAGACACGACAGCCCTGGACAAAAGACGGCCGATCGTTCGGCCGACGATCGGTACGTGTGTACGGGGCATTACAGAGAATTGTGATCTGCATACAGGTAAGCTGCTAATACATGAAATGAGACATGAGCCGCCTGAGTGTAGGAGACTGGAACCTGCGGCTGTAGTGTCAGTGTCAGCAGCCTTCAATCCACCCGATCTCTGCATCTGTCCTGATAGAGCGGGACATATACACAAAATCCCTCCGCCAGAGCAGGCAGCTGACTGACTGACCGGAACAATAAGTTAGCAGAGCAGGTTGCAGCGAGGGAGGCGGCGGCTGAGTGGGGCTCGATGCGGGGACAGGCTGCGGCGGCTCGTGGCTTCTCTTGAATGAATTGAACTCACCTCACTCACTGTTCCGACCCGCGTACTGCTGCTGAGTCGGCCCAGGGCGGCGGGAGTGTTGTCTGCACTCCGCCACTGCATAGTACAGGAGATGATCAGAGACTTCTGACATGGTACAGAAAATAGTCAGAGACTGTAGACATAGTACAGGAGATGGTCAGAGACTGCAGACATAGTACAGGAGACGGTCAGAGACTGCAGACATAGTACAGGAGATGGTCAGAGACTGCAGACATAGTACCGGAGATGGTCAGAGACTGCTGACATGGTACAGAAAAAATAGTCAGAGACTGTAGACATAGTACAGGAGACGGTCAGAGACTGCAGACATTCTACAGGAGACGGTCAGAGACTGCAGACATTCTACAGGAAACGGTTAGAGACTGCAGACATAGTACAGGAGATGGTCAGAGACTGCAGACATAGTACAGGAGACGGTCAGAGACTGCAGACATAGTACAGGAGATGGTCAGAGACTGGAGACATAGTACAGGAGATGGTCAGAGACTGCAGACATAGCACAGGAGACGGTCAGAGACTGCAGACATGGTACAGGAGACGGTCAGAGACTGCAGACATTCTACAGGAAACGGTTAGAGACTGCAGACATAGTACAGGAGATGGTCAGAGACTGCAGACATAGCACAGGAGACGGTCAGAGACTGCAGACATTCTACAGGAAACGGTTAGAGACTGCAGACATAGTACAGGAGATGGTCAGAGACTGCAGACATAGTACAGGAGATGGTCAGAGACTGCAGACATAGTACAGGAGATGGTCAGAGACTGCAGACATAGTACAGGAGATGATCAGAGACTGCAGACATAGTACAGGAGACGGTCAGAGACTGCAGACATAGTACAGGAGATGGTCAGAGACTGCAGACATAGTACCGGAGATGGTCAGAGACTGCTGACATGGTACAGAAAATAGTCAGAGACTGTAGACATAGTACAGGAGACGGTCAGAGACTGCAGACATTCTACAGGAGACGGTCAGAGACTGCAGACATTCTACAGGAAACGGTTAGAGACTGCAGACATAGTAGAGGAGATGGTCAGAGACTGGAGACATAGCACAGGAGACGGTCAGAGACTGCAGACATAGCACAGGAGACGGTCAGAGACTGCAGACATGGTACAGGAGACGGTCAGAGACTGCAGACATTCTACAGGAAACGGTTAGAGACTGCAGACATAGTACAGGAGATGGTCAGAGACTGCAGACATAGCACAGGAGACGGTCAGAGACTGCAGACATAGTACAGGAGATCATCAGAGACAAACCCCGTAAACAAATCCTGTAGCTGCGGACTTTTAATATAAGGACACTTACCTTTCCACGGATCCCACAATGTGGGCACCCCAACCCGATCCGTCCATTGGCTCTGGGTGCAGCACCGCCATCTTTACTAAGGGAAACAGGAAGTGAAGCCTTGCAGATTCACAGCCAGGTTTCCTACTGCGCATGCGCAAGTCTCGCTGCGCTATCTGAATGGTCTCACTGTCTCCTGAGACCTGTGTGTCTCCCAAAAGGCGAGGGGGGAGAAGAGGGGCCGGAAATTACATAGATAGCCGATCTTACCCAGAAGTGGGAGGGGGTACCTGGTTATGACAAGTATCCTCTCACCCCTCCCCAGAAAGGCAGCGGGGGGGGGGGGGGGAGGAGCAAACAAGTGGAGCTTCCCATTTTTGGTGGAGCTCCGCTTTAAGCAGAAAGCAGATCATCACCCTGGAAGATGTCTGATAACCCCCCTCCCCCTCCCCCCATGTCTGTACCTCCAATCAGCTCTTGTATAGCCTGCGACAGAACAGCGTCCCCCTCCCCCGTCTGCGGGACGCCATCTTCACACTTCTCATTGGCCTCGCTGTGCAGGGACCGCTTGTTCTTCTGTATGAGGGGGATGACCGGAGGCGTGGCCACAGGAGGCGGGGTTAGCGCTGTAATGGGGGAAAAAAATCATCTTTAACCACTTGAAGACCCGAAATATTCCGACACGTTTTATTTAAATCATTATTTATTGCTAGAAAATTACTTATAACCTCCAAATATTATATATATAAATTATTTAAAAATATATATGAAAATTTTTATATATATATACGCACACATATAGATATATATAGATATATTTTTTTAGCAGAAACCCTGGGGAATAAAGTGGCGATTATTGCAATTATTTTATATATAAAAAAAAAGAAATAAATTTTAATGAATTATAAAGGAAAACACAATTTATACCCCAATGTTTTATTTTTTGTAAACTGGAAGAATAATATTATGCTGAGTAAAATCTTCCTATCATGTTACTCTTTATAATTGCGCTCACTCATGGAATGGCGACAAACTGCGATACATAAATATCTCCATAGATGGCGCTTTAATCCCCTTTACTGGTTCCCAGTTTAGAGTCACAGAGGAGATCTATGAGGTGGGGGAGGTGTCCTGTAGATGTATAGAGGTGGGGGAGGTGTCCTGTAGATGTATAAAGGTGGGGGAGGTGTCCTGTAGATCTGAAGCGGTGGGGGGGGGGGGTCCTGTAGATGTATAGAGGTGGGGGAGGGGTACTGTAGATGTATAGAGGTGGGGGAGGGGTACTGTAGATGTATAGAGGTGGGGGAGGTGTCCTGTAGATCTGAAGTGGTGGGGGAGGGGTCCTGTAGATCTATAGAGGTGGGGGAGGGGTCCTGTAGATCTATAGAGGTGGGGGAGGGGTCCTGTAGATGTATAGAGGTGGGGGAGGGGTACTGTAGATGTATAGAGGTGGGGGAGGTGTCCTGTAGATCTGAAGTGGTGGGGGAGGGGTCCTGTAGATCTATAGAGGTGGGGGAGGTGTCCTGTAGATGTATAGAGGTGGGGGAGGGGTCCTGTAGATCTAAAGCGGTGGGGGAGGGGTCCTGTAGATGTATAGAGGTGGGGGAGGTGTCCTGTAGATGTATAGAGGTGGGGGAGGGGTCCTGTAGATCTAAAGCGGTGGGGGAGGGGTCCTGTAGATGTATAGAGGTGGGGGAGGGGTCCTGTAGATGTATAGAGGTGGGGGAGGGATCCTGTAGATCTATAGAGGTGGGGGAGGGGTCCTGTAGATGTATAGAGGTGGGGGAGGTGTCCTGTAGATCTGAAGCGGTGGGGGAGGGGTCCTGTAGATCTACAGAGGTGGGGGGGTCCTGTAGATCTATAGAGGTGGGGGGAGGGGTCCTGTAGATGTATAGAGGTGGGGGGAGGGGTCCTGTAGATGTATAGAGGTGGGGGGGGATCCTGTAGATGTATAGAGGTGGGGGAGGGGTCCTGTAGATCTGAAGCGGTGCTGGAGGGGTCCTGTAGATGTATAGAGGCGGGGGAGGGGTCCTGTAGATGTATAGAGGTGGGGGAGGTGTCCTGTAGATGTATAAAGTTGGGGGAGGGATCCTGTAGATCTATAGAGGTGGGGGAGAGGTCCTGTAGATCTATAGAGGTGGGGGAAGGGTTCTGTAGATGTATAGAAGTGGGGGAGGGGTCCTGTAGATCTATAGAGGTGGGGGAGGGGTGCTGTAGATCTATAGAGGTGAGGAGGTGTCCTGTAGATCTATAGAGGTGGGGGAGGGGTCCTGTAGATCTATAGAGGTGGGGGGTGTTCTGTAGATCTATAGAGGTGGGGGAGGGGTCCTGTAGATCTATAGAGGTGGGGGAGGGGTCCTGTAGATCTATAGAGGTGGGGGGTGTTCTGTAGATCTATAGAGGTGGGGGAGGGGTCCTGTAGATCTATAGAGGTGGGGGGTGTTCTGTAGATCTATAGAGGTGGGGGAGGGGTCCTGTAGATCTATAGAGGTGGGGGAGGTGTTCTGTAGATCTATAGAGGTGGGGGAGGGGTCCTGTAGATCTATAGAGGTGGGGGGTGTTCTGTAGATCTATAGAGGTGGGGGAGGGGTCCTGTAGATCTATAGAGGTGGGGGAGATGTTCTGTAGATCTGAAGCGGTGGGGGAGGTGTCCTGTAGATGTATAGAGGTGGGGGGAGGGGATCCTGTAGATCTATAGAGGTGGGGGAGGTGTCCTGTAGATCTGAAGCGGTGGGGGAGGGGTCCTGTAGATGTATAGAGGTGGGGGAGGGGTCATGTAGATCTATAGAGGTGGGGGAGGGGTTCTGTAGATGTATAGAAGTGGGGGAGGGGTCCTGTGTCATCTCATTGGAGGATTCTCCAGCACTCCATATCCGGGGACTCCTCCTCCTAGGCCCGGCTGTGCTGTGTGGTAATGCTGTGACTTGTAGTTCCTCCCCTCTCCCTCACTCTGCTCCTGGTTGGTCACTCCCCCTTCCTGAGCCATCCCCGGGATCTCCAATCACAGCCGCCTCTGTTGTTGTCATTCCACTTCCTGGTTTCCAGGACAGCAAGTGAAGTCTCCGCCCCCTCTCTGTCCCCCGGCCGCCATCTTTGTTATTGGCCAGTGCCAGGCTGAGCTTCTATTTCCTCATCTATAGTAATAGAATGTCAGCTCATGGGGTCAGTAATAGTGTGTGTACCCCAGAGACCCGCCATGGGGGGATACCGGGGGGGAGGGGTTATTGTGTCCCCATCCCATATCTGTACAACATTAACACAGAGCTCTATGGGGAGAGCGGGGCATGCTGGGAGATGTAGTCCATACACAGAGCTCTATGGGGAGAGCGGGGCATGCTGGGAGATGTAGTCCATACACAGAGCCCCGCTGCTGGCCAAACTGGTCCATAGAGGAGAGGAGCTCCTGAATTCTGCCCCCTGATTGGACGGATTTTATTCCTCAAATGGATTTCATTGAAGAAAATGTTTTTTGGATGTTTTGGATGGAAATGTAAAGAAGAGATTTGTGTATTTGGGGTGTTATAGATGGCGGATCTCTCCATAAAGAGGAGCGCTCACCCTGATTTCTATCCCCGGGGATCTTTACATTCCAAACATAAAGAAATAAAGGGACGGTGGAAAAATAAACAGGAAAAAAAAATTAAAGTGCCCCCCTCCCCCTCCCCCGCGCTCTCCCGCAGAAGGGAACGCATAACTAAACCACGCATGCGTATGTAAACAGCGGTCCCACCGCACATGTGAGGAATCGCCGCCAATGTTAGAGAAAGCGATAATTCTAGCGCTAAATCTCCTCTGTAACTCCAAACCGGTGACCGGAAACTTTCTATAAAGCGCCCCCTATGGAGATTTTTATGTATCGCAGTTTGTCACCTTTCCACCAGGGTGCGCAATGTTAAAGCGTGACATGTCAGGTATCTATTTACTCGCCGTAACGCCATCTTTTATACTTTACAGAACAAATCCGGGAATAAATTGTGTGTTTTTTTTTATTTTTTAATTAAAGTATTTTTTTTTCAAAACAAAATTTCATTTGAAATACCGGATTACAATTGTGCGATGACTCGGCAAGAGAGGGAAAAGATAGGTTTATTTTTTGTTCCCCCCCCTTTTTTTTTGGGGGGGGGTTGTGTTAATTTTCGGGTTACTTTGGTTAATATATAAAAATAGAAAAGACAGGGAGGGTAGAGGCGGTGCTATCAGTAGTTATGCTATGAAGAGGAGATTATAGGAAGGATAGAGGAATAGACAGATTTAGGGGTAGATAAGAGGAGAGAGGAGACCCCGATCGTTAGATACTTGTATTCGTTTTGAGGAAATAAGAATCTTATTTTTATTGTGAAATCATATGACTATATGCTGTGTTTTTCTTCTTTTCTGTTTCTCCTGTGTTTGTACAGCCTTACTACAAACCCTTAATAAAATTTATAATTGAAAAAAAAAAAAAAGAAATACCGGATTACAAATACCGCGTGATATAAATAAAATTGCAATGATCGCCATTTCATTCTCTGGGGTCTCTGCTAAAAAAAATATATATATCTAATGTTTGGGGGTTCTGAGTCATTTTCTAGCAAAAAATAATGATTTAAACTTGTAAACAAAAAGTGCCAGAAAATGCCGGGTCAGCAAGTAGTTAATGACAGTCCCCCCCCCTCCCCCCCCTACAGCCTGGAAATCCCCTGATTACCTTCCCCCACCTTTTCACAGTTACAATATCCCTATCAGGAAAATCTTGGCAGTTGGCCAATGGTCACATGACCTCCCCAGCCTGGAAATCTTGGCAGTTGGCAGTTGGCCAATGGTCACATGACCTCCCCAGCCTGGAAATCCCCTGATTACCTTCCCCCACCTTTTGACAGTTACAATCTTCTATCAGGAAATCTTGGCAGTTGGCCAATGGTCACATGACCTCCCCAGCCTATAAATTGGAGTGCGCCCTCAGCCAGGTGTCAGTTGATGTTTGCTCTCTGTAGAGACAGGTTGTCTGTAGAAAGCTCTCTCTGATTACTGTGTGTTTCATTCTATTTGAACTCCAGTGATTGGTTGTCAACTGATTCCCTTTGATTGATAGCGATCGGCAATAGCTGATTTCTCTCTAGATTTGCTGTAGTAATTGTTTTTAGTGTCAGTTACTATTCATATAATAATGAGGAACGAAATCCTCAGCATAATTCTTATGTTTTTACTCCCATGGGGAGAAAAACAAAATGTCAGCATAGACCCCCCAGACATCCACATGCTGGATAAGGGGGCGACCATCAGAAGAACCGACCAACCAGTGGAAGAACTGGTCAGGGCAATGGAAAACGTTCCTCCGGAGATCTTCATGCCAAGTAGGAACGCGGCCATCGAGTCAATGGAGGAACCTACATTAGAACCAGTCAGAGAAATGGCAAACGAGCCACTGGAAGCCTCCAGCTGGTTCTCATTACTGGCCAGCACTGCATTCTGGGTAAAGATGACACTCTGGATAAGTGTTATCATTCTGAATTACATCCTGCCCAGAAATGTCCTGGCCACCAAAATAGGAGAATTTCTGATGCTCCTGCAGCTGACGGAATTCTTTTATGAAAACTTGGTCCAATCCGATTTCTGCTGGTTCAGCGGGGGGCTGGTCTTAGACAACACAGGCCCGCCCCTGCTTATAAATATTGTGGCTGAGATCTGGTCAGAATACTCTCTGGGGCTTGTCATGATACAGCCGGTGCTGCCAGCCATGCTGCTGGTGCTGCTTGTAATACTGCAGGCACTGCTGGTATTATACTTCAAGGCGTTCAACCGATTCTCCCCAACATCGAGAGAGGACAAAATCCAGCCAATCAATTCTCAGGAGGTGAGACCCAGCATAGCACCTCCTAGGGGTTGCATTATTATCATCACCCCATCAACGAGTGATATCACCCCAGCAACAAGTGATATCACCCCATCAACGAGTGATATCACCCCATCAACAAGTGATATCACCCCAGCAAGAAGTGATATCACCCCATCAACGAGTGATATCACCCCATCAACGAGTGATATCACCCCATCAACGAGTGATATCACCCCATCAACAAGTGATATCACCCCATCAACAAGTGATAATATCACCCCATCAACAAGTGATATCACCCCATCAACAAGTGATATCACCCCATCAACAAGTGATAATATCACCCCATCAACAAGTGATATCACCCCATCAACAAGTGATAATATCACCCCATCAACAAGTGATATCACCCCAGCAACGAGTGATATCATCCCATCAACAAGTGATATCACCCCATCAACGAGTGATATCACCCCATCAACAAGTGATATCACCCCAGCAACAAGTGATATCACCCCATCAACAAGTGATAATATCACCCCATCAACAAGTGATATCACCCCAGCAACGAGTGATATCATCCCATCAACGAGTGATATCACCCCATCAACAAGTGATATCACCCCAGCAACAAGTGATATCACCCCATCAACAAGTGATAATATCACCCCATCAACAAGTGATATCACCCCAGCAACGAGTGATATCATCCCATCAACAAGTGATAATATCACCCCATCAACAAGTGATATCACCCCAGCAACGAGTGATATCACCGCATCAACAAGTGATAATATCACCCCATCAACAAGTGATATTACCCCATCAACAAGTGATAATATCACCCCATCAACAAGTGATATCACCCCAGCAACGAGTGATATCATCCCATCAACGAGTGATATCACCCCATCAACAAGTGATATCACCCCAGCAACAAGTGATATCACCCCATCAACGAGTGATATCACCCCAGCAACGAGTGATATCACCCCAGCAACGAGTGATATCACCCCATCAACGAGTGATATCACCCCATCAACGAGTGATATCACCCCATCAACAAGTGATAATATCACCCCAGCAACGAGTGATATCACCCCACCAACAAGTGATATCACCCCACCGACAAGTGATAACACCCCATCAACGAGTGATATCACCCCATCAACGAGTGATAATATCACCCCATCAACAAGTGATATCACCCCAGCAACGAGTGATATCATCCCATCAACGAGTGATATCACCCCATCAACAAGTGATATCACCCCAGCAACAAGTGATATCACCCCATCAACAAGTGATAATATCACCCCATCAACAAGTGATAATATCACCCCAGCAACGAGTGATATCACCCCACCAACAAGTGATATCACCCCATCAACGAGTGATATCACCCCAGCAACGAGTGATATCACCCCATCAACGAGTGATATCACCCCATCAACGAGTGATATCACCCCATCAACAAGTGATAATATCACCCCATCAACAAGTGATAATATCACCCCAGCAACGAGTGATATCACCCCACCAACAAGTGATATCACCCCACCGACAAGTGATAACACCCCATCAACGAGTGATATCACCCCAGCAACAAGTGATATCACCCCACCAACAAGTGATATCACCCCATCAACGAGTGATATCACCCCATCAACGAGTGATATCACCCCAGCAACAAGTGATATCACCCCACCAACAAGTGATATCACCCCATCAACGAGTGATATCACCCCAGCAACAAGTGATATCACCCCAGCAACAAGTGATATCACCCCATCAACGAGTGATATCACCCCATCAACAAGTGATATCACCCCATCAACAAGTGTTTCATCTCAGATAAATGAGCTCAGGAAATACAGCAGGCGTCCCAGAATTATTCCCTCTCCTATCACCCCACGAAAGATGGGTGTCAGCCCATCAATGAGTGATATCACCCCACCAACAAGTGGTAATATCACCCCACCAACAAGTGGTAATATCACCCCACCAACAAGTGGTAATATCACCCAAGCAATAAGTGCATCACTCTGGGTCAAAGAGCTCAAGGAAAAGATCAGGCTCAGACGACTTAGTGCTATTCCTCGTCCTATGAACGCACAAAAGACGGATGACATCACCCCACAATGTGATAACAGCAATCCACCAACAAGTGATAATATCACCCCACCAACAAGTGGTAATATCACCCAAGCAACAAGTGCATCACTCTGGGTCAAAGAGCTCAAGGAAAAGATCAGGCTCAGACGACTTAGTGCTATTCCTCATCCTATGAACGCACAAAAGACGGATGACATCACCCCACAATGTGATAACAGCAATCCACCAACAAGTGGTAATATCACCCAAGCAACAAGTGCTTCACTCTGGATAAATGAGCTCAAGGAAAACATCAGGTTTAGACGACCCAGTGCTATTCCTCGTCCTATCACCTCACGAAAGACGGATGACATCACCCCACCAACAAGTGCTTTACCCCGGATAAATGAGCTCAGGAAAGGCAGCAGACTCGGGCGACCCAGTGCCATTCCCCGTCCTATCACCCGTCCCATCACCCCACCATGTGATAAAAGCACCCCACCAAAAAGTGCTTCACCTGGGATAAATGAACTCAGGAAAGGCAGCAAGCTTGGGCGACCCAGTGCCATTCCCTGTCCTATCACCCGTCCCATCACCCCACCATGTGATAAAAGCACCCCACCAAAAAGTGCTTTACCCCGGATAAATGAACTCAGGAAAAGCAGCAAGCTTGGGCGACCCAGTGCCATTCCCTGTCCTATCACCCGTCCCATCACCCCAGTATGTGATAAAAGCACCCCACCAAAAAGTGCTTCACCCGGGATAAATGAACTGAGGAAAGGCAGCAGACTTGGGCGACCCAGTGCCATTCCCTGTCCTATCACCCGTCCCATCACCCCACCATGTGATAAAAGCACCCCACCAAAAAGTGCTTTACCCCGGATAAATGAACTCAGGAAAGGCAGCAAGCTTGGGCGACCCAGTGCCATTCCCTGTCCTATCACCCGTCCCATCACCCCACCATTTGATAAAAGCACCCCACCAAAAAGTGCTTCACCCGGGATAAATGAACTCAGGAAAGGCAGCAAGCTTGGGCGACCCAGTGCCATTCCCTGTCCTATCACCCGTCCCATCACCCCAGTATGTGATAAAAGCACCCCACCAAAAAGTGCTTTACCCCGGATAAATGAACTCAGGAAAAGCAGCAAGCTTGGGCGACCCAGTGCCATTCCCTGTCCTATCACCCGTCCCATCACCCCAGTATGTGATAAAAGCACCCCACCAAAAAGTGCTTCACCCGGGATAAATGAACTGAGGAAAGGCAGCAGACTTGGGCGACCCAGTGCCATTCCCTGTCCTATCACCCGTCCCATCACCCCACCATGTGATAAAAGCACCCCACCAAAAAGTGCTTTACCCCGGATAAATGAACTCAGGAAAGGCAGCAAGCTTGGGCGACCCAGTGCCATTCCCTGTCCTATCACCCGTCCCATCACCCCACCATTTGATAAAAGCACCCCACCAAAAAGTGCTTCACCCGGGATAAATGAACTCAGGAAAGGCAGCAAGCTTGGGCGACCCAGTGCCATTCCCTGTCCTATCACCCGTCCCATCACCCCAGTATGTGATAAAAGCACCCCACCAAAAAGTGCTTCACCCGGGACAAATGAACTCAGGAAAGGCAGCAGACTTGGGCGACCCAGTGCCATTCCCTGTCCTATCACCCGTCCCATCACCCCAGTGTGTGATAAAAGCACCCCACCAAAAAGTGCTTTACCCCGGATAAATGAACTCAGGAAAAGCAGCAAGCTTGGGCGACCCAGTGCCATTCCCTGTCCTATCACCCGCTCCATCACCCCACCATGTGATAAAAGCACCCCACCAAAAAGTGCTTCACCCGGGATAAATGAACTCAGGAAAGGCAGCAAGCTTGGGCGACCCAGTGCCATTCCCTGTCCTATCACCCGTCCCATCACCCCACCATTTGATAAAAGCACCCCACCAAAAAGTGCTTCACCCCGGATAAATGAACTCAGGAAAGGCATCAGACTTGGGCGACCCAGTGCCATTCCCTGTCCTATCACCCGTCCCATCACCCCACCATGTGATAACAGCAATCTACCATCAAGTGCTTCACCCCGGCTGAATGAGCGGCGTGGAGTGGACGGTGTCAGTAGGGCAGTAAATTGGGGCACTGCAGCAGTGGACAATGTCAATAGGCCAATGGATGGTATTAGTACAGCAGCGGACAGTGTGTGGACAGCGGACACTGTCAGTACAGCAGCGGTCAGTGTGTCTACAGCGGACACTGTCAGTACAGCAGCGGACACTGTCAGTACAGCAGCAGACACTGTCAGTACAGCAGCAGACACTGTCAGTACATCAGAGGACAGTGTGTGGACAGCGGACACGGTCAGTACAGCAGAGGACAGTGTGTGGACAATGCACGGTGTATGGACAGCAGACACTGTTGGTAGAGCAGTGGACAGTGTCGATGGCATAGTCGATTTTTTGATTTGGGTAATGGAGAGTAGCAGTGAGATAGAGGAAAGAATCAACAGAGCACTGGACATGGCCAGGGAAGCAAGATGGCGTCAATAGAGCAGTGGTTGGTGTCAGCAGGACAGAGGAAATCAGCTCACTGTAGGGGGATGAAGGGGGACAGAGGAGGACAACCTACTGTGAGGTGGGGGGGTGAAGGGAGACAGACGATGACAACCTACTGTGAGGTGGGGGGGGGGTGAAAGGAGACAGACGATGGCAACCTACTGTGGGTAGATAAAGGGGGGGGGCAGAGGACAATGTGTGGGGAGGTGAAGGGGGACAGAAGACACCATGCTGGGGGGTATGGTGTCTTCTGCTCCCCTTTACCCCCTACAGAAATGTCCTCCCCTGTCCCCCTTTATCCCCACCTCCAAAGTAGGTTGTCCTCCTCTGCTTTCTTCACCTCCTCGCAGTAGGTAGTCCTCTTCTGTCCTTCCTAACTCCGCCACAGTAAGTTGTCCTCCTATGTCCCCCTTCACCCTCTACAGTAGCTTGTCCTCCTCTGTCCCCCTTCAGCCCCTCACAGTGAGTTGACCTCTTCTGTCCCTCTTCAGCCCCCCCCCCATCTTTGTTTAACCACAGTGGGCACACATAGCCCATGCTGAATTGGATAAATTTTGATCCATGAATGGTCAGCATAAGCTCCAATGGACATCACTGATTTATCCTGCTCAGCGGGGGCGGGCCTTAGAGAGCAGAGATCACATATGGGCAGTGCAGAGGCTTAGTGCTTAGCCTTGCAGCACTGGGATCCTTCGATAGGCATGAACATCAAACGTTTTTTACATCGCTATTCCCCGGACCAACATTACAGAAGAAGAGTTCTCCTCATCTTCACAGACAGGACACTCAGGAAGGATATAAGATGGACGATGTCACCTAACCCGTCCATGTGACAACGTAGAGCTAAAGGCATCACCTCTAAGCTCTATTGGACATAATTGATGTACCCCGCTCAGCGGGGGCAGGCCTTAGAGAACAAAGGCCATATATGGGCAGCACAGAGGCTTAGTGGTTAGCCTTGCAGCACTAGGGTCCTTGGTTCAAATCCTGACCAGGACACTACCTGCATGGAGTTTGCATGTTCTCCCTCCTGTGCTTGCGTGGGTTTCCTCCGGGTACTCCGGTTTCCTCCCACACCAAAGACATGCCCTGCGTTGGTGTTGCAGTGGTGAGCATAGCTGCTATCCCAGCAGCTGACCCGGGTTCGATCCCCGGCCAACGCAATTGCCAAGATGGCGGCTTCACCTGCTAAGTGCATTGAGTCCCCAGGGAGAAGAGCGCTATATATTAGCGATAGAATACAATTTTAACCAAAAGAATGAAGTGAATGTGTCGTACTTTACATGTATTTTCTTAAACCCTTTTTAATAATATTTTTCTTGCAGGGGGATCTGATTACTTTGTATTCTCATTTTCAGCCAGTAGGTGGAGCACTTGGCTCTTTTTTAGGTATTTTCTTGGTTCTCCTTAGCAGCTTGGCTGAAAAAAAGCCGGCTTTTTACTATGAGCTCAATAGTTTGCAGACTAAATTAAGATTGGAATAAGTCTGAGCAGTGACTCCGCCCCCTCCCTGACTGTGCAGTTTGGGCAGTTCCATCCGGAGTGTCAATCAGACGCGGTCTGACCATAAAATGATAAAACAGAAATAACATTTCATATGAAAAACTTATAAACGTTATAACGTTACATATATCGGTTTGATCCGACGCTCTCACAGGTTTGTTTACAACGGACCGAAACCGGAAGTGACAAAATACTCGCCGTTTCCGGTTTCCTAGACCGATGGTTCTCAACCTCAGTCCTTAAATACCCCCAACAGGCCATGTTTTGGGAACTTCCCTTAGATAAAAATGCTCTTATCAATACCATGCCATTGATATTGATTTAAAGCAGCTGTGCAAAGTAAAGGAAAATCCGAAAACATGGCCTGTTGGGGGTACTTGAGGACTGAGGCTTTGAACCACTGTCTTAGACCATAGCATCAGGGACATTCCAGTCCTCCTTCATCTCTATGGTCAGCCAGCTGAACTGCTGGGTTCAGTCCCTGGGGCCTTGCTGAAAGGGTAAAGCCTCCTCCCGTCACATGTAAAAGCGATCCAGTGGCTATTTATCCACTCGGATCGCTTTTACTTTATTCAGCATCGCCAGGTTGAAAAAAAAAAACGATACCGGGCCCATGACTGCAGCTGCATCCATGGTCCGGGGATAACAGTTTCAACCCAAGGATGTACCAGTAAGTACTTTTTTTTTTGAACAATAAGTTTTTATTGATTTTCAAAAAAACATACACAGGGAAGAGCGCCAATGCAACAGGCACTGACTGCGAACATTTTCACAGGTATACAAACAACAGCCACATTATGTAAAGAAGGAAAGATTGCCATTATATTATTTCTTCATAGCATGGGATTCATGACCTTGGAGAGGCTGAACGGTAGGGTCCATGCCTCCCACCCCCCACACCCCATCTGGGTGCAAACAGTATGGGGGGTGGGAGGGCGCACACCCCAGCCTTCAACCATGAAGGGGTAAGAAAAATACATTCAACACATTTTCACAATATTATTAAGGGTCAGCCACTCGTTCCAGCGTTCGTCAAAGGATTTACATGTCCCTTGATTGATAACTAGTAGGGCTCAAAGATATAGTTGCGGTTCGCTAGTACCTTAACATCGGATAGGTTAAGAGAGTTCTGGGAACCCCATTTTTGCGGGCTGCCAGCAGTATATGGCATACTACCTGTCTCGCCTGCTGTGGAAATTGGTTTAATCCCAGACTGAGTATCGCTAGGCCCATATCGGTTGCTTGATTATTCCCGTGAGGGAAGATATCATTTGGAAAATCTTGTTCCAGTAGCTAGACAAATTGGGGCACCCCCACACAATGTGTGGGAGAGTACCAACCTGTCCGCATTGACGCCAACACAGCGCAGAGTTTTGAGGTGAGAATTTAGACAGTTTATATGGTGTGTAGTGCCATCTATGTAGAAGTTTAAGCATCATTTCCCAGTGACCCTGACCCTGGCACTTGGAAAAGCTGTAGTGAGACCGGATTGCCACTTGCCATTCTGCCCAGGTGTAAGTGGTGCCGAGGTCTACTTCCCATTTGTGTATCTGTACAGACTTAAGAGGCTTAGATTTGTACTGCAGTATGTTGTAAAAGAGGGAGATGCCCCCTTTAGTCTGAGTTCCTTTAGTGAAGAATGTCCATACTGCTGAAGGTATGTGTAAGGGGTGAATAGGGTTCGTGGAGAGCAAATGCAAAAATTCGGTACAATGTAACAAATAGGGATGGCGGCATGGAGAATTTCGTTCTCATGTCAGTCCAGGGGCGAGGTTTATTTTTATCTAAAAAGTCTTGTACATGGACAATTCCATGTTTTACAAGGGGTTTAGTGTATAAGAAGGGTATCCTGGAGGAAAGAGCATGAACTGGGATTGGTGGGATGTCAATGGGGGGTTCATTAATTGAGTTATGGCGAAGGTGTCGCCATGCTAGTATGGATGCTCGTACAGTTGGGGGGAAGGATAGGATGTCCCTTGGCCTCAACGAGTCCATATACAGGAGAGATGTCAGGTCTGGGGTCTCTGTCAGTACCCCTTCCAGAGAAGCCCAGCGCGGTCTATCCTGCGTGTGGAACCAATGTTGCAGTTAATCTAAGATCGTTGCCCATCTATAGTCGTTGAGGTCAGGGAGACCCATCCCTCCCACTGATTTATGGGCTATGAGGAATTTACGTGCGCATCTTGGTTTTTGTGTGTCCACAAGAATTTGGACAATGAACTTGTGAGCAGGTTAACATATTTTTGTGGTAGTGGTACAGGGAGCACTCTATAATGGTATAAGATTTGTGGGAGGATGGACATTTTGTATGCCGCTAGTCTACCAGTCCATGATAGGTGTTTCGTGGACCAGGACGTCAATTGGGTATGTATGTCACGTATTAAGGGTTCATAGTTAGCTCGCGTGAGGGTCCCTAGGCTAGAGGTGAGGGTAATACCTAAGTAGGGGATACTATCTTTCGCCCAGGTAAAAGGTAAGGTGCGTTGGAGGAGAGTTACAGTGGAGGGGTCTACCCCTAGGTTCAATATGAGGGATTTAGAGACGTTTACTTTGTAAAAGGAGATGGAGCCAAAGAGTTGCAGCATTTGCAGAACTTGGGGAAGTGATTTTTTCGGTTCAGTCAGGAAGAGAATCACATCGTCAGCAAAAAAGTTGACCACTTGGTTCTCTGCTCCCACTTGAAACCCCGTGATTTGAGAGTGTTGGCGGATCGTCTCCACAAGTGGTTCGATAATGAGATTGAAGATAGTGGGTGAGAGCGGACACCCCTGTCTGGTGCCATTAGAAATCTGGAAGGGCTTGGAAAGGAGACATGACATGTACACCTGGGCAGAAGGGCAAGAATACAGGGCCATGATGGCCGACTTGATAGCCCCCTGAAAACCAAAACTGGTCAAAGCTTCTGACATGTAGCGCCAATCCACCCTATCGATGGACAACAGCAGAGAAGGCGTTCGGCTGACCCCAGTGTGGTGAATCAAGTTTAGAATCCGTCTTGTGGCATCGGAGGGCTGCCTTCCTCTAACAAAGCCCAATTGGTCGTGTTTTATTAGTGAGAGGATAATAGTAGCTAATCTAGTTGCAAAAGTTTGGCATATATCTTCACATCTGAATTAAGAAGGGAAATAGGCTGGATATTTGCTGGGGTTGTGGGATCCTTACCAGGTTTGGGGAGTGTGACCACGTAAGCTTGGAGCATTTCTCTGGGGAAAGTGGAGGAGGCAGCCGCCCGATTGTACACAAGGGGTAAATAAGGCAACAATGGCTTCAACATAGACTTAAAGTATTCTTTAGGAAGCCTGTCAGGGCCCGGGGATTTGCCGTTCAGAAGAGACGCTACAATTCTGTTCACTTCTTGTTCATTAATAGGGGCGTTAAGTGTAAGCAATTGATCTGCAGTGAGTTTTGGCAGGTTCAACCCATCCAGGAAGGCGTGAATCGCTTCCTCGGTAGGTTGAACGGTCTGAGGATCGTTTTTTAGCTTGTATAAATCACTGTAGTAACACGCAAATTGGTCAGCGATTGCTTGAGGGTTGAGGATTTTGTGAATCAAGTGTCCAATTTTTGTTTTAGTTCTGGCGGCTTTTAGCCTGCTGGCCAGACATTTCCCCGTTCTATTAGCATTGACATACATTTGGAGTTTTAGCCGTCTGAGGTGGAAGTGGTATTTCTGCAGTAACAGGAGGCGTAGTTCCTCCCTAAGTTTGTGCAGAGTATCCGACAGCACCGGGGATGGCGCCTTTTTAATTTGTTGCTCCAGGGAGAGTATTTCTCCAAGGATGGAGTCTAGGTGTGAATTGTAGCGTCTCTTCAGCCTGGACCCGTTGCAATAATATCCCCTGAATGAATGCCTTGTGGGCATTCCAGAGCAAAAATACATCCGGAGTAGAGGGGCCATTATGATCAAAGAATTCTGATAGTTTATCGGCTATCACTGTAGCACAGTCCGGATCCTGGAGAATTCTAGTATTACATCTCCAAACTGGGGTTTTGACATTTACTGCATCTTCCTCTATGGTTATCAGTATTGGAGCATGGTCTTACCATGTGATGTCAAGGATGTCCGAGCAGGATATCCATTGGAGAAGTCATTTATCGGACAGAAAGAAGTCTATGCGTGAGTAACACCGATGCTGTGGGGAAAAGAACATGTAGTTACCTTCATTAGAGTGCTGGCAATGCCATATGTCATAGAGGTCTTCCTTGTGGAGCAGGTTTTGCATACAGAGGCCACGTCTAGGCCCAGCCCTAGAAGAGTCCAAGACTGGGTCTAGTACTGCGTTGAAGTCCCCGCAGATAAGGACTTGGCCGTATTTAACCTGATTCATCTTCTTGAGGAGCATTGTCAGAAAATGGGACTGGTGAGAGTTGGGGGCATATAGAGACACAATAGTATAGGGTCAGGAGTACAGGTCACACTTCAGGATGATGTATCGGCCGTTACTATCCAGTATTGATTGTTTAAGCAAAAAGTGGATGGTGTCTCTTATGGCTATCAGCACTCCGCTTGTTTTTTTGTTTGCGCTGGATAAGAAAACATGAGGGAAGCTCGGGGTGAGCAACTGGGAGTCTTAGCGATATCAAAATGGGTCTCCTGCACACAAAGTATGTCCGCCTTGTGCTTGAGGGCTTCTCTCCACAATGAGCTTCTTTTGGCTGGGTGATTTATCCCTTTAGTGTTCAAAGATAGGCAGGTGATGGTCATGTTGTGAGCATGTATGAAGAGTATGCAGGGAAACGGTGGGACTTACTCAACCATGCATAGGGAACAGTCAGTAAACACCGTGTCTGATCAGTGGCAAGGCTGGAGCGATGATCGGCGATGCTTGTGCTTGATGCGTTTTTTGAGCCAGGGAACAAATGATGACGCTGTGGCGATACCTGTGGAAAAAGCAAAAACGAGGGGAAGGAAAAGAGGGGGATAAAAATAGGAACCGCAGGCGGTACCGGGAACATATCTAATGTCCTTATGAGCCTGGGGTGAAGTGGAATAACCACTAGAGACCGACCCGGACTAAGTTGGTGGTAGATGTGGGTCTGGAGCGATGGCCTTGTTCCGCTTTTTCTGCGAGGAGCGTTTGTGGGTCACAACCTGCCAGTCCTGATGAGTATTGACTCTGAGGGCCGCACGGGCGGGAGACGGATCTGAAGGTTGTTCGGGAATTATCCCCCATTGTCTGAGAAGGTGGATCCCTTCATCCAGCATGGAAATATTTGTTGTGGTGCCATTGTGGGTGATCGCCAGTGTAGCCGGGTACTTCCATTTATGCGGAATTTGGTGGTTGCGTAGGACCTTTGTTATAGTGGCTAGGTTTCTCCGGCGCTGCAGGGTATGGCGTGACAGATCGGGCAGGATTTGTATAAAGGCATAGGCTGGAGGGCATTGATCTTGTTTGCGGAATTGTTCCAGCAGTGCTTCTTTAGTCTTAAAGTAGTGGACTCTCAGTAAGACATCTCTGGGGATCTCATCTGCTATGAACGATGGGTTGGGGATCCTATGGATCCTGTCCACAGTGAGCTCCAGGTCGGTGGAGGTGGGCACTATGGCTAGGAACATATCTTTGGCGTACTGCGGAAGCTGCTGCGGTAGAATAGACTCAGGGATGCACCTCAATTTCAGATCGTTTCTATGCGAGCGGTCCTCCAGATCAGCCAATTTATCTTTTATCCACATTATGTCATCTCTGTGACCACTATGAGCATCAACTAGAGTGTTATATGAGCTGGAGTATTCAGTTAAAGCATGTTCCACCCGGTCAACTCTTGTCCCCAGTTCATGCACCTCAGAGGCCACTAGGTCTTGATGGAGGAAGTCCTTGAGGGAGAGGAGCATGTCCTTCAGGACAATGTACGAAATGGGTTGCCCAGTAGTGGGGAAGCCTACGATAGGGTCTGCCCTGGCTGCAGTAGAAGTGCCTGGTAACAAGGCCTCACTCACCTCCATGTCAGGAGACCCGGGATCCCCCTCGTGTGATCCTGTGCGCTGGCGGGACTTGGCGGGGCTTCTGGTGGAGGGGGTTGATGCCCCTGAAGATGATCCGCTCCTTGTGGGGTCCCTGGGGGGTGTAGAGGCAGAGGATGCGGGCCGGATTATGGTAGGCCGCGGCTGGACCCACTACTCGCAGGCCGCCGCCATCTTGGGATTGGCGCCGCGGGATAGAGGGGAAGAAGCTGGTCAGCTTGAAAAGCTGAACCGGTGGCTCCTGTTTGCGGCGCGGCATAGCGGGGTGAGCCCAGTGTTCAGGGGCTAAAGATGGTGCGGGATGGGTGGCCGTAGGTTCCGATGCGGGCTGATAGTCCAGGTGTTTTGGCGGAGCTCCTCTCCAACACGTCCATCTTGGAGCTCGGACCCTATGCCCCCCCCCCCCTAGTAAGAACTTTTGAAGGCATGGTTAAAATTGTACCATACCAAACTGCATGATACCTCAGTGTGCAGCTCCCATCTCAGCCCCCCCCCCCAATACTTACCTGAGCCCAATCTCAATCCAGCAATGTGCACGAGAGCAGCTGCTTTCCTGGCTCTCTGCCTCCTCATTGGCTCAGAGACAGCAGTGGGAGCCATTGGCAATCACAGCCCGTGAGAAGGGGGCGGGGGACACATAGAGCTGGGATCGGGACAAGCATGCACGGTTGCCCCCATAGCAAGCAGCTTGCGATTGGGGAACTCAGCAGGGGGGAGGAGCCAGGATTGCTGGCGGAGGACCCGAGAAGAAGAGGATTCGGGCAAAACGATTACACAGAGGAGGCAAGTATGACATGTTTATTATTGTTAAATAACAAAATTGTACCTTTAACCACCTAAGGACCGCGCCTATTTCTGACACTTGTTGTTTACAAGTTAAAATCAGTATTTTTTGCCAGAAATTTACTTAGAACCCCTAAACATTAAATATTTTTTGTTTAGCAGAGACCCTAGAGAATAAAATGGAGATTGTTGCAATACTTTATGTCACACCGTATTTGTGCAGCGGTCTTACAAACGCAATTTTTTGGGGGAAAAAATACACTTTTTTTTAAATTAATATAGCCCTCCTCCCAGGGGAGTGGCTTAATGCAAGCATATCCTCTTCACTTGGGTTGCCCTGAACCTGCTCCAACCCAACTGACACTATTAGTTCGGTCATTTTAAATGATCAAGACCACAAAAGATTGCAATAAAAGATCAAATTTACTGCTCTTGGTTTTTTAAGGTTAAAGAATATACAAACAGAACCAGTGATAATGTAAGAAGATTAATAGTAATGTAGATCCTGAGTCCCCAACCAATAGTTTGAGTAGGGTTCAGCACTCAGGATCTGGAATACAGGCCACACATATACAATGTATATACATACATATATATGCTAGAGGATTGTATTCTGTAATAATATAACACAATGAATTATTTTAGTAAATAGAGAGTGGCCACAAATTAAAGTTAATCAGGCTTAGAGAATAACTGTAGAATAAACAATGTTACAGTACTAACTAGATATCAGAGTGCACTCTGTGCATAGACCCCACAGGAGGGACATCGTCCGTGGCAACCATTCAGGCTTTAAGAATTTTTTTTTTACCACTTTCCGCCCGCCCTATAGGCAGTTGACGGCGGGAATGTGGTTGTATTATCCTGACCGGACGTCATATGACGGCGGCAGGATAATACAGCTCTGGGCGCCCCCCGGGGGCACGCAGAGCGGCGATTGGTGATGCGAGGTGTCAGCCTGACACACCGCATCTCCGATCTCGGTAAAGAGACTACTGACGTAGGCTCTTTACCATGTGATCAGCTGTGTCCAATCACGGCTGGTCACATAGTAAACAGGAACAGCCGTTGATCGGCTTTCCTTAGTTCGTGCCTGACAGGCACGAGTAAAGGAGCGCCGATCGGCGGCTCCCCTGACAGGGGGGGGGGGTCGGCACTGGTAATCAGATCATCGATTACCAGTGCAGACCCTCGGGGGGGGGGGATGCCACTAGAACCGCCAGGGATGCCCACTATGACCCCAGGGATGCCCACTATGACCCCAGGGATGCCCACTATGACCCCAGGGATGCCCACTACGGCCACCAGGGATGGCAATCAGGGCTCAGGGAGCCCCCCATTGCCCTCCCCATCAGTGCTGCCCGCCAGTGCCCCCCCATCAGTGCTGCCCACAAGTGCCCATCATTGCCATCTTTTAGTGTCGCCCACCAGTGCCCATTATTGCCCACCAGTGCCGCCTATCAGTGCCCATCAGTGCCGCCTGTCATTGCCGATCAGTGCCCACCAGTGCCGCCTATCAGTGCCCATTAGTGCCCGTCAGTGCCACCTATCAGTGCCCATCAATGCCACCTATCAGTGCCCAGCAGTGCTGCCTATCAGTGCCCACCAATGCTGCATATCTGTGCTACCTATCAGTGCCACATATCAGTGCCTATCAGTGCCGCATATCAGTGCCGCCTATCAGTGCCACCCCATCAGTGCGACCCCATCAGTGCCACTCCATCAGTACCTCCTCATCAGTGCCTGTCAGTGCAGTCTCATCAGTGTTCATCAGTGCAGGAAAAAACTTATTTATTTACAAAATTGTATAACATAAACAAAAAAACTTTTTTTTTTTTTTCAAACTTTTCGGTCTTTTTTTATTTGTTTAGCAAAAAGGAAAAAACCTGGCGGTGATCAAATACCACCAAAAGAAATCTCTATTTGTGGGGGGAAAAAATGACATAAATTTGGTGTAGGTACAGTGTTGCATGACCGCGCAATTGTCATTCAAAATGCAACAGCGCTAAAAGGGGAAAATTGGCCTGGGCAGGAAGGGAGGAAAGTGCCCGGTATTGAAGTGGTTAAAGAGCACACAGCAGATCCACCTTGGATGCAAAAAGAAGTGCAAGAGCAGCAGAAAACTGAGACCAGGGAAGAGGCTTCAGGAATACCCTAAGCCCCCACCAGGCCTGCAGGGGGAATTGTTGGTCTGGGAGTACAGAAAGCCAAGATAAAATAAATGGGACGCTGGCCCTTTAAATTTCCTGCGGAGCCTCACCGCCGCCTGCATTGTTTGAAAGAGTTCCTTCAGAAAAAACAAAATCCACAAAAAATAACAGTTTTGGCTGAAAAATGCCAAAATCCCCCCACAGTTTCATAAACTGTCACAGTCTGCTCTGAGGTAAAATGGAGGGAAAAGAGAGGAAGTGACCTCACGCCCTTCGAGGCCTAGCCCAGGAGCCACAATAAAATGGTGCCTAATTAAAATCTCTATGTAAAAAGGCACCAGCAAGATGGAAACTTGCCCTTACTACGCATGTGCCCTTACCTAAGATGGCGCCCGATTGGCAGCAAGGCAGTGTACATGACATGGCTGCTGCCCACACACAGAGCCCAGTGACCTGCCCTCACCTAAAATGGCGGCCGCGCTAAAACAGCGCCAACTAAGCGTACACACATGGTCTGGCCAGCACAGGGGACCCTAGGGAGACCCCACACCGCTATGGAGCCCCTAAAGTACCTCACACAGCGCCCTCAGCAGGGCCAGGGAGGGAGGGAGGTAAATAACACCAAGCCAGACGGGGGATCCCACAGAGACCACCAGCCCTGCCATCCCCTAAGAGTGGGCCCACAAACCTCCCCCCCCCCCAAAAGTCCTCAGGGACAAGGGGTATCAGTACTCAGCAGTCCAGGGAAGCGGGCACCTCTCTGATACGGGAGACCTTCCACCCTAAGTGGGATGCTGGCAACACGCGGGCCTTCCGGGTTGAGACACCCCCTAGCAAAGATGCAGCTCCGCAGGCTCGTCCCCATTCCGAGGGCCACTGTCGTTGCGAGGCCTGGGTGCACCAGTAACCTGCGACGTCCGTTGGCAGGCTGGGACTCCATAAGGATCTATATTATCCAGTGCGAGGCCCAGCTCTGCTGTCACTTGTAGTCCTCCAGGAAGAAGTCCCTGACTAACTAGTGATAGTGAGAGAAATACAAATCTATTGTCAGAAGAAAAATACATATTGTCAGAAAAAAATAGAAAGAAAAATAACCCCTCCCCCCCGGTATCCCCCCCATGGCGGCTCTCTGGGGTACACACACTATTGCTGACCCCATGAGCTCACATTCTATTACTATAGATGAGGAATTAGAATTAGAAGCTCAGCCTGGCACTGGCCAATAACAAAGATGGCGGCCGGATGAGAAACAGGGGGCGGAGACTTAATTTGCTGTCATGGAAACCAGAAAGTGGAATGACAACAACAGAGAGGGATCGGAGATCCCAATGAAAATAAAAATAAAATAAAAATAAACTTATTTTGTGAACTCAGTAGGATAGGAATTCATAATTAATATATATAAGCGTATTTTCTACACATATAGGTCAACATAATTATATAGCTTCAATCTATACTACCAAAATATATGGCAGTGTTTTTTATTCCCCCCTCCTCCTCCCCCTCCCCCTTCATGGTCATATAACAGTAGATTTACATCATAAAAATACATATATATATATATATTTTTTTTTTTTTTTTTAATTTTTCACTGTATACATATGTTCACAACATAAGTTTATTTTTATTTTATTTTTATTTTCATTTTAACATTGCAGTTATTTTGTTATTTATTAACCACTTTACCATCGGAGGATTTTGCTGTCTTACGTCCAGGCCACTTTTTGAGATTTGGCACTGTGCAACTTTAACTGACAATTGCGCGGTCGTGCGACGCCATACCCAAACCAAATTTACGTCCTTTTTTTCCCACAAACAGAGCTTTCTTTTGGTGGTATTTGATCACGATTTTTACTTTTTGCGCTATAAACAAAAAAAGAGCGTAAATTTTGAAAAATATAATACATTTTTGGCCAATTTGTTTTCTGCTACATATTTTTGGTAAAAAAAAATCGCAATAAGCGTATTTTGATTGGTTTGCGCAAAAGTTATTGTGTTTACTAACTAACGAGTAATGGCGGCGATCTGCGATTTTTTTGCGGGACTGCCATTTTTGACACTTTTGGGGGTACCAGTGACATTACTACAGTGATCAGTGCTATAAATATGCACTGTTACTGTAAAAATTACACCGGCAGGGAAGGGGTTAATTTTATTGGAGAGGGAGGGGTTAATGTATGCCTGGTGCTTACTGACATGTGTGGGGGGAGGGGACTGAGTGACACAGGGACAGATCACAGGTTCAGCTATGGTGAACCCTGCAATCTGACCCTGTCTGTCACTTAGGAGATCCGCCCGCTTTGTTTACACAAGCAGGCGGATCTCCACACTCGATTCCCCTCCTCCCCTGGCCCGACTCCTGCTGTGACTGAACACAGCGGGAGCGAGCCTCCGGCGGCGCGCGTGCGCCGCCCACAATGGGGAAGAGTCCAGCGACGTAGGTCTACGTCGCTGGACGATAACGCGCCACATTGCTGTGAGCAATGTGAGCGGACGGAAAGTGGTTAAAGTTTACTTGTAAAGATATGATATTGTACACTCAAAGTATGATGGATTGACACCATGGCATACCATCCGCAAACCCACGATCATTGCCAATATATCCTGTTTATCAGCTTATAACAATTAATAGAAATGAGGGGTGATTGGATAATGTTAGTTTTAAACTTTGGGCCAAAATATGTTATTAATTATGGCTTCGTATAAGTGGAGGATTGGCAATAAGCAATAACAAATATGTCCGCGTAACAACAAATATGGCCGCGATGCAAATGAGCAAAGGGGTTGCCTGGTTACCAACGGTATATATTGCGGAGGTGAGACGGAGTGACGTAGCTCCTGATGACGTCAATGCTGACGAAACGCGTTGGGATGGACCGTACGTCACTTCCGCTGAGTGTGGTTCCGTCTCGTGGAACGCACTGAAACCCGTACCTCCGGTCCGAGCGCTAACCTGCACGAGACTGCTGTACATACCGATCTTAACCACTTAAGCCCCGGAAGATTTTACCCCCTTCCTGACCAGGGCCTTTTTTGCGATTCGGCACTGCATGACTTTAACGGACAATTGCGCGGTCGTGCGACGCTGTACCTAAACTACTTTGACGTCCTTTTTTTCCCACAAACAGAGCTTTCTTTTGGTGTTATTTGATCACTTGTGTGATTTTTACTTTTTGCGCTATAAACAAAAAAAAAGCGACAATTTTGCAAAAAATAACAATATTTTTCACATTTTTTTTTATGAAATTCCCCCAAAAAAATGTAAAAATCAAAATGTTTTTTAACATTTTCGGCCAATTTGTTTTATGCTACATATGTTTGGTAAAAAAAAAATCACAAAAAGCGTATTTTGATTGGTTTGCGCAAAAGTTATTGCGTTTACTAACAAAGGGAAAGATTTTTATCATTTTTGGTGTTTTTTCTTTTTAACGAGTAATGGCGGCGATCTGCGATTTTTTTTTTTTTGTGGGACTGTGACATTGCGGCGGACAGATCGGACCCTTGACTGACATTTTTGACACTTTTGGGGTTACCAGTGACATTACTACACAATCAGTGCTATACATATGCACTGTTACTGTAAAAATGACACTGGCAGGGAAGGGGTTAACTGTATTGGAGAGGGAGGGGTTAAGTGTGTCCTAGGGGCGTGTTTCTAACTGTGATTGGACATGGCTACTAGTGTAAAAACAGAGATCAACGATCCTACATAGTAGAAACGTCTGATCTCCATTTTTACACAGGGAAGAATGACAGGCGGCTTGTTTACATTAGCCGCCTGCCTTTCTCCCTTCCCGGCGAACGATCGCGAGTGACCGGCGGACATCGGGTCCGCCGGTCACACGCACTGACTTGTTAGGGAACGAGCCGCGGCGGGTGCGTGCCTCAGCGGGCGCGCGCTCGCCCGCTATTGGCTCACAAGCCGGTGACAGGCTAGTGACGTACCGGTACGTCACTTTGCCTGGCCGAGGCTGACCGCCGCAGTATATGTACTTGCGGCGGTCGGCAAGTGGTTAAGGGGAAAGCATTGTGGAGAGTGCAATTCCTATAGGGGAACTGTATTACCGCACAGAGCACAGCACAGAGCACAGTAAGATATTAGGACAGCACCATCGTCTTACCCACGTTTCTTCTAGCTTTCTTCTTTTCCTTATCAGTTGGGGACAACACTAGCACTTTGGATTGACCACAAATTATTTATTTGGACTATACATCTTTTTTAATCGGTTTTGCACTAGCACTTTTTACTAATTTTTATACATTTTGGAATTGACTTAAAAAGAAATATTTATTTATTTATTTATTTATATAATCATCTTCACATATAGGATTTGGCACTATTTTTATAATCTGTATATTTATATTTGATCAACCATATATTTGCACTTATTATTTAATAGAATTCACTGCCTCACCAGTATTAATATAGCACCTTATCTTTCCATTTTTATATATCCACATTTATTATACTCCCACCTACATGGGAGATCACCATTAATTGTGGCACTGAGCATGTGAGCACTTTATTGAACCTGTGTATACTATAAGAGTATTTCTGTATATGTCATAGAGTGGTGATATATGCACACTATTCACATCCATTCTACAGAACATCATCACTTGATAGCGTCCACTACGCTAACATACTGGAAGTAGCGCCAATATCCTTTATATTTTATTATCCAATGGCAGTGCGTATCGGATCCGCTTTCTGATTGGCCAGGAGGAGGATCCGTGTGACAATAGCAAATTTTCATTCGCTATTGTCACACAATGGGTGGGCTCGGGGCGCACTGCTCTGCGCCCCGGGTCCACCCTTTCCTGAAGCCTATTAGAGCCACTGGCTCTAATCAGGTGATGCAAAAAAAAAAAAAGTCCATTGAACTCCATGCGTCCGGTGCCCCGCATGTAGATTAGGGGGCCGGACGCATGGATAGGGGGGGCCCCCAACACACCGGCCGCCACTGTTCCGAGTGGGTTGAGGAGGTGAAAAGAACACTACTTCGTGAATATCTCACATACAAACATAGAGGCAGGTCTATAAAATCTGATTGTGTTTGGGAACAATGGCTAGCTGTTCTGGGGTTGGCCCCGGCACAGCTGGCCGCCATTAGAATTTTTGGAGGCACACCTCCTTAAGTTTAGAAAACTGTTGACTTTCAGAGGCCCTAAAAGGTAGACCAATGTAATGTGTTTGGAGAAAACTATTTTGATCTCGAGTATATACCGATCTTGGCAGAGGTTTTTTTTAATTTTATTTGGGGGGGGGGGGGGGTTGTGTTAAGAATGTAGTTAGTTAGGATTTAAAATGGAAAAAACAGTTCTATACTAGAGTATGTGCATGTGACGAGATGAAGGTATTTTTGTACAGAGATAAATTATGATCACTTATATATGTATTGATGGATGTACATAGATCTGTTGTTATACTGGTATATACTGTGTATATATATATATATATATATATATATATATATATATGCGTTTGAGTTTTGACTATTGTACCTATCATGTTGTAGTGTCAATTTCTTCTTTAATAAAAATTATCTGATTGAAAAAAAAAAAAGCTGATGACAGTTCCACCTTAGACGGGACGTCAGACGGTGCTGAGACTTCCCTGTATTTTTTTTATTTGGAGGACAAGTAATTCAGTAAAATAAAGAATCCTCCATGTGTCACTGAGATCCCGAGTCTGGCATCCACACAGATTCCTCATCACCAAACACGTGTTACATAATAGTCGTAAAAAATCCACCTAATGCAACATTATCATAAACGCTGCTGCCTATCCCTGTTCCAGGAATCCATCGTGCTGTAAGTGATGAAGTGGACCTGTCATCTATCACACATTGCCTTTACCTTGTTTTGTATCCAGAAGGATGGCACCATCTTTTTCAGGCTGGACTGAGATTTCTCCCCCTCCACTTCTTTTTATTAGTGATCACATACCCTCTGTTCTCAGCTAGGGGAGCAGAAACTGCAGCACACTAATCTTCCCAGTGAATGGCTTTGGGGGGAGGTGTCAGCACAAGCCTGATTATTGGAGGAGAGCAGGCTGCATTACATTCACATGCTCAAGTTTTTTCCATTTAAAGTGATTGTAAACCTCAGACATGAAATATGAATAAAGCCTATCCCTCTATAGTGTGTACTTCTCTCAGTTAAAGGCATTGTAAAGGCAGAAGGTGCATTCTATGCATTAAGATAAAATGCCTTCTGTGTGCAGCAGCCTCCCTAGCAACCCCTAATACTTACTTGAGCCCCCTCTCTGTCCAGCGATGTCCACGAGTGCCTCGGCTGTCCTGGGACTCTTCCTCCTGATTGGCTGAGATACAGCCGCGGCACAATTGGCTCCCGCAGCTGTCAATCAAAGTCCGTGAGCCAATCAGGAGAGAGAGAGGGGGCGAGGCCGAACGGCGGCTCCGTGTCACAATGGACACACAGAGCTGCAGCTCGGCTCGGGTGCCCCCATAGCAAGCTGCTTGCTGTGGGGGCACTCGATAGGAGGGAGGGGCCAGGAGCAGCAACGAGGTACCTGAGAAGAGGAGGATCGGGGCTGCTCTGTGCAAAACCAACTGCACAGAGGAGGGAAGTGTAACAAGTTTGTTATTTAAAAAAAGCAAAAGAAAAACAAAACTTTACAATCTTAAGAGCACTAAGTGAAATTTCTGTCTGCTGCTTCGTTCCTCTACTATCTGCATGAGTCCCTTCTGACAAGGTTTCCTGACACCAAGAGAACAATGGTGACAGGGGAGGGACCTCCAGCAGATTGACAGCTTCAACTCTGTTCCTGTGTGCTGTGTGAAGGGGGTGTGTCTCTTCCCTTCTATCTGTGTGAAGGGGGGGGGGGTGTCTCTTCCCTCCTATCAGTTCTAAGAGATCTCCTGCACTAAGTCTAGTGCTTCTCCTCCTTTTATCTGAACTCTAAAACAAGTTTAAAATTCAGCATTTTGAATGGACATAGAGAAGAGAAGACTACAGATAAACCGGTACAACTTATATAGGAGGATTTGTTTAATCTCTGTGTATCACCTGAGGCCAGTCACTTCACTGGGATTATGAAATGGTTTACAAACACTGTTACTTTATTGCTATCACAAGCAGGCAAACAAGTCCTCTATTTGATAGCATTGGGAAGGTGACAGTTACTCTTTATGGAGACATCAGGGGTCTTATTAAACCCTAATATCCCAGGGCAGGGAATACATCAAGGGTCTTATTAAACCCCTAAAGTAACAGGGTAGGGGAGGCATCAGGGGTCTTATTAAACCCCTAATGTCTCAGGGTAGGAGATACAGGTCCATAAATATCAACACAATTCTAATCTTTTTGGCTCTATACACCACCACAATGGACTTGAATAGAAACAAACAAGATTTGCTTTAACTGCAGACTTTCAGCTTAAATTTGAGGGTATTTACATCCAAATCAGGTGAAAGGTGTAGGAATTACAACACTTTGTATATGTGCCTCTGTAACGCTTCTTTTGCGTTTCTTATATGGTGTGGATTTTCAGCTGCAGAAATAGTTCCACGTCAGTAGTCATGTAAGAGATATGCTGAGATACCATTCCCAACCTCAATGACTCATCATGTGTGGAAGGTCTTATTTCAGCCAGTAAATACACACAATTAGCAAGCTGGTTCCTAGAGTGACTTTATGTATGTGGTAACACAATGATGAAGGTTGAGGGATAGGTTGAGTGGAGGTGGTAGGTGATAGACACTTGAAGGTGAGACAGTAGCAGATGGATGCAGGAAGGTTTAGCAATGTTGTATGGTAGCAGATGACAGAATAGCAGGTGGACATACAAAAGAGATCAACCCAGTGCAGAAAAGTAGCAGTAGTCTCAAGAGCTAGCAATCTAGTTATGCAGATGTGATAAACAGTCTTTACTATGCAGAGCTAGATAGTGTAAGCTTAGTATAAGTTTATAGAGAATTCCCCTGCGGGGTACTTAGCACTATTAGCGATACAGCCGAAGGGTGGTTCAGGAGAGGCGGATGATCCAGTAGCGGGATACAGGGATCAGCGCGGCGAGGTTCCGTCAGCGAAGTAAGCTTGCAAGCATGGAAGCTTCAAGCAAGGTTAGCATCCAGGTAAGGGTGTTTGAACGAACACATGTGAGTGAGAACCGGCGCTTTAAATAGCCATCTAGTCCGGCGCTGGGTGATGACAGCTCCAGTCTTAAAGGTGTATGCGCACCTTTCCAAAAGTAAATGGTGGGGCGCATACACTTGTGGAAAGTGTAATTTAGGGTACCAAAGGTACCGGAACATTACAATACCCCCCCTTAAGGCCTGCTCCTGAAGGCCTCTGGAGCTGGTTTGTCTGGGTATCTCGCATGAAAATTGCGGATTAATCTAGGGGCATGTATGTCAGAGGTGTTTAGCCACGTGTCGTCTTGGGGCCCATAGTTCTTCCATCTAACCAAGTACTGAAGTCTTCTTCTGTAGATACGAGAATCCAGAATCTCTTTTATCTCGTATTCTTCTCCACCTTCAACTTGTACAGGAGGGGGAGGTGGAATATTAGGCCTTATTCCTTGGTCCGGAACATGGGGTTTTAGTAGCGACACATGGAAAATGGGATGGATTTTTAGGTCCATTGGCAATGTAAGCTGCACTGCAGCTTTTCCAATAAGTTTCTTGATTGGGAAAGGTCCCAAGAACAGAGGTCCAAGCTTTTTGCTAGGGATCTTCAGTCTCAAGTTTTTTGTTGAGAGCCAAACAAGGTCCCCGATAGTATACTGTGGAGAAGGTCTTCTACGAAGATCATAGTTCTTCTTTTGTTGACTGTGAGCATGTGCAATGGTAGTATTTAGTAAACCCAGAGAATCCTTTATTTGGGTAAGATAGTCTGAGGCTACTGGGTTATTTGAAGGAAGGATGCGTGGAGGGAGAATAGAGGGATGGAACCCATAGTTCAAGTAGAACGGACTCTGCTTGGTTGTACTGTGAGTTGCGTTGTTGTAGGCAAATTCTGCCAGGGGGAGAAGATCCAACCAATCATCCTGTTGGTAAGAAGTGTAACAACGTAAATACTGCTCGATGCATTGGTTGACTCTTTCAGTCTGTCCGTTGGTCTGCGGATGGTAAGGAGAAGTGAGCTTCCGCTCAATCCGTAGTATGTGACATAGTTCTTGCCAGAATTTAGAAATAAATTGGGATCCACGGTCAGACAGAAGAGTTTTTGGGATACCATGTAATCTGAAGACATGTTTCATCAGGAGTTCTGCCGTTTGTTTGGACGAAGGTAGTCTGCGAATAGCAATGAAATGTGCCATCTTTGTCAGATGGTCCACTGACACCAAGATGGTATTAAATCCTTTGGAAGGAGGCAATTCTACGATGAAGTCCAATGACAAAACCTCCCATGGAGTTTGGGGTATTGGTAGACTGCATAGTAGACCGGATGGTCTCGTAGTGTCAATTTTGGACCTGGCACAGACATTGCATGAAGAGACGAATTTTTGTATAGATGTTTTCATGTCAGGCCACCAGAATTGTCGAGAAATCAAATTGAAAGTCTTTGTCATACCCATATGTCCTGCCATAGGCACATCATGCGATAATTCCAAGATCTTGGTGCGTAGGGTAGGTGGTATGTAAAGTTTGTCGTTGTAGTAGAGGAAGCCTTCTGCATCAGTATTTAGTTGTGGTGGGGGTGAATCCAAACTTATACCATGCAGAACCTCTTCCTTGAAGGAACGGACAACTCCAATAATGCGTTTGTGAGGTATTATAGGAACGGAAGGGATTTCAAAGTAGTTTTCTTCAGTTAGTCGTGATAGTGCATCCGCCTTTTTGTTCTTATCTGCAGGTGTGTAGGTCACTAGGAAGTTAAACCTTAGAAAGAATAGTGACCATCGTACCTGTCGATGCGAGAGAGTTTTGCTAGTCTGAAGATATTGGAGGTTTTTATGGTCCGTGTATATAATTATTGGTAGTTGGGTGCCTTCGAGTAAATGTCGCCAATTCTCCAGAGCCAATTTTATAGCAAGCAGTTCCTTTTCACCCACGGGGTAATTTATCTCGGGACTGCTCAGGGATTTAGAAAAAAAAGCGACTGGATGAAGTGGTGAAGTGTGGGTTGGTCGTTGGGAGAGTATTGCTCCTACTGCCATGTTTGACGCATCTACCTCCAGAATGTATTGGAGGGATGGGTCTGGATGGCGTAATATGGGAGCGGAAGTAAACCTTGTCTTTAACAAGTGGAAAGCCTTATTTGCTTCTTCTGACCGTTTAAATTGTATTTTTATGCTAGTGAGCTGTGTGAGGGGTCTCACAATAGCAGAAAAGTTTTTTATGAACTTCCTGTAGAAATGTGAAAATCCCAGGAATCGCTGTAGCGCCTTGCGTGTAGTTGGTGTAGGCCAATCCTGAATGCAGGATATTTTACTCATGTCCATCTCGATTCCTGTTTTGGATATGATGTAGCCTAGAAAGAGTACCTCATCTTTATGGAACAAGCATTTCTTCAGTTTCACATAAAGGTTATGTGCAAGCAATCTCGATAATACAAGTCTTACATGTCTTATGTGTTCAGACAGGGATCGTGAATATATAAGTATATCGTCCAGATATACCACAACACAGACATCTAATAAGTCTTTAAAAATATCGTTTATAAATCGTTGGAAAACTGCAGGGGCATTGCATAGGCCGAATGGCATCACAAGATATTCGAACAATCCGTATCTAGTTCTGAATGCAGTCTTCCACTCGTGTCCATCACGGATTCGAATGAGATTGTATGCTCCTTTCAGGTCTAATTTTGAAAAATAGGTAGCTCCACGCACCTGCTCAATGAGCTCAGGGATAAGCGGTAGAGGATAGCGATCTTTTATTGTGATAGCATTCAATTTCCTGTAGTCGATGATAGGTTTGAGACTTGAATCTTTATTGCGAACAAAAAAGAGTCCTGCTGCTGTGGAAGAAGTGGAAGGTCTAATAAAACCTTTTTCCAAGTTCTCATCCAAATAGGTTTTGAGATGGGCAAGTTCATCCTGTGAAAGAGGATAAACATGACCGAACGGCAATTTGCTATTTGGGAGTAGATCAATGCTACAATCATAGTCTCGATGAGGAGGTAATGCTTGAGCATTTTTCTCAAGAAAAACCTCAGAAAGATCCTGATAACATAGTGGTGCAATCTCATCTGTCACCACAGACAGAATCTTCCCGGAAAACGGGAGGTTACACGTTTCCTCGCAATAACAAGAAGGGAAGGTCAAGGACCGTTTCTTCCAATCTATGGTTGGTTGGTGTGTGTGCAACCAGGGAAGTCCCAACACAATGGGAAAGTGGGGTGATGGTATTAAATCGAAGGTAGAAGTCTCCCTATGAGACTCGTTAATAGTGACTAGAAGTGCTTGTGTCTGATCGGTGATCGGACCAGAGGATAACGGAACACGGGTAATAAGACTTACTGAGACAGGTTTGAGTTTAGAAATAATAGGAATTTTATTTAAAGCAGCAAAACATATATCCATATAATTTCCACAAGATCCTGTGTCAATCATGGCCTTAGTAGTAATCCTGTTCTGGTCCCACTGTAATGTCAAAAAAACAGAAATGTAGGGGTTAGTGAATGAAGTTGTCAATCCTCCTAGGGAGACATGTGAACACTCACCCTTCTTTTTGTTGACTAGGGGACAGACGTTTATCTTGTGATCCGGGGATGCACAGTACAAGCAGAGATTTTCATTTCGTCTTTTGGCTTTTTCCATAGTTGATAGCGGTGGGCGTATGGTTCCTACCTCCATAGGAACGGCCAGACTCCGAGAGGAAACGGATAATGGCATTCCCATCTTTTCAGCCTTTCTTTCTCGTAGTCTTCTATCTATGGTAATACTGAGTTGTATTAATGCATCCAGGGTTTTTGGCAGATCCACTCAGGCGAGCTCGTCCTTAACGGCTTCTGATAGGCCAAGCCTAAATTGGGTTTTCAGAGATGCATCATTCCATTCTGAATCAAGGGTCCATCTCTTGAACTCTGCGACAAAGTCTTCTACACAGTGGCGTAGCGTGGGGGGTGCTGGGGGGGCCAGCCGCACCGGGCGCAAAATCTGGGGGGGCGCATCCCACGGTCGTGCCAGTGTCACTTAAACTTTAGTATAGTGCACTATCTTCTGGCGCTCTTCCCATGCTCCAGCTGCCATCTTCCAGGTCAGCGATGGCCGGCGGGCGCCCTGTGATTGGACAAACATGGCGGGGCTGGCCTGTGCCTGTCAGACTGTCCAGTGGCTTAGTGTGGGTGGCGCATGAGTAAACATGAGCCCCGCCTCCGCCTCGCGTCTTCTCCAACCTTAGCTCAGCACTTCCCTTCAGCCGCCCGGTTTTTATTGAATCGTTGTGGCAGGCAGCCAGCAGCGCGGCAGAGTGAAGACAGCACCGGTGAGAGTCGCTTTGCTGGCCCAGGGCCCAGGGAAGTGGACATGGTCGGGGGAGGTAGGTCAGTGTAGGGGGGGTCAGTGTAGGTGTCAGTGTAGGGGGAGTTAGTGTAGGGGGGTCAGTGTAGGTGTTAGTGTAGGTGTCAGTGTAGGTGTCAGTGTAGGGGTCAGTGTAGGGGTCAGTGCGGGGGGGGTCAGTGTAGGTGTCAGTGTGGGGGGGGTCAGTGTAGGTGTCAGTGTGGGGGGGTCAGTTTAGGTGTCAGTGTAGGGGGGTCAGTGTAGGTGTCAGTGTGGGGGGGTCAGTGTAGGTGTCAGTGTGGGGGGGTCAGTGTAGGTGTCAGTGTGAGGGGGTCAGTGTAGGTATCAGTGTAGGGGGGTCAGTGTAGGTGTCAGTGTGGGGGTCAGTGTAGGTGTCAGTGTAGGGGGGTCAGTGTAGGTGTCAGTGTAGGGGGGTCAGTATAGGTGTCAGTATGGGGGGGGGTCAGTGTAGGTGTCAGTGTAGGGGGGTCAGTGTAGGTGTCAGTGTAGGGGAGTCAGTGTAGGTGTCAGTGTGGGGGGGTCAGTGTAGGTGTCAGTGAGGGGGGGTCAGTGTAGGTGTCAGTGTGGGGGGGGGGTCAGTGTAGGTGTCAGTGTAGGGGGGTCAGTGTAGGGGGGTCAGTGTAGGTGTCAGTGTGTGGGGGTCAGTGTAGGTGTCAGTGTAGGGGGAGTTAGTGTGGGGGTCAGTGTAGGTGTCAGTGTAGGAGGTGTCAGTGTGGGGGGGTCAGTGTAGGTGTCAGTGAAGGGGTCAATGTAGATGTCAGTGAGCGGGGTCAGTGTAGGGGGGGTCAGTGTAGGGGGGTCAGTGTGGGGGGGTCAGTGTAGGTGTCAGCATAGGGGGGTCAGTGTAGGGGGGTCAGTGTAGGTGTCAGCATAGGGGGGTCAGTGTAGGGGGGTCAGTGTAGGGGGGGTCAATGTAGGGGGTCAGTGTAAGGGTTCAGTGAAGGGGGGTCAGTGTAGGTGTCAGTGTAGCGGGTCAGTGAAGGGGTCAGTGTAGGTGTCAATGTGGAGGGGGGGTCAGTGTAGGTGTCAGTGAAGGGGGGTCAATGTAGGGGGTCAGTGTAAGGGTTCAGTGTATGGGGGTGTCAGTGTAGAGGGGTCATTGTGGGTGTCAATGTGTGGGGGATCAGTGTAGGGGGATCAGTGTAGGTGTAAATGTGGGGGGTCAGTAAAGGGGTCAATGTAGGGGGCTCAGTGTAAGGGTTCAGTGTAGGGGGGTCAGTGTAGGTGTCAATGTGGGGGGGGGTCAGTGTAGGGGGGGTCAGTGAAGGGGTCAGTGTAGGGGGGTTAGTTTAGGTGTCAATGTAGGGGGGTCAGTGTAGGGGTCAGTGTAGAGGGGGTTAGTGTAGGGAAGGTCAGTGTAGGGGAGTCAGTGTAGGGGGGTCAGTGTAAAAGTCACTGTAGGTGGAGTCAGCGTAGGGGGCCATTCTAGGGGTCAGAGTAGAGGTCAGTGAAGGGGGGTCAGTGAAGGGGGGCCAGTGTATGTGTCACTGTAAGGGGGTCAGTGTAAGTGTCAGTGTAGGTGTCAGTGTAGGGGGTTCAGTGTAGGGGGTTCAGTGTAGGGGGTTCAGTGTAGGGGGGGTCAGTGAAGGTGTCAGGTAGGTCAGTGTAGGAATCAGGAATGTCAGTGTAGGGGTCAGTGTAGTAATAAAGTAGGTCAGTGTGGTGATCAGGTAGGTCAGTGTAAGTGTCAGTATAATAATAAGGTAGGTTAGTGTAGGAATCAGATAGGTCTCTGTAGTGGTAAGGTCTGTGTAGAGGTCAGGTAGGTCTGTGTAGAGGTCAGGTAGGTCTGTGTAGAGGTCAGGTAGGTCTGTGTAATTGTCAGTATAGTAATCAGGTAGGTCTGTGTAGTGGTCAGCTAGGTCAGTGTAGTGGTCTGTGCAGTGGTCTAGTAGATTTGTGTAGGGGGCGCAAATTACTTACCTTGCCCCGGGCGCTGACAACTCACGCTACGCCACAGCTTCTACAGGCCTCCTTCCTTGTTTCAAGGATCTTAACTGAAGATCAGCAGTACTCTGCCTATTGGGGTCATCATATAGGCTAGTGAGTTCTGCCAGGAACAAGGCATAGGAGTTGAGAAGCTGGTCGTTTTTCTCAAAAAGAGAATCTGCCCAGGCTCGAGGATCGCTTGATAGGTAAGAAATAATAGTACAAACCTTAATGTGATCAGTAAGGTAGGTACGAGGTTTTAGCAAAAAAAGTAACTCACATGCGTTTTTAAATTCGCGAAATTTTTTGCGATCGCCTGTAAATACCAAAGGGGGATTTATCTTGGGTTCAGGGGACTGAGCAGAGGTAAGTTGTGTCAGTCTAATTACCTGCTGCGACAGAGCCTGATTGTCTTCTTTTAATTCAGCTAGTGCGTGTATTAACGCAGATACTTGCTGTTTTAATTGTGTCACCTGAGTGGTTATTTCTGCTGAATCCATTTTTTGGGTCGTTCAATCTGTAACGCTTCTGCGTTTCTTATATGGTGTGGATTTTCAGCTGCAGAAATAGTTCCACGTCAGTAGTCATGTAAGAGATATGCTGAGATACCATTCCCAACCTCAATGACTCATCATGTGTGGAAGGTCTTATTTCAGCCAGTAAATACACACAATTAGCAAGCTGGTTCCTAGAATGACTTTATGTATGTGGTAACACAATGATGAAGGTTGAGGGATAGGTTGAGTGGAGGTGGTAGGTGATAGACACTTGAAGGTGAGACAGTAGCAGATGGATGCAGGAAGGTTTAGCAATGTTGTATGGTAGCAGATGACAGAATAGCAGGTGGACATACAAAAGAGATCAACCCAGTGCAAAAAAGTAGCAGTAGTCTCAAGAGCTAGCAATCTAGTTATGCAGATGTGATAAACAGTCTTTACTATGCAGAGCTAGATAGTGTAAGCTTAGTATAAGTTTATAGAGAATTCCCCTGCGGGGTACTTAGCACTATTAGCGATACAGCCGAAGGGTGGTTCAGGAGAGGCGGATGATCCAGTAGCGGGATACAGGGATCAGCGCGGCGAGGTTCCGTCAGCGAGGTAAGCTTGCAAGCATGGAAGCTTCAAGCAAGGTTAGCATCCAGGTAAGGGTGTTTGAACGAACACATGTGAGTGAGAACCGGCGCTTTAAATAGCCATCTAGTCCGGCGCTGGGTGATGACAGCTCCAGTCTTAAAGGTGTATGCGCACCTTTCCAAAAGTAAATGGTGGGGCGCATACACTTGTGGAAAGTGTAATTTAGGGTACCAAAGGTAACGGAACATTACAGCCTCCCACTTTTTAAGGGACCAAAGGTAATGGGACAATTGGCTGCTCAGCTGTTCCATGGCCAGGTGTGTGTTATTCCCTCATTATCCTATTTACAAGGAGCAGATAAAATGTCCAGAGTTGTAATGTTCTGGTACCTTTGGGTACCCTAATTACTCTTTCATAAGTGTATGTGCCCCACCATTCTCTTTTGGTAAGGTGCGCATACACCTTTAAGACTGATGCTGTCATCACTGAGCGCCGGACTGATGGCTATTTAGATCGCCGGCTCTCACTCACATGTGTTCGTTCAAACTGCTTTGTGCCTTGATGCTAACCTGTCTTGAAGCTCTCATGCTTGCAAGCTTACCTCGCTGTCGGAACCACGCTGCGCTGATGCCTGTATCCCGCTACCGGATCATCCGCTCTTGCCGAACCTCTCCTCTGCTACATTGCTATTAGTGATAAGTACCCCGCAGGGGAAACCTCTATAACTTTCATACTAAAGCTTACACTATCTAGCTCTGCATACTAAGGACTATTACTACATCTGCATTATCTAAGATTGCTAGCTCTTGAGACTACTACCACCTGTTCTTGCACTGGGTTGATCTCTCTTGTATGTCCACCTGCTACTCTGTCATCTGCTACCATACATGATTGCTAAACCTATCTGCATCTCATCTGCTACTATCTCACTTTCAAGAACATTTCCTTTCAAGTGTCTGTCATCTACCATCTCTACCCAACCTGTCTCTTCAGCCTATCATCACTGTGTTACTATATACATAAGTCACTCTAGGAATCATCTTATTGAGTGTGTGTATTTACTTGCTGAATTGAGATCCTCCACACATGATGAGTCATTGGGAGTTGGGAATGGTATCTCAGCGTTTCTCTACATGACTACTGAAGTGGAATATTTCTGCAGCTGAAAATCCACACCATACATAAAACGCAGGAGCGTTACAGATTGAACGAACCACAAATGGATTCAGCAGAAATAACCACTCAGATGACACAATTAAAACAGCAAATACCTGCGTTAATACACGCACTTGCTGAATTAAAAGAAGACAATCAGGCTCTGTCGCAGCAGGTAATTAGACTGACACAACTTACCACTGCTCAGTCCCCTGAACCCAAAATAAATCCTCCTTTGGTATTTACAGGCGATCGCAAAAAATTTTGCGAATTTAAAAACGCATGTGAGTTACTTTTCTTGCTAAAACCCCGTACCTACCTTACTGATCACATTAAGGTTTGTACTATTATTTCTTACCTAACAGGCGATCCTCGGGCCTGGGCAGACTCTCTTTTTGAGAAAAGCGACCAGCTTCTCAACTCCTATGCCTTGTTCCTAGCAGAACTCACTAGCCTATATGATGATCCCAATAGGCAGAGTACTGCCGATCTTCAATTAAGATCCTTGAAACAAGGTGGGAGACCTGTAGAAGACTTTGTCGCAGAATTCAAGAGATGGACCCTTGATTCAGAATGGAATGATGCATCTCTGAAATCCCAATTTAGGCTTGGCCTATCAGAGGCCGTTAAGGACGAGCTCGCCCGAACGGATCTGCCAAAAACCCTGGATGCATTGATACAACTCAGTATCACCATAGATAGAAGACTACGAGAAAGAAAGGCTGAGAAAATGGGAATGCCATTATCCAGTTCTTCTCGGATTTCGGCCATTGACCCCGTTCCTATGGAGATAGGAACCATACGCCCACCTCTATCAACTATGGAAAGAGCCAGAAGACGATCTGGTAATCTCTGCTTGTACTGTGCATCCCCGGATCACAAGATAAACGTCTGTCCCCTAGTCTACAAAAAGAAGGGTGAGTGTTCACATGTCCTCCTAGGGGGATTGACAACTTCAATCACTAACCCTTACCTTTCTGTTTGCTTGACATTACAGTGGGACCAGAACAGGATTACTACTAAGGCCATGATTGACACAGGATCTTGTGGAAATTATATTGACATACGTTTTGCTGCTTTAAATAAAATTCCTATTATTTCTAAACTCAAACCTGTCTCAGTAAGTCTTATTACCCGTGTTCCGTTATCCTCTGGTCCGATCACCGATCAGACACAAGCACTTCTAGTCACTATTAACGAGTCTCATATGGAGACCACTACCTTCGATCTAATATCTTCACCCCACTTTCCCATTGTTTTGGGACTTCCCTGGTTGCACACACATCAACCAACCATAGATTGGAAGGAACGGACCCTGACCTTCCTCTCTTGCTATTGCGAGGGTAAGTGTAACCTCCCGTCTTTCGGGAAGATCCTGTCTGTGGTGACAGATGAGATTGCACCACTATGTTATCAGGATCTCTCTGAGGTTTTTCTTGAGAAAAATGCTCAAGCACTACCTCCCCATCGAGACTATGATTGTAGCATTGATCTACTCCCAAATAGCAAATTGCCGTTCGGTCATGTTTATCCTCTTTCACAGAATGAACTTTCCCATCTCAAAGACTATTTGGATGAGAATTTGGAAAAAGGTTTTATTAGATCTTCCACTTCTTTCACAGCAGCTAAGAACAAAAAGGAGGATGCACTATCACGACTAACTGAAGAAAACTACTTCGAAATCCCTTCCGTTCCTATAATACCTCACAAACGCATTATTGGAGTTGTCCGTTCCTTGAAGGAAGAGGTTTTGCATGGTATAAGTTTGGATTCACCCCCACCACAACTAAATACTGATGCAGAAGGCTTCCTCTACTACAACGACAAACTTTACATACCACCTACCATACGCACCAAGGTCTTGGAATTATCGCATGATGTGCCAATGGCAGGACATATGGGTATGACAAAGACTATTAATCTGATTGCCAGGCAATTCTGGTGGCCTGACATGAAAACATCTATACAAAAATTCGTCTCTTCATGCAATGTCTGTGCCAGGTCCAAAATTGACACTACGAGACCATCCGGTCTACTATGCAGTCTACCAATACCCCAAACTCCATGGGAAGTTGTGTCCTTGGACTTTATAGTGGAATTGCCTCCTTCCAAAGGATTTAATACCATCTTAGTGTCAGTGGACCATCTGACAAAAATGGCACATTTCATTGCTATTCGCAGACTACCTTCGTCCAAACAAACGGCAGAACTCCTGATGAAACATGTCTTTAAGTTATATGGTATCCCAAAAACTCTTCTGTCTGACCGTGGATCACAATTTATTTCCAAGTTCTGGCAAGAACTATGTCACATACTACGGATCGAGCGGAAGCTCACTTCTCCTTACCATCCGCAGACCAACGGACAGACTGAAAGAGTCAACCAATGCATCGAGCAATATTTACGTTGTTACACTTCTTACCAACAGGATGATTGGGTGGATCTTCTCCCTCTGGCAGAATTTGCCTACAACAACGCAACCCACAGTACGACCAAGCAGAGTCCGTTCTACTTGAACTATGGGTTTCATCCCTCTATTCTTCCACCACGCATCCTTCCTTCAAATAACCCAGTAGCTTCAGACTATCTTACCCAAATAAAGGACTCTCTGGGTTTGCTTAATACTACCATTGCACACGCTCATAGTCAACAAAAGAAATACTATGATCTTCGCAGAAGACCTTCTCCTCAGTACGCTATCGGGGACCTCGTTTGGCTCTCAACAAAAAATTTAAGACTGAAAATCCCTAGCAAAAAGCTTGGACCTCTGTTCTTGGGACCTTTCCCAATCAAGAAACTTATTGGAAAAGCTGCAGTACAGCTTACATTGCCAATAGACCTCAAAATACATCCCATTTTCCATGTGTCGCTACTGAAGCCCCATGTTCCTGACCAAGGAATAAGGCCTACTATCCCACCTCCTCCTCCTGTACAAGTTGAAGGTGGAGAAGAATATGAGATAAAAGAGATTCTGGATTCTCGTATCCACAGAGGAAGACTTCAGTACTTGGTTCGATGGAAGAACTATGGGCCCCAAGACGACACCTGGCTAAACATCTCTGACATACATGCCTCTAGATTAATCCGCAATTTTCATGCGAAGTACCTAGACAAACCAGCTCCAGAGGCCTTCAGGAGCCGGCCTTAAAGGGGGGGTACTGTAATGTTCTGGTACCTTTGGGTACCCTTATTACTCTTTCATAAGTGTATGCGCCCCACCATTCTCTTTTGGTAAGGTGCGCATACACCTTTAAGACTGATGCTGTCATCACTGAGCGCCGGACTGATGGCTATTTAGATCGCCGGCTCTCACTCACATGTGTTCGTTCAAACTGCTTTGTGCCTTGATGCTAACCTGTCTTGAAGCTCTCATGCTTGCAAGCTTACCTCGCTGTCGGAACCACGCTGCGCTGATCCCTGTATCCCGCTACCGGATCATCCGCTCTTGCCGAACCTCTCCTCTGCTACATTGCTATTAGTGATAAGTACCCCGTAGGGGAAACCTCTATAACTTTCATACTAAAGTTTACACTATCTAGCTCTGCATACTAAGGACTATTACTACATCTGCATTATCTAAGATTGCTAGCTCTTGAGCCTACTACCACCTGTTCTTGCACTGGGTTGATCTCTCTTGTATGTCCACCTGCTACTCTGTCATCTGCTACCATACATGATTGCTAAACCTATCTGCATCTCATCTGCTACTATCTCACTTTCAAGAACATTTCCTTTCAAGTGTCTGTCATCTACCATCTCTACCCAACCTGTCTCTTCAGCCTATCATCACTGTGTTACTATATACATAAGTCACTCTAGGAAACATCTTATTGAGTGTGTGTATTTACTTGCTGAATTGAGATCCTCCACACATGATGAGTCATTGGGAGTTGGGAATGGTATCTCAGCGTTTCTCTACATGACTACTGAAGTGGAATATTTCTGAAGCTGAAAATCCACACCATACATAAAACGCAGGAGCGTTACAAGAGTTCATTTCAAGTGTGTTATTTGCAGTTGGAATCTGTTGCTGTCAACTTTCAATATGAGATCCAAAGATCTTTTACTATCAGTGAAGAAAGCCATCATTAGGCTGAAAAAACAAAACAAACCCATCAGAGGGATAGCAAAAACATTAGGTGTGGCCAAATCAACTGTTTGGAACATCCTTAAAAAGAAAGAATGCACCGGTGAGCTCAGCAACATCAAAAGACCCGGAAGACCACAGAAAACAACTGTGGTGGATGACAGAAGAATTCTTTCCCTGGTGAAGAAAACACCCTTCACAACAGTTGGCCAGATCAAGATCAGTCTCCAGGAGGTAAGTGTATGTGTGTCAGATCAAGATCACTCTCCAGGAGGTAGGTGTATGTGTGTCAAAGTCAACAATCAAAAGAAGACTTCACCAGAGTGAATACAGAGGGTTCACCACAAGATGTAAACCATTGGTGAGCCTCAAAAACAGGAAGGCCAGATTAGGGTTTGCCAAACAACATCTAAAAAAGCCTTCACAGTTCTGGAACAACATCCTATAGACAGAGGAGACCAAGATCAACTTGTACCAGAGTGACGGGAAGAGAAGAGTATGGAGAAGGAAAGGAACTGCTCATGATCCAAAGCATACCACCTCATCAGTGAAGCATGGTGGTGGTAGTGTCATGGCGTGGGCATGTATGGCTGCCAATGGAACTGGTCTCTCTTGTATTTATTGATGATGTGACTGCTGACAAAAGCAGCAGGATGAATTCTGAAGTGTTTCGGGGAATATTATCTGCTCATATTCAGCCAAATGCTTCAGAACTCATTGGACGGCGCTTCACAGTGCAGATGGACAATGACCCGAAGCATACTGCAAATGCAACCTAAGGGTTTTTTAAGGGAAAGAAGTGGAATGTTATGCAATGGCCAAGTCAATCACCTGACCTGAATCCGATTGAGCATGCATTTCACATGCTGAAGACAAAACTGAAGGGAAAATGCCCCAAGAACAAGCAGGAACTGAAGACAGTTGCAGTAGAGGCCTGGCAGAGCATCACCAGGGATGAAACCCAGCGTCTGGTGATGTCTATGCGTTCCAGACTTCAGGCTGTAATTGACTGCAAAGGATTTGCAACCAAGTATTAAAAAGTGAAAGTTTGATTTATGATTGTTAAACTGTCCCATTACTTTTGGTCCCTTAAAAAGTGGGAGGCACATATACAAACTGTTGTAATTTCTACACCTTTCACCTGATTTGAATGTAAATACCCTAAAATTAAAGCTGGAAGTCTGCAGTTAAAGCACATCTTGTTTGTTTCATTTCAAATCCATTGTGGTGGTGTTTAGAGCAAAACAGATTAGAATTGTGTCGATGTCCCAATACTTATGGACCTGACTGTACATCAAGGGTCCTATTAAACCAGGGTTGTCCAAACTATGACCCTCCAGCTTTTCAGGAACTACAATTCCCATGAGGCATTGTAAATCTCTGACATTCACAGACATAACTAGGCATGATGGGAATTGTAGTTCCTGAACAGCTGGAGGGCCATAGTTTGGACATAGCTGTATTAAACCCTAATATCCCAGGGCAGGGGAGACATCAAGGGTCTTATTAAACCCCTAATGTCACAGGGCAGGGAACACTTTAAGGGTCTTATTATACTCCTAATGTCACAGGGCAGGGGAGACATCAGGGGTATTAGTAAATCCCTAATGTCCCAGGGCAGGGAGCACACTAGGGGCCTTTTTAATCCCTAATGTCACAGGGCAGGGGAAACATCAAGGGTCTAATTAAACCCAAAATGCCACAGGGCAAGGGAGACATCAAGGGGTCTTTTTAAACCCCTAAATTCCCTGGGCAGGGAAGACATCAGGAGGTCTTATTAAACCCATAATTTCCCAGAGCAGGGGGAGACATCACCCAGCTTCCTGGCCAGGATTTTGACATCTCTGAACTGGAAATGCTCAGGGCTGTGTGGTTCTGGTTCACAGTACTTCAGAGGAGATGGGGGAACGTATGTTCCTCGGTCTCCTCCCACTTGCTATCCTGGCTGTAGATTTTGTGGTCTTAGGAGGAACGGGAGACCCGGGAAACCATCGGGAAGCACAGTGTGAGGAGCATCATGCATCAGTCAATAGTGATGGGGCGGCTCCAGAGCTGTGAACCTGGTTTTACCTGTTCACTCTCTAGGCGTATCATGCACATCCGAAGAGCTGAACTAGTTAAAGTATATCTAATCTCAAGAACAAATGTTGGGCAATAGTTGTTAGTTGGGTTATAGATGATCTACATTATAATCATAAAGCAATTATCCTGCTCAGTAAAGTTATGTTTAGGCAAATCAAGGAGGAGTGTAGATATTTCTAGGAATCTGTCACACCACTCGTCATCCCAAGGAGAAGGATATAAGGAGCCCAGTGCAAGAAGAGGAAGCAAATACTTTATACGGAGGACAATTCTTCTCTCTGTACAGAAGAAAGACAGTATGGAGAACTGGACACAGCAACGGGGGAACTACACAGAACCTGGTGCAAGAAGACCTCAGGTAGGTTCAGTTGCTGGAGAATGAATTCATCCCAGAGGGAGGACTGAAGGGGATAGTCCACATGTGAAGGTTCTCATTTATCCAGGTCATGGTACATCCAGAGGAGTTACTAGGGTTGGTGCCACTGCCCCTTTCCTTCCAATAATTTTTGTCATAGCAGGCTGGGATCCCATTTTTCAGCTGCTTCCCATTCCACCACACACAGCATGACTGAGCATGACTGCACTGCAGGAGAGGACACCCTCTCTCCCTGGCTGCTGCAGTGCGGCACACACACGCTGCCACTACCAGAGTCTGTGCCCCCTCTCTCTCTCTCTCATTACTAGACAGTCACACGTCCTCAGTCCCGGGTCCTGCTCACCTTAGTTGTTTCAGTTGTCTGCGGAAGCGGGAGACAGGGCACTCGATGACGGGGCAGGAATAAGGAAGTTACATCCTCCTCCTCTGTTGGGGCCTGCACTTGCACTTGATTGGTTTCTAGGATGCTAGGCGGTCCTAGCAACCAATCATTTTTACAACAGTGGACACTGGGCAGTGGTGGGTATCTGCAGCCAGTGGCGGTGCCAAGAGGATGTTTTTGGGTGGCTGGGCCTATATTAGTTAACGCCCTGGAGCTGCAGCTCCAATAGCCCCTATATTAATCTGGCCCTAAAGGGGACGACACCATCGCAGTCAGACATCACATCCTACTTGATAGTGTCACCCCTTTGGAGGGTCTCCCACCACCATAGCAACGCCACTGGGTATATCTAATAATAGACTTGTTCATTAATGTCGAAGACACTTCTTAGCTTCTCCAAGCCACTTCTTCATTTCTAATGAGTGTCAGGAAGATATCTGAGAAATTATATCCACACCTTAGGACAACTTAATCCAACCACCATGGAATGTGCAGACGAGTATTGATTGTCCAAGAGTAGGGTGGGAGATGTAAAAGTGGTGGTGCCATCAGGAAGCCTTCATAGGTGTTGATTCCTTGATTTACATGGCTAAAGGCATGAATTGTTTTCTAATCTCCATGGTAGAGATGTTAAAATACCAAAATATGTCTAAGAGAGATGGTGACGAGGGTTCCCATCCTGTCCAGGGATGTTGGTCCCAGTTTGACCTAGATAGCCTCTTTCATGCCTCTTGCGAGCCAATTGTAATTTTTGTCCTTCGCGACCATCTGTCTTCCACATATAATGCCGTTTTACCATCTCTATCCCTGCAATCTGATAGAAATTCACAACTTTGGCCATAAATTGAGGAACGAACACCTGTATATGGCTTCCTGACACCAACAATGGTGCAATGTAACTAGGACAGGGTGGCACCACCACTGTCACACCTCTTACCCTTCTCTTGGACAATCAATACCCATCTACACATCCCTGGGGCAGACTGACAAATCATGGGGTCCCCAGGCAATAGGAGATCATGTGGCCCCCCGTGTCCCTGCCCACACTCAATTTACACCCACAGAAAGCCCCACCTACATATTGCAGCTAAGCTGTAAAGAGGGGGCATTTAAATATCACCTGCAGCATAGCCTGCTGGAAGTTCCTGGCTTCTTTCTGTAGAAGCTGCTGCGCACTTCCAGGTTTAAAGATGTCCGCCACGCAGCAGACATCTTTATGATGCCTCCAGGGGGCATTTTATGAAAGCAGTGGCCCTGTGTGCAAGTTCATACGTTCAGGTCTAATGATAGAGAAAGAAGTGTGGCGAGCATAGCCTCATCGGTAATATCAGTGGAAGGAATATTGCCCCATCGGTAAAATCAGTGGGAGGAATAGTGCCCCATCGGTAATGTCAGTGGAAGGAATATTGCCCCATTGGTAATGTCAGTGGGAGGAATATTGCCCCATCGGTAATGTCAGTGGAAGGAATATTGCCCCATCGGTAATGTCAGTGGAAGGAATAGTGCCCCATCGGTAATGTCAGTGGAAGGAATATTGCCCCATCGATAATGTCAGTGGGGGGAATATTGCCCCATCGGTAATGTCAGTGGGAGGAATAGTGCCCCATCGGTAATGTCAGTGGGGGGAATATTGCCCCATCGGTAATGTCAGTGGGAGGAATAGTGCCCCATCGGTAATGTCAGTGGATGGAATATTGCCCCATCGGTAATGTCAGTGGAAGGAATAGTGGCTCATTGTTGATATCAATGGGAGAAAAATTGCCCATCAAGGGGGTCAGTTGGAGTAATAATGCTCCAAGGGCAAGATAATGGCAAGCAATGGGCCGCAGTTTGGAGACCTTTGATCTAGCAGAAGGTGAATGCCTTTATTTATTTAGAACGATCAACCATTATATTGTAAGCTCCATTAGCAGAGACCTCCTATTCCTTCTGTATTGAACTGTATTGTTGCTGCCCCCCCCCCCCCTTCATTTTGTAAAGCACTGTGCAAACTGTTGGTGCCATATAAATCCTGTATAATAATAATAACTTTATTACTGCTGACAGGTTAAGTGAATATCATTGATTACCCCCTGGGTGGGATATACAGTGGATATAAAAAGTCTACACACCCCTGGTTAAATGTCAAGTTTCTGTGATGTAAAAAAAGTTCTGTAAGTTAGGAGGTGTGGCCTCCATGGATCGGACTTGGTTTTCCAGTGCATCCCACAGATGCTCGATTGGATGGAGATCTGGAGAATTTGGAGGCCAAGTCAACACCTCAGACTTGTTGTTGTGTTCCTCAAACCATTCTTGAACCATTTTTGGAGGTTGGCAGGGAGCATTATCCGGCTGAAAGAGGCCACTGCCATCGGGGTTCCACAAAGGGGTGTACTTGGCCATCATCAATGTTTAGGTAGGAGGTACGTGTGAAGAAATATCCACATAAATGTCAGAAGCCAAGATTTCCCAGCAGAACATTGCCCAATGCATCCCACTGCCTCCACCCGCTTGTCTTCTTCCCGTACTGCATCCTGGTGCCACCTCTTTTCCTGGAAAGTGACGCACCCGGCCATCCACATGATGTAACAGAAAATGTGATTCATCAGACCAGGCCACCTTCTTCCATTGCTCCGTGCTCCACTTCTGATGCTCAGTGCCCATTGTAGGGACTTTTGGCTGTGGCCCCGGTCAGCATGGGCACCCGGACTGGTCTGCGGCTACACAGCCCCCATACACAACAAACTGTGAACCCCATATTTTCTGCTTTCCACACATCAACTTCAAGGTCAACATGTTCACTTGCTGCCTAATACAGTGCAAAGTCTACACACCCCTGGTAAAATGTCCGCTTTCTGTGATGTAAAAAAATGAGACAAAGATAAATCATTTCAGAACTTTTTCCCCCCTTTAATGTGACCTATAAACTCTACAACTCAACTGAAATCTTTTTTTTTTTTTTTAAACAATATTTTATTGAAACTTGTCAAACAGTACAACAATACAGTAGTGCAGTAGGAATCGTTAACTGAACAGAGAGCACAGAAGTAGGCTGAGCACTCATAGTCATAACTCTGCTGAGCAGCAAGTCTCAATCATATATATGTATACATTACAAACAGTACAAGAAACCCGTCCCCTCAGGGACCTGCAGTATTTCAAGTGAGTGAAAGTAGGGGGGGGGAGTAAGGGGAGAGAGAGGTGGGGGGCGAGGGGGGGGGGGAAGGGAGTAGGAATGTGAACGTTAACCTGAGTTATGTCAAAGAAGTATGATGGTGTATCGTATGGAGTCAAGAAAGGCCCGCAGCAAAAAAAATAAATAAATAAGGCCTCATGGAAGGGTTTAATGGGCTACGGTCAGTCAAGGGTTAAGGCAGTTGGTTCAAGTGGAGGTCAAGGTCAGGGATTGGTCAGTGTCAGGTAGGTGGGGTAGTTAGAGAGTGAAGTGGGGGGGGGTTTACTTACGGTTTCAGCACAATTCTTCGGGAGCCAAGGAGAAAGGATCCCCGCCCTCCTGCCCTGGATTGGTTACGTTCTCCGAAGATTGGTTTTGCTGGTTGGGTTTGTTTGTATATGGGGTTTTGGTTTAATGGGTTGGTTTGTTGTGCTGTTTGGTTGGTTTTGTGTTGGCGGTTGGGGGTCTTTGGAGGCGGTAAAATCTGTTGTTGGTAACAAAGTTCATAGGGTGACCCATCTAAGGTATGGAGCCCTCTAGTGTATCCCGGTTAATAGTGGATTAACGGGAAGTGGTAACAACGAGGTATCAGTGGTCAAGTGGGTTGTCCCCGAGCTGGTGTTGCGCGGCTGGGGACCGTTTAACGAGTTACGCTGATACATAGTCAATAGGAATTTGGTGCCTCCCAAGACCAACAACTCATTTCAGGGGATACTGGAGTATTTATGGTTATGTTAATAATTTATGTGTTTTGGTTAATTTTGTTAATAAATGGCCCACTGGGCCACTTTTCTCCAAAACTGGTGTCACTGGTGTTTTTATAGTTTAACATAGTGGTTAAGGGGTCATATGGGAGTAGCATCGGTAATACCCTATTCATGTAGCTGTGTAAAAAGAGACAATTATACATTCAAGAAATAACATTAGAGTAGTAACAAATTACCAGTCAGAAGTATCAACATGTCATACGGAATGCATATGGGCTAGATAGTGAGCAAGGTGGGGAGTAAATGTTCATTACAGATCCCCCGTGGCGGAGGGTGGTGGGGAGAGGCCGAAGTCTGACCGGAGGCCGTCCCACTTTTTCAGGGAATTGGAGGGGCTTCGATGAGTGCCCATAGTGGTGTCCATATGTTTGAATTTCCAGAGTGCAAGAAGGTCTGCTCTAAGTTCAGCGATAGTGGGAGGAGAGGTGTCAATCCAATGTTTGAGTATGGCCCTGCGAGCCACCATATAGCAAGTGGAGAGCCACGGTTTAAAGTGAAGCAGAGAAGATCTGTGTTGGGCGGGTACAGAAGCGAGTTGTGTGTCCGAACAGCTGAACAGCAATGCATAAACGTCTTTGGGAAGAACACAATTCACAAGGCGAGAGGCAAATAGAAGTAGTTTATCCCAAAAGATCGAGAAAGAGGGGCATTCCCAAAATTTGTGAAGTAAGGTGGGATGTAGAGAATTGCACAGCGTGCAGTAGTGGTGTCGTTGATCGGGTGAAGCGCGGAGATGAGGGAGATAGGCTCTGTGCAAGATCTTGAATTGTTGTTCTCTCCAGAATTCATTCTGTGTATGGCGGCACGTATATCGATAACCTTGCAAAGCATATTGTTGAGCATGAGGAGAGTCCATTACCTTATTCCAAGGTGAAGCGATTTGTGAAGCAACCATTTGGAGACTGTCCGCGTTGAGTGGATGGTACAGATGTGAGATTTTGTGCTTCCGTGACAAAATCCAGGTGTCCATTTGAGATGCTTTGAATCTGAATGATTTGGAGGAGCACAGAGAATTTGCAAAGCTGAGACATTGTTGAACAAACAAGTGTTGTTGGGGGAGAACGCCATAGAGACTGGAAAGTTCCGCAAGAGACAGGGGTGCTCCAGAGATGGGATCATATAATTGGGAGAGTTTGGTTAGGCCACGTGAGGACCAAGTACCAAGTAGAGCAGAAGCGTTGGTGATGAGCTTGGGGAAACAAGGGGTGTCCTTGGATGGGGAGGAACTGTGATACGTTCATGGGGACATGTAGCTGTTTACGAACTGCCCTCCATGTTGCAATAGTATCCCTGAGTAATATGTTGGTTTTAAGATGTGGGGGCAAGTACCTATGAGCACAATGCAACAGAGAAGTCAGGTCGCAAGGAGCCACCATATTTTGTTCCAACTCGTAGTTGGTATATTTAGACTCCTGTCGTATCCAGTCCAGGCAGACCCGCAACAGGCAAGCCAAGTTGTATAACCTAATATTTGGGAGCCCTATCCCTCCCTCCCATTTTGTAAGGAATAATTTGTTGAGTGCTATCCTAGGCCGGCATCCGTTCCACAGAAAGGAAGTAAGGGCCTTTTGGAGCCTTTGGATATCCTTGTGTTTCAAAAGGAGTGGGATGGTTTGCAACGGGTACAATAGTTTGGGGAAGCCTGACATTCGGAAGAGGTGACATCTTCCAAAGAAGGATATGGGTAGGGACTTCCAGTTTAGGAGATCAGCGACTAGTCTATCGATAACAGGGGAAAACTTGAGACGGTAAATGGATGAGGGGTGGGGACCTATTTTGATTCCCGAGATAGGTAATATGAGTTTTGGCCAATTTAAGCGGAGATGAGGAGGCCCACTGGGGGGCCCCGGTGGTATTGAGAGGTAATATTTCCCTCTTTGAAAAGTTTATGCACAGACCAGAGCACTGGCGAAAGGATTCAAACAGGGATTGAATGACAGGGAGGTCGTGGGGGGGATCCGAGGTGAAAACAAGGACATCATCTGCAAAAAGTGCGGAGCGGAGCTCCATGTCCCCCACTCGTATCCCCCGCAGCTGAGGGTGGAAGGTGAGAATCCTGGAGAGGGGTTCTACTGCCAAATTGAAGAGAAGAGGGGATAGAGGGCAGCCCTGCCTGGTACCTTTGAACAAACGAAAGGGCTGGGAGGAGAGTCCTGCCGCCATGATCTGGGCTGAAGGGGAGGCATACATGGCTTGGATCAGATGGAGAAATGGACCGGAAAAGTCGAATTTCCTCAGGACCAACTCCAGCCACCGGAAACTGACATTATCGAAGGCCTTTTCGGCATCTAGAGTGATAATAGCAAGAGTCCAAGTCGGGTTCGGCCCTTGCCGCCTCCAGAGCAACCAGGACCTTTTGAATATTCGAAGTGGCCGAATGTCCCTGTGTGAAGCCAGACTGGGCTGGGTGGATAATGGTGGGGAGGAAGGAGGCCAAACGGTTAGCTACCACTTTTGAGAGTAATTTGGAATCCATGTTGAGAAGGGAGATGGGACGGAATGAGCCGGGGTCCAAAGGGTCTTTCCCCTTTTTCGGAATTAGCTTAATGTGGGCCTGAAAGCCCGTGGGAAGATAAGGGTGTCCCTGCCATATATGGTTAAAGACGTCGCAAAGGGTGGGTGCTATTGTGGGGGCCATAATTTTATAAAAGTCGGAGGTGTAGCCATCCGGACAGGGGGATTTACCAGGGGAAAAAATTGTTAATGGAGGTCAGAATCTCCTCTACTATGATAGGAGCATTCAGAAGCTCTAGGTGTTCTTCTGAAACCTTGGGTAGTTGTGCATTGGTGAGAAATTCAGAGGCAGCTGCTTTGTCAATAGGATCTGGACTATATAATGTGCTGTAAAATTGCTCTAAGACCCTAACTATATCATTGGGTGAGTCTACCATAGAACCCTGGGTGTCTCTGAGAGCAGAAATGTGCGTCAGTGTGTAGGGGGGTTTGCAGAGGGAGGCCAGGAGCTTACCCGGCTTGTTCCCAAACCGGTGAAACTGCCAGTTGCGGAATGAGGAATGGAGGCTCTCCTGCACCTCGGCCCACTGTTCAAATCGCAATTTAGCCATTTTCCAATTTTCCCTGTTGAGGGGAGTGTTTGAGCGGTTAAGTTCAGTCTGCGCCTGTCGCAGACTCAAACTGGCTGTATGATAGGCAGCGTTGATCCTTTTTTTGTAGGCTGAGGCATAGGAGAGGACACGACCCCTCAAGACAGCCTTACCTGTCTCCCGTAGGAGGGTCGGGGAACAATCCGGGGTTGAGTTGTGAGTCAGGAAGTCCTGCCATGTGTCGTGTAAAATGGTACGAATGTCCTTATCTTTGGCAAGATAAGATGGGAACCGCCATGTTTTCTTCCCGGGAGCGGAAGGAGTGAAGGAAACCGTGACGGAAACTGGGGCGTGGTCCGATATCACAATGTCATGAATATGGGAATAGGAGGTAAAGGATAGCATAGGGTCATTTGAGAATATGTAGTCTATACGTGTCAAGGTGTTGTGGGGGTGCGAGAAAAATGTGAATTCCCTGTCAATCGGGTGGGACAGTCTCCAGGTATCAGTGAGGGAAAGACTAGTGGCAAAAGAAGACAGAGGGGTAGGAGAGGGGGCTGCAGGGGAACGGGAAGGAACGGAGGTTCCCGCCCTATCCTCCAGGGGATCCATACATTGATTAAAATCCCCCACCATCAACAGCAGGAGGGGAGGTAGGGAGCAAGAAGCGGTGTGAGGGATTGAAAAAAGGATTTAGGGGGGGAGTTGGGCGCATAAATACCCAGCAGTGTCCATGTCTGTTGCAGTGTTTGTAGGTGAAGAATAGCAACACGGCCGTGTTCATCAAAGTGGGAGGAAATAAGGACACTGGGGTGGCGTTTGTGAATGAGTATAACAACTCCGCCCTTACCTTTGACCGCTGGGGATCCATAGACTTGACCCACCCATAGTTTTTCCATGCGATGAAGATCTTCTTCACGCAAGTGCGATTCTTGTAGGACCGCCACGTCCGCCTTCAGGCGTCTGAGATGCCGGAGAACGGCCATGCGTTTGTGAGGGGATCTGAAGCCCTTAACATTCCAAGTTACCACTGTCATATAAGGAACCGGGACTGGATATGACTAGACAGCCGAACAAAAAACCTAGAAGTAAACATGGTTACAACAACATGACTCCATACATCATAGCTCATGTAGCAAGAGAAACCAGGAGAGGAGAAGAGAAAGAAGGGTTGGCTAGGGAAGAGGGTCAGGGAGGCCTTATTAGGGCCCAAAGATAGCTGTCCCGAAGGACGCAAGACAGGAAGCCCGTGCTTCGCTTTTTTCCACATGTAACAGAAATCATCGTGAGGAACAGTGTTACCGGATTCTTTGCTTGGTGCCCTGGAAGGGGTTGGTCTGTGACCCTTGACCCTCGGGAGAGCAATGGAGTAGAAGTAGCGAGTCTAAAACACCCAAGAAGCAGATTCCGGTGAGACTGTGCCCTAATACAAAGAGGGGTTATTCTCAGACGTCACTCCGAGAGAGCACCTGAGAATAGCTTAGCCCCAACAACCTGAAAATACTGTTTACAACATAGGTATGTAAGAAACATTCGCCAACATGGGTATTGATCCTAGAATAAAAGTGAAGGACAACTTCTGCGAGAGGAGAAAGCAGCTAATTTGACACTCTGGCAGGCTTTGCCAAAAGAGGAGAAAGATGTTACCAAACATGAAATCCGTCAGCGGGTGCGAGATCTGGACCTATGTCTTGAGAGCCGTTGCTTCTTGGCTGATCTCCTCCGTGGACTCCTTTGTTCCCGGGTGCCTGGGGAACGTTGTGGGGGATGGCCAGGGGAGGAATCCAGGGTGATATGAAAAGCAGATTGAACGTATTGGGTGGCTTTCTCCGGGTGAGTGAAAGATTTAATTTCCCCAGTGGCATCCGTTATACGGAGCGTGGCAGGATAGGTCAAAGCGAATTTTATAGACTTGGCATACAGTGATTGGCAAATCGGCTGAAACGCTTTCCTGCGTTTAGAGACTTCCTGAGAATAGTCAGCAAAGATGAGAAGCTTGTGACCATCCATCTGTAGGCCCTTGGAATTGCGGAATGATTTGAGAATATGCTGCCTGTCAGCATCATTTAGGTACCTGACTATGATGGGACGTGGAGATCTCCTTTCATTAGAGGGGGGGTCAATCCTGTGTGCCCTTTCCACTGAGCAAGGAGAAATGATCCCCAGGGCTGCAGGGATACGAGACATGCATAAGTCCGTGAGGGAGTCCATTTGATAGGTTTCAGGCAATCCGATCACTCTCAGATTATTTCGCCTTGAGCGATTTTCTAAATCGTCCAGCTTCTCTAGAATATATCGCTGGGTCTGTCTAGCCTGCTGGTCAAGAGAAAAAGACCCTTGGACTTCTTCCTCTATGTCCGACAGCCTGTGCTCCAGCTCTGTCAGTCTATGGGAGTGTTCCCCTAACTCCTGCCGGAGCTGAGCCATCTCCGTGGAAATAGCTTTGTCCACAGCCGCTGTGATGGTCGGGGACAGCAGCGCCGCAACTGCCATGCGACCTGGGCCTCCGGGATAGGAGATGTGGCAGTCTGGTGCAGGGAAGAAGGAGCAGGTTGGGCCGCGTCCGCCATGTCTATGGCGCCTGAGGCCTGGTCCAAAGCGGGAGACCTGTTCGGCGGGGCGGCCGAGGGGGGGCCGTGTAAGACAAACTTGTCCATGCCTACCGGGTCCGCAAGGATGTGGGATGCTGTCCCGAGGGTCGGATGGCTCAGATGGGCGATGGATGCAGGCAAACGAGCTGGTAAGACCGGAGCCGCTGTTCCGCGCTGCCTGTTACATGGGCGCCGGAACCGGAAGTACTGAAATCTTTTAAGGGGGGGTTAAAAATAAAAATAACAAAAATAATGTGGTTGCATAAGTGTGCACACCCTCTTAAAACTGGGGATGTAGCTGTGTTCAGAATTAGGCAATCGCATTCAAACTCATGTTAAGGCCCCTTTCACACTTGTATGACTCCAAAGTTGCGCCGACTTTGGAATGCAACTTTGATGCAACTTTGGATAAGTGCAATTTGGATATGACTTTGGCTTTGACCAGTTTGACCAGTACCTGTCCCTGTCCCTGTCCCTGCCCCTGTACCTATCCCTGTACCTGCCCCTGTACCTGTCCCTGTACCTGTCCCTGTACCTGTCCCTGTCCCTGTCCCTGTACCTGTCCCTGCCCCTGTACCTATCCCTGTCCCTGTACCGGCCCCTGTCCCTGTACCTATCCCTGTACCTGTCCCTGTACCTGTCCCTGTCCCTGTACCTGTCCCTGCCCCTGTACCTATCCCTGTCCCTGTACCGGCCCCTGTCCCTGTACCTATCCCTGTACCTGTACCTGTCCCTGTACTTGTCCCTGCCCCTGTCCCTGTACCTGTCCCCGCCCCTGTACCTGTCCCCGCCCCTGTACCTGTCTCTGTACCTGTCCCTGTACCTGTCCCTGTACCTATCCCTGTCCTTGTACCTGTCCCTGTACCAGCCCCTGTACCTTTTCGGGCGAGCTCACGGGGATGGGGGCGCTTTAAAAAAAAAATGTTCCTATTTTTTTTATTTCATTTTTTATTTTTAGCACTGTTTTTAAAAAAAATCTGATCACTTTTATTGCTGTGAGAAGGAATGTAAACATCCCTTGTGACAGTAATAGGCAGTGACAGGTACTCTTTATGGAGGGGGAGGGGATGTGACAGTAATAGGCAGTGACAGGTCCTCTTTATGGAGGGATTGGAGAGGAATGTGACAGTAATAGCAGTGACAGGTACTCTTTATGGAGGGATCGAGGGTCTAAAAGACCCCAAACCCCTCCACTACACTTCAATTAATTCAAAATGCAAGCGGGTGGAGGCAGTGGGATGCATTGGGCAATGTTCTGCTGGGAAATCTTGGCTTCTGCCATTTATGTGGATATTTCTTCACACGTTCCACCTACCTAAACATTGATGATGGCCAAGTACACCCATTTGTGGAACCCCGATGGCAGTGGCCTCTTTCAGCCGGATAATGCAACCTGCCAACCTCCAAAAATGGTTCAAGAATGGTTTGAGGAACACAACAAGTCTGAGGTGTTGACTTGGCCTCCAAATTCTCCAGATCTCCATCCAATCAGGCATCTGTGGGATGCACTGGAAAAACCAAGTCCGATCCATGGAAGCCCCACCTCCTAACTTACAGAACTTGGGATTGATGCAGTTTTTTTTTTCTCTCTCCATAAAAAACTGAATGGCTGCGGTTATTGACCACTTGCTGCCCGCCCACCGCAGATATACTGTGGCAGGCTGGCTAGGCTGCGCCAACCGACATATAGGCACGTTGGTTCACAGGAGCGCTCCTGGGGGCCCCCATTAGGCAGCGGGGAAGCCGATCCACGATTGCCGCCGGGCATCCGCGATCGCTCCCCGGGGAGAGAGAACGGCGGTCTACTGTTGTAAACACAGCTGACCGTTCTTCTCTCTGGAATCAATACAGAGCGCCTCCTCCTTCATAAGATCACAGGTCTCTGTGTTGATTTCACAAGTCCCTCCCCCATACAGTTAGAAAATACTCCTCTAGGTTCACACTTAACCCTTTGATCGCCCCTGGGTTAACCCCTTCCCTGCCAGTGTCATTAGTACAGTGACAGTGCATATATTTTTAGCACTGATTACTGTAGTAATGTCACTGGTCCCCCCAAAAGTGTCAAAAATGTCAGTTAGGGGTCCGATCTGTCCGCTGAAATGTTGCAGTCCCGCTAAAAATTGCAGATCGCCGCCATTACTAGTAAAAAAAAAGTGACATAAATCTTTGCCCTAGTTTGTAGACGCGATAACTTTTGTGCAAACCAATCAATATACACTTATTGGGATTTTTTTTTACCAAACATATGTAGCAGAATAGAAATTGGCCTAAAATGATGAAAATATTTTTATTTTTTTTTTTATTTTGAATGTTATATAGAAAGTGAAAAATATATATATTTCAGAATTGTTGCTCTTTTTTTGTTTATAGTACAAAAAATAAAAATTGCAGAGGTGATCAAATACCACCAAAAGAAAACTCTGTTTGTGGGGGAAAAAAGGACATCAATTTTACAGAGTCGCACGACCGCGCAATTGTCAGTTAAAGTAACAGAGTGCCGAACCACAAAAAATTGCCTGGTCATTAAGGGGGATAATCCTTCCGGTCCAGAAGTGGTTAAGGAGCAGGCGGCTGCCGCATCCATTTTTGTTAATTTCTTTTGACAATTTTGTCATTAAAAAAAGCCAAAAACAATGCCCCCCCCCCCCCCGAGGTAAATCTATCGTCAATAATGCTGCCCGCCATCACCGCTGACCCAAAAAAAAGAAAAAAAAAAAAGGTACACTCTTGCCAAAGTCTCCCGCCGTCTGGGTCGATGATGTCACAATGAGGCCCCTCCCCCTTAGTTATTTAAGAACTGTGAAATAGCGGAGCTGTCAGATGGAGGGAGCGGACCTTTTTTTTTTTCCTTTTTTCGGGTTGGCGGTGGCGGTGGGCTGCGTGATTGACGATGGATTTATCTCGGGGGACATTGTTTTGTTTTTTTTTGTTTTTTATAAAAGATTTGTAAAAATTTCCTACTTTCATTTTTTTACACTACACCCTTTTTTTGGTAAGAGTACGTGTACTTTGTACCCCTACTCATTTACATGGGGGGGGATCTGGGGGCACCCTTGTTTAAAGGGGATTCCAGATTCCGATAAGCCCCACGCCTGCAGACCCTCCCAACCACCGGCGAGGGTTGTGGGGAAGAGGCCCTTGTCCCCATCAACATGGGGACAAGATGCCTTGGGGGAGGGGCATAGACAACACACGGACTCCTTCTGATTGACTGCTCCCATTGAAGTTGCAGTGTAACACCCTTCCAGACTACCAAATTTTCCCATCGAGATGGAGGAATTCGCCAGAATCCTCTCTCTGTCCTGATTGCAACACATTGTGCTTCCACTGGTAATGTTATTGGGGTCTATTTATAAAAAATTGCATAGCCACTCATTCAATGAATCTTCATTGTAAATTTGTTTTGGGCCGTTGGTTACATTTATTTGCTAATTCCCTCTAGTGTTCTCTAAGTTTGTTGCATTGTATCTCTAGCTACAATAACCTATGCTTTTCCTATGCTCCTCAGCTCCATCTAGTGGCCATAATGTGGTATTTTACTACCACAAATAATAAAAAAAAAAAACTCTTGTTCAGAAGAAAAAAATAGCCTCAAGAATGTTTGTTTTTGCCCAATTACCTCCGAACGAATGTACATGCAGAGTCACTGGACGAATAGCTATGCAATTTCTTTTTTTTTTATATAACTATATTCAGCATTGTCTCTTTATCAGCCATTTTTTATTTCTCCAGAATTCAAAGCCAGTTCAGGTTGGGATTATGAAAAATGACGAAGAAGATCGTGAAAAGACACCGGGACAAGATGGGGGATGGGCACCCGACCAGAATGTGGTGTTAGAAGGCGATAAAGAATATGTGAAGGCATTGGTGTTTACACCCTTCTACTGTTACAGCAAAGCAGGCCAGTCTGCCAACAACGGAGTCGCAAGGGGAGAGAATCAATCTGTGGATGAAACGATAGCGGAGCCAGGAGGTGGCAAGATGGCGGACGAAGCATCAAGAAGACCCATCAATGGAAGCAAAAAGCCACTTTGTCCATATTATGGATTAACAAGAGGGATGTTTATATTAATAGATGGAAAATTACCTCATCTTCGTCCTCGTTCTCCTTATTGGCCCTATTAGATCTTTATTGAAGATACAAAGGGCAATAGAAGTACAATTATTGGATGGAATCTAAACTCCCATTCTTGCTTGAAACCCCCAACCAGCAAAATGTTAAAATTTCCCCTTTAAGCTGATTGGAGTGTGATCACATGATCAGAAACTTTGCCACCCGGTGGGGTAAAACCCTCTCCAGCGGGAGGTGGTGGCAAAGGGTTAAACTGTGATTATCTTCTGTTTGGTGTAATTATTTTGTCATTCGCTGATTCGCTAATATCCCAAAATTCTAAACTGGCAGATCTGATGCTATTTAACCCCTTCAATACCGGTCACTTTCACCCCCCTTCCTGCCCAGGTCGATTTTCAGCTTTCAGCACTGTCACAGTTTGAATGACAATTACACAGTCATGAAACGCTGTACCCAAGCGTCTTTTTTTTTTTTTTTTTTTTTTACACAAATAGAGCTTTCTTTTGGTGATATTTAATCACCGCTGGGTGTTTTAATTTGTTTAGCAAAAAATAAAAAAATAAAGACCAAAATGAAAGATCAAAAAAAAAAAAAAAAAAAAAATCATAGTTAGTTATAAAATGATTAAACAAACAGGTCATTTTTGTCCTTTGCTGATGTGGCGGCACTGGTGGGAACTGATGAGGCTGCACTGATGAGGCGGTACTGATCGGCACTGATAGGCGGCACTGATGAGCACTGATTGGCAGCACTGATGGGTACGCATTAGAAGCACTGGTGGGCACAGATTGGCAGCACTTATATGCACTGATTGGCAGCACTGGTGGACACTGATTGACAGCACTGATTGGCAGCACAGGTGGGCACAGATTGGAATAACTTATGGGCACTGATTGGCAGCACCGGTGGGCACAGTGCCTATAAGTTCTGTAATTGGCATTACTGGTGGGCACAGATTAACAGCACTAGTGGGCACTAATTGGCAGCACTGATGGGCACAGATTGGCAGCACTGATGGGCAGTGATTGGCAGCACTGGTAGGCACTGATTGGCAGCACTGGTAGGCACTGATTGGCAGCACTGTTGGGCACACATTGACAGCACTTTTAGACACTGATTGGCAGCAGTGGTGAGCACTGATTGGCAGCACTGGTAGGCACTGATTGGCAGCACTGATGAGTACAGATGGGCAGCACTGGTGGGCACAGATTGACAGCACTGGTGGGCACTGATTGGCAGCACTGGTGGGCACAGTGCCCCCCCCCCCCTTTCCCTGTGCTGACCCCCTCCCGCAGCGCTGCAGGCTTCACTGTCCTGTAAAAAAAATAACAAATTTAAAAAAATAAATAAACATTAAAAAATAATTTCAAAAACTTGTAAAATAAAAGAATTGTTAAATTTTTTTACATTTAAAAAAAAAAAAAAGTTATACATTAAAAAAAAAAAAGTTATATATTAAAAAAATAAATAAAAATGTAAAAAACAAAGGGCTAATTCACACGGGTTCTCTGTTATTTTTGTGTCCGCTAATAATGATTTTCGTGTGTATTTAGTGAAAATATTGTCTTGATATAATCGGGTGGGGGGGAGGGGCCTGTCAGGTAGGCTGTACGGGGCCCTTTGATTTCTAACAGCAGCTGTGAAGGCGGGGGGGGGGGGAGGGGTAAACCTTTTGGGGCGGAAGTGGTCAATCCTTGCTCATGATCAGAGCTATGAGCAAGGCTTTTGCCGAAACGCGTTAGCCCTTTCAATGTCACTACCATGTATCCAATAAAGATTTAAACAACGAGTTTTTCCCGGCTCTCCTCCTTGTTTTATTTTGCTTATAGGTGTGTGGAGGACACTTAGAGTCAGAGCATCGGCTCTTCTCATAGTTTTTTAATGTTTTATAACAAAAATTTGAAAATATCGGGGAGGGGGGGGGGGGGGGGTGTTCACATTTTTTTTGTCTTTTTTTGATAAAATAAAAAATGTAAAACGCAATGGTGATTAAATACCAAAATAAAGCTCTATTTGTGTGAAAAAATATGAAAAATTGGATTTGGGTACAGTGTTGCATGGCCGCGCTATTAGCAGTTAAAGTAGTGCAGTGCTGAATAGCAAAAAATGGCCTGGTCATGAAGGGGGTAAAACTTTCCGGAGATCAGTGGGTTAATGGTGGGGATACACCAAATATTTATTTGATTTGTTTTTTCTGTGTACGCATTCTGCAGGTTGTTAAATGACAAATAAAAACTTTATTGCTTTATTATTCAAATCTTCCTCACTTTGCAGCATTTTTTTATCAGGTGCCTAAAACCTTTTCTCTGTTTTACAAAGAAGACATTAAAGACATGACCCAGGATCGGCAGCACTACGGGTTACAGGCCCGGACTGGCCATAGGGCGCACAGGGCATTTGCCCGGTGGGCGGAGGCTGCATGCCATAAGAAGAGTGACCTGTTGATGACCAGGCCGCACAGCGGGAGGTAAGTGCTGACAGGGCTAACACAGACCATGGTCGCTGCTCACCTCCTGCTATGCAGCCATGCCTGTGTCTCCTCTCCCGGCTCTCCCGTCCCGCCAACATTGTCATCCTATCAGGGCAGCCATCAGAAATTTTGGGGCCCCTTACACAGCTTTAGGCCTGGGCCCCCCCCCCCCTGGACCTGACTATACACATTCCCCAGGGCCCCCCCACTGTAAGGTGACCAGATTTTTAAAATTAAATCCGGGAACATATATATATATATATATATATATATATTTTTTTTTTGTGGCAAATGGCACAGGACTACATAATACACAGAGCACTGGGCACAGGACTGCATAATACACAGAGCACCGGGCACAGGACTGCATAATACACAGAGCACTGGGCACAGGACTGCATAATACACAGAGCGCTGGGCACAGGACTGCATAATACACAGAGCACTGGGCACAGGACTGCATAATACACAGAGCGCTGGGCACAGGACTGCATAATACACAGAGCTCTGGGCACAGGACTGCATAATACACAGAGCACTGGGCACAGGACTGCATAATACACAGAGCGCTGGGCACAGGACTGCATAATACACAGAGCTCTGGGCACAGGACTGCATAATACACAGAGCGCTGGGCACAGGACTGCATAATACATGGAGCGCCAGGCACAGGATTTTCCAGAACCTTTGCCAGGATTTTCATATCAGTCTGGAGTAAAGAAATAGGCCTATAGGAGCCAGGGTCCGATGCGGGTTTACCTGGCTTAAGCAGCAAGACAATACTGGCCCTAGTCATGGAATCTGGCAGAGTACCCCTTTCTCTAGCAGCATTGATTACCTCTAGCAAAAAAAAATCGCAAATCGCCGCCATTACGCATTAAAAAAAAAATCAATAAAAATGACATAAATCTTTCCCGTAGTTAGTAAACGCGATAACCTTTGTGCAAACCAATCAAAATAAGCTTATTGCGATTTATTTTACCAAACATATGTAGCAGAAAACAAATTGGCCTAAAATGTTAAAAAATTTTGATTTTTACATTTTTTTTGGGGGGGGGGAATTTCAAATAAAAAAATGTGAAAAATATTGTTATTTTTTCAAAATTGACGCTCTTTTTTTGTTTATAGCGCAAATAATAAAAATTGCACAGGTGATCAAATACCACCAAAAGAAAGCTCTGGTTGTGGGGAAAAAAGGACGTCAATTTTGTTTGGGTACAGCGTCGCACGACCGCGCAATTGTCCGTTAAAGTCACGCAGTGCTGAATCGCAAAATAGGGCCTGGTCATTGAGCAGCCAAATCTTCCAGAGCTTAAGTGGTTAATGTGGGACACCCCGAAGGGTAGCCACCTACTAGCCTGGTCCAGCTTGCCCAGCTCACCTACGTACGGTTATGCCAGATGGGGCTATAGGAAGTGTAACCGGAGGCCTGCTGCAACTGCTTGGCCTTATACCAGACTTTTTGAGTTGTGCCTCTAGCCCCTCGGGTATTCCGTTCCCGCCAGTGAAATGCCCCATAAGTGTCAGGGCAGGACCATCCCCTGTCCGGCCATAGCACCAGCCAAGTGCTGCAGCTGGGAGGCTAAGTAATAGATCCATGGGTTGGGGAGAGAGAGTCCCCCCCCCAAGTCTCTGGACTTCTGTAATTGCTCAATCCTGATCCGGGCCGCCCGCCCTCGCCATATTGGGTATTGACCACCCAAAATATTTTCAGCTTAATTACTACGGGGGAATTGTGCAAGAAATACAGGAGCTGCGGCATCAGAACCATCTTAATGAGGTTCACCCTGCCGCGACCGATAGCCACAGCTTGTTTCAAACCTTAATCGTGTCTCGGAAGCTGGCCAGGAGTGGGTGTATATTTAGGTGACAATATTGGAGCGGATCCGCGGAAACCACTATCCCCAGGTATTTCAACGTGGACACCATGGGAACTGGACAAAATGTTCCCAAGGAAGGATCCACTGCTTTATCCAGCGGCAACAGAGCCGACTTGGACCAATTTAGGGTGAGGCCAGATGTAACGGAACAGGGCACCCCATGACCGGGTACCTCTGTTGACAGATGCTCCTAGTGCTTTCCGAGGCGCTCCAAGCACTCCACCAGACACCGTAACCACTTCCGACTCCACGAACCGCCGCAGCTTGGTTAGGGTCTCCTGTGGGTGAACCTCTCTTTCCCCAGAGAGTGCAGTAGAACAAGCTCTTACAAGAGCTTAGTGATTATCCAAGGGAGTATGGAAGACCATAGCAATCCCTTGCAGCAGATTCCCCCAATAAGAGACAGAACTCTAGATTGAGGGTGAAGGAACTCTAGAACAACTTTATTGAACAAGACTTAAATACAGAATTTGGAACATCCCGCCCCTAACAACCGCTTTCCTATTGGTCAATTGTAAAGTACCTGTAGTCCTCCTTCAGGTCCTCCTTAGCCATGCAAATGAGGACTTGAAAATGAGTCAGCAGGGATTGGTCCGATAGCTTGACCAGAAGGACTGCCATGTGCAATGAGACAGAAGCCCCCAGGGGGCAATCAATGTACACAATAGCCAGACACAGAACAATGGGAGGTCACTTAACAATGAGACAGGGCAATCCACATTCCCTCCCAATACACAAACAAAAGGAAAACCTTGCTGACATTGAAAGATATGTAATATACACAGCATTTAGGAATTACAGATTTCATGTCAAATGGGAATAAATCTTAATATTTCTATATGGAGATATTGCTGGCAAATATGAAGCAATCCAAACCATTACTTATCTGTCTTTAAATTGCAGTGACGGTGAATACTGTCACACCAGAGTAGCGGTCAAAGTCCGCTATGGTGACCATGATATCGCGCAGGGAAGCACCCGTGTCCCCAAGCATCAGGAGCATATCATCCGCATAGAGCAGAATCTTCTCCTGGAGGGGACCATAATGAAATCCAACTATGGAAGCCTGAGTTCTAATGGTAGCCGCGAGCGGCTCAATAGCCAGTGCAAATAGGAGCAGGGACAATGGGAACCCCTGCCTAGTACCTCTCCCCAAATAGAAATTCTCAGAGATCCTGCCACCCTCCCTAATGGAAGTCTGTGGGTCCATGCTGTCGAACGCTTTATTAGTGTCCAGCGATAACAACGCTCTATCACCCATATTATCAGCCAGAGTCTGCATGGCCACAAACAAGCGACGGAGGTTGACCGCCGTGGATCTATTAGGCATAAAGCCTGCTTGGTCCTCATGGACAATATGTGCAATGATGGTATTAACCCCCCTCGCGAGAACCTTTGCCAGGATTTTCACATCAGTCTGGAGTAAAGAAATAGGCCTATAGGAGCCAGGGTCCGATGCGGGTTTACCTGGCTTAAGCAGCAAGACAATACTGGCCCTAGTCATGGAATCTGGCAGAGTACCCCTTTCTCTAGCAGCATTGAATACCTCTAGCAACTTAGGGAGAAGTACCTGTATTGTTAGTATATTTCTATAGGGAGGCCGTCATCACCAGGGGCCTTGGAGCCAGGGAACAGAGCCACTGCTTCCCGCAGCTCATCCTCAGTGATGTGGGCCTCCAGACTGGAGCACTGATGCTCCGTCAACCTTGGAAGAGAGATCGCGGCCAAATATTGCCGTAGGTCCTCCGGAGCATAAGATACCCTAAAGGAGTACAGGTCAGAATAAAAGCGCACCAGTTCAGACATAATTCCCTCAGGTGTATTAGCCAGCCGACCATTTAAAAGCTTAAGGGCACCAATGGGGGGGCCGAAGGGCGCACCCCCACAATGCGTGACAGCTACCCCTGTTCATAGAATGTGGTTTTAGCAAAAAAGCGCTTCTTATCGGCCTTAGACTGCAATTACTCCACCCACACCCTCTGGGCAGACAACCAAGCATCCCTAGTCTCATCCGAAGGATTGGTAATATACTCCTCCTCCAAGTCATGGGTCCGTTGAGCCAATTGCTCCTCAAAATATTTGGAAGTATTTTGCACTCGTTTAATGTTAGCGATCAAAATGCCCCTGAGGAAACATTTAAATGCATCCCACCGCATAAGGAAATTGTGAGAATGGTCATTATCCACAAAATAAGAGGTAATAGCGGTTTGAATGTTAACATCCGGTGGGAAAAGCTTTAGCCAAAAAGCATTGAGGCGCCAGGGGGCCCTGCGCAATCCGGTCTGAGGCCGCGCAGTGATCCAGACCACCAACGGAGAGTGGTCCGATATCCCCCTCAAAGCATACTCCACCCGGTCCACCAGCGCGAGGGCAGCTCTAGTGCCCACACACAGGTCGGTACGGGATAAAGAGAGATGGGTCTTAGAAAAACAGGAGAACTGGACCACGTCAGGATGCCGTGAACGCCAGACATCCAGCCAGCCCAACTCCCCCAAAAAGCGTGAGAGAGCAGTGTCCCTGGCGGAAGCCGCAGGAGGGGCAGGTGGATGCTTATCTCTGACAGGGTCCAAGATCCCATTAAAATCACCAACCACAAAGAGGGGTATATCCGGCTTGTCTACTGTAAACACTAGAAGTTCACGGAGCACCATGGAGGAGAATGGAGGAGGAATATACACCACCGCCAAAAGACAGGTAACTTGAAATATTCTACAGTACAGGAAAACAAATCGACTGTCCGATTTCACCGTCACCCCCAACTCCTGGAAGGCAAGGGCCTTATGCACCAGAACACTCACCCCCCTAGAATAAGAAGAGTGAGTGGAATGGTAACCCCGGCCCACCCAGGAGTACCGTAAACATCCCACAGAGTCATCCATAAGGTGAGTCTCCTGCAAGCCTATGATCGCTGGATGATACTTGCGCAGTTGTGCAGCCATCATGGCCCTCTTCTGTGGGCAGCCGAGTCCCCGCGCATTCCATGATACTATAGGGAGTCCAGCCATGCGGGTAAAAACTGAAGGTAGAGGGCACCTCCCAGAGGAGCAGAGGCCCAGAGGAGGGGTCCGGAAGGTAACGAGACTGAAGTGAGCACAGTCAGCCGGGAAGTCTGTGGCCAAGGAAATGTCAAAGCCAGGGATGTGTGCGATTCCTCAAAAACAAAGGCAAAGAAAAAAAGAACATGTCCCATGGGTACAAGGCACAACGGTGCCTCAACAAAACACAGGTGGTGGGCAGTAGAACCAGTCTGCCAGCCGGGGATGGCGGCCCCAAAAACCAGTGGTGGCCCTCTATCCCGTTGTGCGCAACCGCGCATTCTGCGATTTGTAATCCAAGTAGGGTGTAAAAGGCAGATCACAGGAACCAAAAGAAATACTCGATGGTTGGAGCACATCTGTTCCATCACAAAAATGGTAGTGACCCCGGCCGGGGTAAACATCCAGAGGATCCAAGCCTGTAGAGATGCTCAGTCCACAGCGCAGTGCCCCTCACTCACCATCCTCTCGTTGGCATTGGCGGAGGGAGGGTACATGGACGTCGAGCCAGCTCGCAGCGTCCGCGGCAGTATCAAAAAAGTGCGCCCTACCCTCTGCAGTGACTCGCAGACGGGCTGGGTACAGCATAGCGTAAATCAATCCGAGACGTTGGAGCCGTTGTTTAAGATCGGTGAACTTGGCACGTTGTATTTGGACTTCCGCGGAGAAGTCCGGGTAAAAGGATACCCTAGCACCATTAAACTTGACCTCCACCTTTTCCCTGGCCAAACGCAACACCTTCTTCCTGTCCCTGTAATGCAGAAGCTTGGCCAGCATGGGCCTGGGAGCGTTGCCTGGGACCCGGTGAGCCCTCTCCACTGCAAACAAAGGGGATAAAGACTCTCTGCCAAACATGTCGCACAGCCATGATTCAATAAACTCAGTGGGGTCTCTACCCTCCACTTTCTCAGGGAGCCCCACAATGCGCACATTGTTGCGCCACAGACGATTTTCAATATCATCAGTTTTGTCTTTATTAACCGCTTGCCGACCGCCGCACAACTATTTACTGCGGCAGTCAGCCCCCTACAGGCAAAACGACGTAGGGCTACATCGCTCGCCCACGAGCCTCTATTGGGCGCGCGCCGCCGGAGGCGCGCTCCCGCCCCCGCTCGTTCCCGCGCGAGTGACCGGTGGCTCTGATGTCCTCTGGTCACTCGCGATCTCCCGCTGGAGAGGGAGAAAGGCAGACGGCTGATGTAAACAATGGGCAGGAAGTTGAGTGAGGGGCAAGATGGCCCCCACTCCACTCTATGCCCTTGGAGGACTGGAGCGACGTCATACGTCACTTCTGCCCAACTGCCTTAAAGGGCCAAATTTCTTTTTTTTTTTGTGTAGATGTGAGATGTGAGGTCTTTTTGACCCCGGATCTCACATTAAAGAGGACCTGTCCTGCTTATTTCTATTACAAGGGATGTTTATATTCTTTATAATAGGGATTAAAAGGGATCAAAACATTTTTTTTTTTTAAAGGGACAGTGTAAAAATAAAAAGTGAAATACATAAGAAAAAAAAAAGAAAAAAAAAAGCGTCCCGTCCCTCGCGCGCAGAAGCAAACGCATATGTAAACGGTGTTCAAACCACACATGTGAGGTATCGCCGCGATCGTTAGAGTGAGAGAAATAATTCTAACCCTAGATCTCCTCTGTAGCTCTAAACTGGTAACTTGTAGAAATGTTTAAAGCGTCGCCTATGGAGACTTTTAAGTATCAAACTTTGTCACCATTCCGCAAGTGTGCGCAGTTTTAAAGCTTGACATGTTGGGTATCTATTTACTCGGCGTAACATTATCTTTCACATTATAGAAAAAAATTGGGCTAACTTTAATGTTTTCTTATTTTTTTAATGTAGCCTGGTCACACGGCTAGTATTGTTCAAATTGATGTTTGTTGTTAAAGTTCTGCAAAGACAGTGACTTTGGAATTATGGGAGATGTAGTTCCGGGAGGAGCCAGGACCATAGACTGCTATGTAAAAGGACTCTTCTCCCAGGGAGCAATGTGACTCGCGGAGCCTGCTGGGAGTGTCTTTATAAAGGGGGGCGGGATCCATTTTCGCGCTCTTGCATCGAAGCGTGCTGTGAAGAAGGGGAAGAGCTGCTGCGGACCGCAGAGGAGAAGGCCGGAGGCCTAGAAGTGGACACCGGAGCTGAGACGAGCGGTGTGAACGGAAGGATCTCGGTAGTGTGACCGAGTGTAAGGACGCCTAACAGGACGGGAGAGATTCGCTGAGCAGAGCGGGGCCTGGTTGCAGCGCGGAGCGGAGCTCCCGGTATTGGGTGAGAGACATCGAGCATCTACATCTGTATTTATCACACACACTTAGACTGACCCTGGGCAGAACTGCTGGACCGTTGAGTAGAAGGCCACACTGAGTCCTCAAGCCTCCATTGGACACTGTAGTTACACATAGTGCGTGGTGGGTGAACAAGGCCTTAAGTCCTTCTGCAGTACTAAGTGTTTGCCTGTTGGAGAGCATCAAGATCTGTGCTCTCATTCATCTTTGTGGAATACAATTATTCGCTACATTGGGGATTATAGTCATCAATCACCTTTACTTGGATTACAATTACTTTTCTGGATTGACTGAGGATTCCTTGCCGGTGAAGACTAGTGAGGCCTCACTCTCCAGGAGACTCTTGCAATCTAGTGTAAAGGGGGCCCCCGTTAGTACACAGAGTGCACTCTGATATCTAGTTAGTACTGTTACAATGTTTATTCTACAGTTATTCTCTAAGCCTGATTAACTTTAATTTGTGGCCACTCTCTATTTACTAAAATAATTCATTGTGTTATATTATTACAGAATACAATCCTCTAGCATATATATGCAGGGCTTTTTTTCTCAGAGAATAGGTGCAGGAACTCCCCCCTTCTGAGCCCCCCAAGTCTCCACCCCCTACCCTCTTTTGAGCACCGTCTCTTGGTTCCACCCCCCTACCCACCTCCCAGTACTGTCCCTTTCAGGGAAAACAGAACCAAGTATCAATTTGTGGTGATAAATAGTTTGCATGGAATTTGTTAATGAGAACACGAAAAGGAGTAAAGTAGATCAACCTGCAGCCAGCAACAATAGACCCAACCCCATCAACAATAGATCCCCACACAACAATAGACCCCGCCCCAGCAACAAAAGGTCCCACACGGAAACAATAAACCTCACCCCAGCAACAATAGTACCCCCACAGCAACAATAGTTCCCCTACACAACAATAGACACCCCCACACACACATACACATCAACAATAGACCACCCACAACAAAATACCACCTCAGCAACAGTAGACCCCCAGCAGCAACAACAAATCTCCCAGCAGCCTGCATCAATAGACCCTCCCTCAATCTCTACCAGCAACATATGACCCCCCCAGCAACAATAGATTCCTCACCAGCAACAACAGACCCTCACACAAAAAACGATCTCCACCAATGACAATAGATCCCCCAGCAGCCAGCAAAAATAGACCCTCCAGCACACCCCTTGTCATTACATAAATTCAGTGCTGGAGGTGCCGGAACTGCGTTCCCCCGCCTTCCTGCTGAAAAAAAGCCCTGTATATATGTATGTATATACATTATATATGTGTGGCCTGTATTCCAGATCCTGAGTGCTGGACCCTACTCAAGTTATTGGTTGGGGACTCAGGATCTACATGACTGTGGTATTGCCGACGCTGCGGCTGCTCCTTGCCCCATACAACCCAAACTTACCAACAGACCCCCCCTTTACTTGTCTAAAGAAAAAGGACACTACAGTCATTTTTTGGGTTTAAAAGGCCATAGCAGCCAACTTTATTAGAACTAACTAGTAAAACACTAGCTAGCAAAGAATTACCATTATTCAACAAAAACAATCCAATACCAAAATTTTAAAGCGAATGACCATTTAGGATCTTGGAAGGCAACTTGACTTCCCCCCTGGCTGTATCCCTGACCCCAATAGACCTCCAGGCCCTCAGCCGCCACTGCACCAGCTCAAGGACTATGAACCATTGGGATCCCTTGATACCGCCTACTGACGTTGCCAGGGGTAGGTCCACCCATACCTAAGATGGGCCCTACCCCTCCATATTCCCTTTCCAAGTAGTCACAGCCCTCCAAGACCCTAAAACCCCAGCCACAGCACACGGGCATGACCCCTTATGGCCGTGTAGCCCTCCAAACCCACAGCGCCCTCTGGATACCTTCCTGCAGACCTAAAGTCCGCAGGTCGATACCCACCGCGTTCAAATGAACCCCGTCACCTCTAAGATAAAGGGCCGGGTCCTGCTCCAGCTCAAGATGCCGGATCGCTAGTCCCCCGTTACGCACAACAAACTTGGCCACCGCCTTATTCACCTTAATCCTGGCTTTGTTCAGGCTAGTCACCGAACGAGCCAGGCGCCAAGAAGTGCGGGCGACAATGTCCGACCACACCACCACAGTCTGCGGAAAAAGCGTCCGCAGCCTCAGGAAGTCCAGCTTGACATCCCTAATCAGCTCCCTGGAGGAACGGAGGCCCAGATCATTGCCGCCCGCATGCAACAAAAGTATGTCGGGCGGCCGCTCAAGACGGGCGCAACGATGGACTTCAGGGAGGACACGGGACCACAGCATGCTTGAGACCCCAATCCATCTAACCTTTACCTCCTCCCTGCTCAAACCCAATTGGCGCCCCTCTGGCCTAACAGCTGCCCTCCGAGCACCCCAGACCACATAAGAATGTCCTAAAATCCAGGCCAAGACTTCCGTGGCTCCTGTAAAACATAAGGAGGGGTACATACCAACAAACATCCTGAGTACATACACAAAAACCCACAGAGAAAAACAAAGAAAAAACACCAGCATACACGTAACGAACATTCACTAAATGACCTCCCCTGGGCCCCGACCAGAACAGAACAGATCCCATCTGCCGCATCACAACAGATGCGGACGGACATACGAGCGAAATCGCCTGCACTCCCAACGCCCAATTTTTCGAAGGGCCTGATCCCCAAGGCCCCACCGAGCCGCTTCCGTGGCGGCTCCGATGCGGAAAGAGTGAGAGGAGAAATCCGTCCCCTGAAAACCGGCTGCCCCCAAGCACTTCCGGAAGACAGCCGTAAATTGAAAACGTGAGAGGGCCGTGCCATCAGCCCGTAAAAACAGAGGACCCTGTTGAGCGGAGCGCACCTGCAACCAATGCCTCACCGCAGCTACGGGGCAAAGCGAGGACCCCGGAACCACCCCTAGCTCAACACAAGCCCCTCGGCCCAGCTGGTCCGTTTTTGACCTGCGTATCCGGATTAGAAGCTTGTCCGGATGCAAACAAACATCCCCCAACTGCAATCCCCCATTCCCCCGTCTGGAAATACTCACCAATTCGCTAATCCGAAAAGCTCCAAAGAACGCCAAAATAAACGCCGTCCTGAAGAGTTCCACCTCCTGGTCCGCAGAACACACACCCGGCAAGCATTCCACCAACCGGGACAACACATCAAAGGAAACCGGGCGCCTGGAATCAATCGAACGAGTACCCCTCGCATAACCCTTCAAGGCCTTTTGAACAAGGAAATGTTTGGTTACATCGGCAACCCCCCACAACTGAAAGTAGAAGGCCAAGGCCGCCATTTTGCGGCGTAACGTAGAAATAGACACACGCTGTTCAAAATTCAGGCTCACAAAATATAGGAGCAGGAACAACCGATCCCGATCACCAGAAAGACCCCCCACCTCACTCACCATCTGATGCCATGTCGCCCAGACCCTCTCGTAGGCCATCCAAGTGGAAGGACAAACTGACGCTCGAACCAAATCCATTACTGCGGCGAGACGATGTTCCACAGCTCCCCGGGACACAGCAGGCCTTGCTGCTCCGCATCTGGTGCCAACCTCCGAAACCTGTCCCACTGGAAGCAAGAAAGAGCATCAGCCACCGAATTGTCAACACCCGGAACATGCACAGCATAGAAAAAAGAATTCAGAAGCAAACATTTGAGCACCAGGTGGCGAAGCAACCTAATAACCGGTGGTGAAGAAGCAGTAATGCTGTTAATCGACTGAACTACACCCAGGTTATCACAATGAAAACGGACCCTCTTATTTTTGAAATCCTGACCCCATAACTCCACGGCCAACACAATGGGAAATAATTCCAACAGAACCAAGTTCCGAATGAAGTCAGAATCTCGCCAGGAGGCCGGCCACTCCCCCGCACACCATTGCCCCTGGAAATAGGCCGCAAAACCCCCCGAGCCTGCCGCGTCAGTAAACAGCTCCAGGTCAAAGTTCGACACCGGAGCTTCCAACCAAACCGAACGGCCGTTAAAGGAGCTCAAGAACAAATCCCAAACCCGCAAGTCATCACGATGCTCTTTGGATAGGCGAATGTAATGATGCGGCGCCCTGACACCCGCCGTGGCAGCCGCCAACCTCCGGCAAAACACCCGCCCCATGGGCATGATGCGGCAGGCAAAATTCAATTTTCCCAGCAGAGACTGCAGGGCACGCAGCTGAATTTTTCGTGTGTCCAAGGTCCCTGCAATAACTCCGCGTAGGTCCAATAGCTTGTCAACCGGAAGCCTGCATTCCCTTGCCATCGTATCAATGACAATACCCAGAAATCGCAGTTCCGTGCACGGCCCCTCAATCTTGTCAGGGGCTAATGGGACTCCAAAATAATCAAACAGCTGTTGGACCGTAGCCAAAAGCGTTGCACACATCACCTCCCCCGGAGGACCTATCACCAGAAAATCGTCTAAATAATGAATTATGGAAGACAACCCAGAAACATCCCTAACAACCCATTCCAAAAAGGAACTGAATGTTTCAAACAGCGAACAAGAAATGGCGCAGCCCATAGGCAAACATTGGTCAACGAAAATTCCACCCTGCCATTCACAACCCAAAAGATGCAGGCTGTCCGCGTGCACCGGTAACAACCTAAACGCAGCCTCAACGTCAGTTTTCGCCATAAGGGCCCCCCGCCCAAAACGACGCACCCAGGCCACCGCTTTATCGAACGAAACGTATGAAACCGAGCATAAGTCTTCCGCTATAGCGTCATTCACCGAACCCCCAGGGGGATAAGACAGGTGGTGAATGAGTCGAATCTTATTAGGTTCCTTTTTTGGAACCACACCCAGAGGGGAAAGCACCAGATTCGGCAAAGGCGGAGACGAGAAAGGGCCCGCCATCCTGCCCAACCTAACTTCCTTCATAAGCTTCGCCGAGACCACCGACGAATGCGCCCTAGCGGAACTTAAATTGCCCCCGGGAGGAGGAACCACCGACAAAGAACAAGGAATGCGAAAGCCTTGCGAAAACCCCCCAGCAAAAGAGCAGCTGCTTCCCGATCAGGGTACCTACTTAGGAACCTGGCCAACCTTTCCACTTTCACCGGCGTCCGCCCTCTTACCAGCGTCGACATGTTTTGCACCCCCATGCTTAAAGCATCGTGCCGATGGGTGATTTCCGCCGCAGTTGGAACACTCATGCTTGAAGCGACAGGAGGTTCCAAACTTGCAAGTGGCCTCGTTAAACTGCCAACATAAGCCTTTACGTTTTGCGGCCGGAGAAGGCGAGGAAGCCGCCCCCCCGACCCCGCCCTGAAAGGGGTGACCAGTAGATCTAGCCTGGGTCATGAGGCGCATCCAAAGACTGATGTCCTTATGATCCCAGCGCAAAGATGGCCTGACGGCCTTGCGTTGACGAAAATGTTCGTCGTATCGTAACCAGGCCGTACCTCCGTAGACCCGATAAGCTTCCCCAATGGAATCCAAATAACAAAATAGGGGGGAACACTGATCGGAATGCTTTTCCCCAATTACACTGGCCAGAATTGTGAACGCCTGCAACCAGTTTGTAAACGACCGCGGAATCAAACGATACCGGCGCTTTTCTTCCTCCTCTTTTTTTGATTCATCAGGCTTGACCCTGTCCAAGTTGAATTTTTCTAAAGGTAGTAGTGAAAAAATCTCAACATACTCACCACGCCAAATTTTTTCCCTCACTTCCGTTTTCAAATGAGCACCCAGAGGTCCCTCGAAGCAGACATAAACTTTGCACTTCGCAGAGTCCGCCATGCGCACAAGCTCCTTGTCCCCATCTGCTGATCCCGACCCTTTTGTCACCGGCGTCACCTCAGGAGAAGACGACGGCACCACAGAACTTACCTCCACTGCACCAGCCGACCCACCTGCGGCCGGGACCGAAGGAGCTGGTACCGGCGTCACTGAACTCACCTCTTTTGATCCAGTTGATTCCGCCAGCGGCCGTGAAACAGAAGAACATCCCCCTGCCGACCCCACTGATGCTGTAACCCCCCCTGTTGCAGCAGCCCACGCATGTATCGGCGCCCCCGCGGGTGCAGCCGCTAAAGCCGGCTCGCACCTGGACAACAAATCCTTAAACCCGGACAAAAGAGTATGCAGCAAAGACACTCCCCCTATGCCGTCCGGGACTGCCTGTGCACCCAGACCCCCTGAAACATGCGTCCCTCCACCGTTACCTAGGACCCCCGCGCCAATAACAGGCGAAGAGGGCCCCCTTGCTGGAAGAGAAGACGAACTAAGCAGTGCAGACAGCGTAGATGGAGCCTGGACAGCAGGCAGAGCAGACACACCAGATGAATACACCACAGAACACCCAACAGGAGGAGAGGCAGACACAGAAGAAGAAGTAAACAGAAGGGAAGGAGAGGCAAAGGACACTGACTTACCTGGCTGACCCGGTGAAAGCCTCCGCTCAGCCGTTCGTCCGTGTCCCGAATGAGGAGCCGCCCCGACGTCCAGAGTATCCTCTTCATCCGATGCCGACAGTTCCCCTTCAGAGCGCTCTTCCACCTCCGCCGAGTGGGACACCTGGCCAGTCCCTGAAGAGCCACCGCTGCAGCCGGACAGGCTGAAGACATCTGCGCTGGGAGCTGCCACTCTGCAGGGAACAGAGCGGCCTCCGTAGTTCTGGCGCTGGGCGGTGACGTCACTGCCCTGCGACGCTGTAGCACTTGTCCTCAGCAGGCTTCCATCCGAAGGTCGCATGCCCGTGACATCATAGACGGGCGCCTCCGACAGAGCACCGCCACTCATTCCCGCCTCCTCTTCTTCCTGCCGAACGCCCCGCCGCAATGGGACAGCGGCGGGCGCCGAGATCCGGTCCGGAACCACCGATGGGACGCAGGGGACCCTCCTGGAGCCTCGGCTTCGTCCACGAGAGGCCACGGCCGTACCCGGAAGAAGGCCCACACCCGGACCCCGCACTTCACTCCCACGCCGGACCGCGCTACCACCGGAGGGACCCGGGGAGCCAGTCGGATGGTCCAGAGCTGCAGGTGAGGGGGCAACGGAGCTGGAGGGGGCTGCGCTCACTTTGCCAGGGCCCAGTCTTTGTCGAGGATTCCTCCCGACCCCCGTTGTACCTGTAGGAGGCTTCCCACTGACAGCCGAGGTCGAAGGGTCCCTAGGGGGGGCTCCCTAAGCGACGGCGGACCCTAGGGGTCGTTTCTGGGCTGAGGCGCTCAGGAGGCCTTGACCTCCTCGGCCGTGATAAAGTTGGGGCAGGCGAAGCTGGTACCTGCCCCGACCCCTGTAGTAATCCATCCATATTGGCTTGAAGCCATTGCGGACCATTCGCCAAGGCCGCGCTGCGTAACTGGGCCAGCATAGAGTCCAAATCCGCCATACCGATAGACAAGTGAGAGAAGTTCTCCTATTGCTGTCTGGTCTCCAACTGGCCGGACCCCTGGTCCCACCCTAAACTAGCCCCTGCTAACCCCACCTTGCCCCACCCTGCCCCACCTTCCCAAAAACCAATCACCTGCTTTAATTTTTCCTTAAAAAGTTAACCCCCACTGGGTAGCAACCTTCCCTGCAAACCCCAGTCATGTCCAGCCTTCCGCTTACTGCTGTGCATCCATCTACAGGCTTCCCCCCTTTACTATTAATCTTCTTACATTATCACTGGTTCTGTTTGTATATTCTTTAACCTTAAAAAACGAAGAGCAGTAAAACTGATCTTTTATTATTGCAATCTTTTAAAATGACCGAACTAATAGTGTCAGTTGGGTTGGAGCAGGTTCAGGGCAACCAAAGTGAAGAGGATTTGCTTGCATTAAGCCACTCCCCTGGGAGGAGGGCTACATTCATTTGAAAAAAGTGTATTCTCCCCCCCCCCCCCAAAAAAAAATTGCGTTTGTAAGACCGCTGCACAAATACGATGTGACATAGTATTGCAACGATCTCCATTTTATTCTCTAGGGTCTCTGCTAAACAAAAAATATTTAATGTTTGGGGGTTCTAAGTAAATTTCTGGCAAAAAATACTGATTTTAACTTGTAAACAACAAGTGTCAGAAATAGGCGCGGTCCTTAGGTGGATAAAGGTACAATGTTGTTATTTAACAATAAGAAACATGTCATACTTGCCTTCTCTGTGTAATGGTTTTGCCTGGATCCTCTTCTTCTCGGGTCCTCCGCCGGCAATCCTGGCTCCTCCCCCCTGCTGAGTTCCCCAATCGCAAGCTGCTTGCTATGGGGGCAACCGTGCATGCTTGTTCCCGATCCCCGCTCTGTGTGTCCCCCGCCCCCTTCTCACGGGCTGTGATTGCCAATGGATCCCACTGCTGTCTGTGAGCCAATGAGGAGGCAGAGAGCCAGGAAAGCAGCTGCTCTCGTGCACATTGCTGGATTGAGATTGGGCTCAGGTAAGTATTGGGGGGGGGGGGGCTGCACACTGAGGTATCATGCAGTTTGGTGTGGCACAATTTTAACCATGCCTTCAAAAGTACTTACTGGGGGGGCGTGTCGTCCGACCTCCTAGATGGACGTGTAGGAGAGGAGCTTCGCCAGACCGCTCCGGACTATCAGCCCGCATCGGAACCTACGGCCACCCATCCCGCACCATCTTTAGCCCCTGAACGCTGGGCTCACCCTGCCATGCTGCGCCACAAACAGGAGCCGCCAGTTCAGCCTCGCAAGCTGACCGGCTTCTTCCCCTCTATCCCGCGGCGCCAATCCCAAGATGGCGGCGGCCCACGAGTAGTTGGTCCGGCCGCGGCCTACCATAATCCGGCCGCATCCTCTGCCTCTACACCCCCCAGGGACCCCAAAAGGAGCGGATCATCTTCAGGGGCATCAACCCCCTCCACCAGAAGCCCTGCCAAGTCCCGCCAGCGCACAGGATCACACGAGGGGGATCCCTGGTCTCCTGACATGGAGGTGAGTGAGGCCTTGTTACCAGGCACTTCTACTGCAGCCAGGGCAGACCCTATCGCAGGCTTCCCCACTACTGGGCAACCCATTTCGGACATTGTCCTGAAGGACATGCTCCTCTCCCTCAGGGACTTCCTCCATCAAGACCTAGTGGCCTCTGAGGTGCATGAACTGGGGACAAGAGTTGACCGGGTGGAACATGCTTTAACTGAATACTCCAGCTCATATAACACTCTAGCTGATGCTCATATGGGTCACAGAGATGACATAATGTGGATAAAAGATAAATTGGCTGATCTGGAGGACCGCTCGCATAGAAACGATCTGAAATTGAGGTGCATCCCTGAGTCTATTCTACCGCAGCAGCTTCCGCAGTACGCCAAAGATATGTTCCTAGCCATAGTGCCCACCTCCACCGACCTGGAGCTCACTGTGGACAGGATCCATAGGATCCCCAAGCCATTGTTCATAGCAGATGAGGTCTACAGAGATGTCTTACTGAGAGTCCACTACTTTAAGACTAAAGAAGCACTGCTGGAACAATTCCGCAAACAAGATCAATGCCCTCCAGCCTATGCCTTTATACAAATCCTGCCCGATCTGTCACACCATACCCTGCAGCGCCAGAGAAACCTAGCCACTATAACAAAGGCCCTACGCAACCACCAAATTCCGCATAAATGGAAGTACCCAGCTACACTGGCGATCACCCACAATGGCACCACAACAAATATTTCTGTGCTGGATGAAGGGATCCACCTTCTCAGACAATGGGGGATAATTCCCCAACAACCTTCAGATCCATCTCCCACCCATGCGGCAATCAGAGTCAATACTCATCAGGACTGGCAGGTTGTGACCCACAAACGCTCCTCGCAGAAAAAGCGGAACAAGGCCATCGCTCCAGACCCACATCTACCACCAACTTAGTCCGGGTCGGTCTCTAGTGGTTAGTCCACTTCACCCCAGGCTCATATGGACATTAGATATGTTCCCGGTACCGCCTGCGGTTCCTATTTTTATCCCCCTCTTTTCCTTCCCCTCATTTTTGCTTTTTCCACAGGTATCGCCACAGCGCCATCATTTGTTCCCTGGCTCAAGAAACGCATCAAGCACAAGCATTGCCGATCATCGCTCCAACCTTGCCACTGATCAGACACGGTGTCTACTGACTGTTCCCTATGCATGGTTGAGTAAGTCCCACCGTTTCCCTGCATACTCTTCATACATGCTCACAACATGACCATCACCTGCCTATCTTTGAACACTAAAGGGTTAAATCACCCAGCCAAAAGACGCTCATTGTGGAGAGAAGCCCTCAAGCACAAGGCGGACATACTTTGTGTGCAGGAGACCCATTTTGATATCGCTAAGACTCCCAGTTGCTCACCCCGAGCTTCCCTCATGTTTTCTTATCCAGCGCAAACAAAAAAAGGAGCGGAGTCCTCCTAGCCATAAGAGACACCATCCACTTTTTGCTTAAACAATCAATACTGGATAGTAACGGCCGATACATCATCCTGAAGAATGACCTGAACTCCCGACCCTATACTATTGTGTCACTATATGCCCCCAACTCTCACCAGTCCCGTTTTCTGACAATGCTCCTCAAGAAGGTGAATCAGGTTAAATACGGCCAAGTCCTTATCTGCGGGGACTTCAACGCAGTACTAGACCCAGTCTTGGACTCTTCTAGGGCTGGGCCTAGACGTGGCCTCCGTATGCAAAACCTGCTCCACAAGGAAGACCTCTATGACATATGGCGTTGCCAGCACTCTAATGAAGGTAACTACACGTTCTTTTCCCCACAGCATCGGTGTTACTCACGCATAGACTTCTTTCTGTCCAATAAATGGCTTCTCCAATGGATATCCTGCTCGGACATCCTTGACATCACATGGTCAGACCATGCTCCAATACTGATAACCATAGAGGAAGATGCAGTAAATGTCAAAACCCCAGTTTGGAGATGTAATACTAGAATTCTCCAGGATCCGGACTGTGCTACAGTGATAGCCGATAAACTATCAGAATTCTTTGATCATAATGGCCCCTCTACTCCGGATGTATTTTTGCTCTGGAATGCCCACAAGGCATTCATTCAGGGGATATTATTGCAACGGGGCCAGGCTGAAGAGACGCTACAATTCACACCTAGACTCCATCCTTGGAGAAATACACTCCCTGGAGCAACAAATTAAAAAGGCGCCATCCCCGGTGCTGTTGGATACTCTGCACAAACTTAGGGAGGAACTACGCCTCCTGTTACTGCAGAAATACCACTTCCACTTCAGACGGCTAAAACTCCAAACGTATGCCAATGCTAATAGAACGGGCAAATGTCTGGCCAGCAGGCTAAAAGCCGCCAGAACTAAAACAAAAATTGGACACTTGATTCATCCCATATCAAAAGACAAAATCCTCAACCCTCAAGCAATCGCTGACCAATTTGCGGGTTACTACAGTGATTTATACAAGCTAAAAAACGATCCTCAGACCGTTCAACCTACCGAGGAAGCGATTCACGCCTTTCTGGATGGGTTGAACCTGCCAAAACTCACTGCAGATCAATTGCTTACACTTAACGCCCCTATTAATGAACAAGTATTGAGCAGAATTGTAGCGTCTCTTCTGAACGGCAAATCCCCGGGCCCTGACAGGCTTCCTAAAGAATACTTTAAGTCTATGTTGAAGCCATTGTTGCCTTATTTACCCCTTGTGTACAATCGGGTGGCTGCCTCCTCCACTTTCCCCAGAGAAATGCTCCAAGCTTACGTGGTCACACTCCCCAAACCTGGTAAGGATCCCACAACCCCAGCAAATATCCGGCCTATTTCCCTTCTTAATTCAGATGTGAAGATATATGCCAAACTCTTGGCGACTAGATTAGCTACTATTATCCCCTCACTAATAAAACACCTGGGGGCAGCCGAACACCTTCTCTGCTGTTGTCCATCGACGCAGAGAAGGCGTTCGATAGGGTGGATTGGCGCTACATGTCAGAAGCTTTGACCAGTTTTGGTTTTCAGGGGGCTATCAAGTCGGCCATCATGGCCCTGTATTCTTGCCCTTCTGCCTAGGTGTACACGTCAGGTCTCCTTTCCAAGCCCTTCCAGATTTCTAATGGCACCAGACAGGGGTGTCCGCTCTCACCCACTATCTTCAATCTCATGATCGAACCACTTGTGGAGACAATCCGCCAACACTCTCAAATCACGGGGTTTCAAGTGGGAGCCGAGAACCAAGTGGTCAACCTTTTTGCTGACAGTGTGATTCTCTTCCTGAATGAACCGAAAAAATCACTTCCCCAAGTTCTGCAAACGCTGCAACTCTTTGGTTCCATCTCCTTTTACAAAGTAAACGTCTCCAAATCCCTCATATTGAACCTAGGGGTAGACCCCTCCACTGTAACTCTCCTCCAACGCACCTTACCTTTTACCTGGGCGAAAGATAGTATCCCCTACTTAGGTATTTGTCACGGAACCATGAACCAGACGTACAACAACAGATAAGTGAAAATAAGAAGGCTTTATTGAAAATCAAGCTGTAAAGCAAAAGTCCAAACGGAAGGCGAAACCGAGGCAGAGTCCTTGCGAAGCCAGAGGTCAGGAACCAGGAGGGTAGTCAGACGAAGCCGGGATCAGGAACCAGCAGGGTAGTCAGACGAAGCCAGGATCAGGAACCAGCAGGGTAGTCAGACGAAGCCAGGATCAGGAACCAGCAGGGTAGTCAGACGAGGCCAGGATCAGGAACCAGCAGGGTAGTCAGACGAAGCCAGGATCAGGGACCAGAAGCAGCAGCAGTCTTAGAAGCATGTGAACACAGGAGGATCAAGCAAGGAACTGAAGCCACAGACCTCCTATATATATGAGCTAGGCATTTAGCTCCTCCCAGTGGGAAGGAGGAGCCGCAGGGTGGAAGGCTACAAGAAACCCAGAAACCAAGATGGCCGCCAGCACATGTCAAACGAAGGAGAACAGCAAGAAGGTAAGACCATGACAGTACCTCCCCCTCAAGGGCCCCTCCTCCGCGGAGTAAAGAACGGTTTCTGAGGGAAGCGTGCGTGGAAGGCTCGGAGCAAGGCAGGAGCATGGACATCTGCGGAGGGAACCCAGGAACGCTCCTCTGGACCATAACCACGCCAATGAACCAAAAACTGCACCCGACCGCGGACCAGGCATGAGTCCAGGATATTGCTCACCTCATACTCCTCACGATTGCCCACTTGGACCGGACAGGGCCGAGGAACCGAGGAAGTTAAACGATTACACACCAGTGGCTTCAACAGGGAGACATGAAACACGTTGGAGATCCGCATGCCAGGAGGAAGCGCAAGGGCATAGGCTACCGGGTTTACCCTGCGAAGCACTCGGAAGGGACCAACAAAGCGAGGCGCCAGCTTGGGAGTGGGCACTCGAAGGTTGAGGTTGCGGGTGGACAACCATACACGGTCTCCGGCCTGGTAGGAAGGAGCAGGCGCTCGTCTGCGATCAGCCTGGAGTCTCTGGCGCTGCGCAGAAACCTCAAGGGACTTCTGGACCTGTACCCAAGAAGCACGTAGGACGGAAAGGTGATCCTCCACAGCCGGAATATCCTGGGGAGAGAATACCTCCGGTAACACGGCAGGTTGGAACCCATAATTGGCCATGAAGGGAGACGTCCCAGAGGAAGAGTTCACCACCGTGTTCGGAAGAGTTCACCGCCGTGTTCCTGGCAAACTCAGCCCAAGGCAGGAGGTCAACCCAATTGTCTTGGTGATCGGAGACATAGCAACGAAGGAATTGTTCCAAGGCCTGATTGGATCGTTCTGCGGCCCCATTGGACTGAGGGTGGTAGGCCGAGGAGAAGGAGAGATGAATCCCCAACTGGGAGCAAAAGGCGCGCCAGAACCTGGACACAAACTGACTCCCCCGATCCGACACAATCTCCTTGGGCAAACCGTGCAACCGGAAGACCTCCCTGGCAAAAATCGTGGCCAACTCCTGTGCAGAGGGTAACTTCTTGAGAGGAACACAGTGGCACATTTTGGAAAATCGATCCACAATCATGAGAATGACCGTATGGCCTCGGGATGCAGGAAGGTCCACAATGAAATCCATCCCCAGGTGTGACCATGGGCGCTCCCCGGTGGCTATGGGTTGCAGAAGGCCCAACGGAAGGTGCCGAGGGGACTTACTCTGGGCACAAACGGAGCATGCCGCTACATATGCGGCGATGTCGGAACGTAGGGAAGGCCACCAGAACAGACGTGAAACAGCCCAGAGCCCAGGACAGCTGATTCTTTCCAGGATGCCCCGCGGTCTTGGAGTTATGGTAGGTTCGCAACAACCGAGTGCGCAACTCCTCAGGCACAAAACATCTGCCGTTGGGTCTCTCAGAGGGAGCACCAGATTGAGCCGCCAAAATCTGCTCACCCAGGGGAGAGGTCAGGCTGGTGCGAATGGCGGCCAGGATCTGATTCGGAGGTATGACCGAAGTCGGAATCGACTCCTCCCTGGACAGGTCGGAGTACTGCCGTGATAAGGCATCCGCCCTGATGTTCTTGGAACCGGGTAGGTAGGAGACCACGTAATTAAAACGTGACAAGAACAGAGCCCATCTGGCCTGACGTGGTGTCAATCTCTTGGCCTCAGAAAGGTAGGTCAGATTCTTGTGGTCCGTCAGGATGAGGACCGGAACCACCGAACCCTCGAGCAAGTGCCTCCATTCTTTAAGGGCCTGTACGATGGCCAATAACTCCCTGTCACCAATCTGATAGTTGCACTCCGCGGAAGACAGTTTCCGGGAGTAAAACCCACAAGGAAGCAGAGGACCCTCTGGTGTTCTACGCTGAGACAGAAGGACGCCTACTCCCGTCTCAGACGCGTCCACCTCGAGGACAAAGGGCAACCCAGGGTTGGGATGCGACAGAATCGGAGCCGACACAAAGGCGGACTTTAGAGCCTCAAAAGCTCGGATGGCCTCGAGCGGCCAGACCTGGGAATTACTGCCCTTCCTGGTCAGATCCGTGAGAGGCTTGGCTAGCATGGAAAAGTCCCTGATGAACTTCCGATAATAATTGGCGAAGCCCAAAAAGCGCTGCAGGGAGCGAAGACCACTGGGCTGGGGCCACTGTAAGACAGCCTTCTCAGGATCCATGGAGAACCCCTCAGCGGAAATGATGTAACCTAAGAAGGTTACCTGGGATCGGTGAAATTCGCATTTCTCAAGCTTACCGAACAGCTTGTTCTCTCGTAACCGTTGCAACACTCGTCTGACATCCAGAATGTGGGTCTCCATGGATTCAGAATATACCAAGATGTCATCCAAATAGACCACCACACACTGCTGCAACAGGTCACGGAAAACATCGTTAATGAATTCCTGAAAGACTGCGGGCGCATTGCACAACCCAAAGGGCATAACCAAGGATTCATAATGACCGGTCCTGGTGTTAAACGCGGTCTTCCACTCATCGCCCGCCTTGATCCTTACGAGGTTATATGCCGCCCTCAGGTCGAGTTTGGTAAAGACCGTGGCCCCTTTAAGGCGATCGAACAGCTCGGAAATCAAGGGTATCGGGTAAGCGTTCTTGATCGTGATGCGATTGAGACCCCTGTAATCGATGCAAGGCCTCAACTCACCGCCCTTCTTTTTCACAAAGAAAAATCCAGCCCCTGCCGGGGACGAGGATTTGCGAATGTGTCCGCGTGAAAGCGCCTCCTTCACGTACTCCTCCATGGCCTCATTCTCCGCTACCGACAGTGGATAGACCTTGCCACGAGGAGGAACGGCACCAGGTTGTAACTCGATGGCACAATCGTATGGGCGGTGCGGAGGTAGGGCAACCGCGCGCACCTTATCGAATACATCCCGGTACTCCTCGTATTCAGGAGGCAACAGAGAGTCCGAGGAAGTACACAGCAACTTGACAGGCCCATGGATGCAACTAGCCCCACACTGCGATGACCACGAGAGGATCTCGGCCGATCTCCAATCGAAAGTCGGATTATGCTTCTGGAGACAGGGGTACCCCAAGACCACCGAGTAGTGTGGAGACGAAATAACCTGGAAGCAGACCGACTCTCTGTGAACGGCACCAATGGCTATCCCCACTGGAAGGGTCTCATGAGTCACGTGTGGCGGCAGAAGGGGTCTGCCGTCTATCGCCTCAAGAGCCAGTGGAGAACCTCGGGCCTGCAGAGGAATGGAATTGGCGGCAGCGAACACACTATCAATGAACAAACCACCAGCACCAGAGTCCACCAACGCCTGGGTCGTCACTGAGCCCCCGACCCAGGAGAGGACAACAGTGATCAGTGGTTTGTCAACACGGGAAACCGGGGACGAGGAGACTCCACCCAAGATCTGCCCCCGACAGGATCTCAGGTGCGAGCATTTCCCGGACCGTTCGGACATGCCAACCGAAAATGCCCACCGAGACCACAGTACATACATCGACCCTCGCGTCTTCGGAGTACCCTCTCCCCCTCGGACAGGCGAGCAAAGCCCAGCTGCATGGGTTCACCCCCAGCCAAGTCATCCCCAGGAGGCGTGGGAGGAGAGGGAGGCACGGGTGGGACAGCAAAGGTAGGCGCCAATCTGTTAGGAGGTCTCCGCAAACTCTCCTTAAAGGAAGGTCTCTCCCTGAGTCTGGTGTCAATCAAAATCAAGAAAGAAATAAGAGACTCGAGCTCCACTGGTAGGTCCTTAGCTGCAACCTCATCCTTCAAGGCATCCGAGAGACCATGAGAGAAAGCAGCGACCAGAGCCTCATTATTCCAGCCCACCTCTGCTGCCAGGGTACGAAACTCAATGGCGTATTCAGCTACGGATCGTGAACCCTGTCTGATGGACATAAGGAGCTTCGCAGCAGAGGCAGCATGAGCCGGCACATCGAATACCCTCCGAAGAGAAGCAACAAAACCGGAAAACTCGGCAACCACTGGATTGTTGTTCTCCCATAAAGGGCTGGCCCAGGCCAAGGCCTTGTCCGAGAGCAGCGAAATTAAGAAGCCCACCTTTGATCTCTCAGTAGGAAAGGCATGTGGCAGCAACTCAAAATAAATGCCCACCTGGTTAAGGAAACCTCGGCACTGAGTTGGCTCTCCCCCAAAGCGCTGTGGAAGGGGGGCAGAACCGATCATACCCCGAAACACCGCAGGCGCAACAACAGGTGTCGGGGTAGACTCTGGCGCAACAACTGGAGCGGCAGTAGGAGCGGGCCCAGGAGCGACAACCGACCCATCGGCAACGGGAGCGAAATGAGCCGTGCGTTCAAGCAGGGTTTGCAACGCCACGGCGAACCGACCCAACAGGTGATCCTGCTGATCAAGTCTGGCAACCAGCGTGGGTAGCAAAGATGGCCCTGTACCGTCAGAATTCATGGCTTGGTCCTAATGTCACGGAACCATGAACCAGACGTACAACAACAGATAAGTGAAAATAAGAAGGCTTTATTGAAAATCAAGCTGTAAAGCAAAAGTCCAAACGGAAGGCGAAACCGAGGCAGAGTCCTTGCGAAGCCAGAGGTCAGGAACCAGGAGGGTAGTCAGACGAAGCCGGGATCAGGAACCAGCAGGGTAGTCAGACGAAGCCAGGATCAGGAACCAGCAGGGTAGTCAGACGAAGCCAGGATCAGGAACCAGCAGGGTAGTCAGACGAGGCCAGGATCAGGAACCAGCAGGGTAGTCAGACGAAGCCAGGATCAGGGACCAGAAGCAGCAGCAGTCTTAGAAGCATGTGAACACAGGAGGACCAAGCAAGGAACTGAAGCCACAGACCTCCTATATATATGAGCTAGGCATCCAGCTCCTCCCAGTGGAAAGGAGGAGCTGCAGGGTGGAAGGCTACAAGAAACCCAGAAACCAAGATGGCCGCCAGCACATGTTAAATGAAGGAGAACAGCAAGAAGGTAAGACCATGACAGTATTACCCTCACCTCTAGCCTCGGGACCCTCACTCGAGCTAACTATGAACCCTTAATACGTGACATACATACCCAATTGACGTCCTGGTCCACGAAACACCTATCATGGACTGGTAGACTAGCGGCATACAAAATGTCCATCCTCCCACAAATCTTATACCATTTTAGAGTGCTCCCTGTACCACTACCATAAAAATATGTTAACCTGCTCACAAGTTCATTGTCCAAATTCTTGTGGACACACAAAAAACCAAGATGTAAATTCCTCATAGCCCATAAATCAGTGGGAGGGATGGGTCTCCCTGACCTCAACGACTATAGATGGGCAACGATCTTAGATCAACTGCAACATTGGTTCCACACGCAGGATAGACCGCGCTGGGCTTCTCTGGAAGGGGTACTGACAGAGACCCCAGACCTGACATCTCTCCTGTATATGGACTCGTTGAGGCCAAGGGACATCCTATCCTTCCCCCCAACTGTACGAGCATCCATACTAGCATGGCGACACCTTCGCCATAACTCAATTAATGAACCCCCCTTTGACATCCCGCCAATCCCAGTTCATGCTCTTTCCTCCAGGATACCCTTCTTATACACTAAACCCCTTGTAAAACATGGAATTGTCCATGTACAAGACTTTTTAGATAAAAATAAACCTCGCCCCTGGACTGACATGAGAACGAAATTCTGCATGCCGCCATCCCTATTTGTTCCATTGTACTGAATTTTGCATTTCCTCTCCTCGAACCCTATTCACCCCTTACACATACCTTCAGCAGTATGGACATTCTTCACTAAAGGAACTCAGACTAAAGGGGGCATCTCCCTCTTTTACAACATACTGCAGTACAAATCTAAGCCTCTTAAGTCTGTACCGATACACAAATGGGAAGTAGACCTCGGCACCACTTACACCTGGGCAGAATGGCAAGTGGCAATCCGGTCTCACTACAGCTTTTCCAAGTGCCAGGGTCAGGGTCACTGGGAAATGATGCTTAAACTTCTACATAGATGGCACTACACACCATATAAACTGTCTAAATTCTCACCTCAAAACTCTGCGCTGTGTTGGTGTCAATGCGGACAGGTTGGTACTCTCCCACACATTGTGTGGGGGTGCCCCAATTTGTCTAGCTACTGGAACAAGATTTTCCAAATGATATCTTCCCTCACGGGAATAATCAAGCCGCCCGATATGGGCCTAGCGATACTCAGTCTGGGATTAAACCAATTTCCACAGCAGGCGAGACAGGTAGTATGCCATATACTGCTGGCAGCCCCCAAAAATGGGGTTCCCAGAACTCTCTTAACCTATCCGATGTTAAGGTACTAGCGAACCGCAACTATATCTTTGAGCCCTACTAGTTATCAATCAAGGGACATGTAAATCCTTTGACGAACGCTGGAACGAGTGGCTGACCCTTAATAATATTGTGAAAATGTGTTGAATGTATTTTTCTTACCCCTTCATGGTTGACGGCTGGGGTGTGCGCCCTCCCACCCCCCATACTGTTTGCACCCAGATGGGGTGTGGGGGGGTGGGAGGCATGGACCCTACCGTTCAGCCTCTCCAAGGTCATGAATCCCATGCTATGAAGAAATAATATAATGGCAATCTTTCCTTCTTTACATAATGTGGCTGTTGTTTGTATACCTGTGAAAATGTTCGCAGCCAGTGCCTGTTGCATTGGCGCTCTTCCCTGTGTATGTTTTTTTGAAAATCAATAAAAACTTATTGTTAAAAAAAAAAGTACTTACTGGTACATCCTCGGGTTGAAACTGTTATCCCCGGACCATGAATGCAGCTGCAGTCATGGCCCCGGTATCATTTTTTTTTTTCAGCCGGCCATGCTGAATAAAGTAAAAGCGATCCGAGTGGATAAATAGACACTGGATCGCTTTTACATGTGACGGGAGGAGGCTTTACCCTTTCAGCAAGGCCCCAGGGACTGAACCCAGCAGTTCAGCTGGCTGACCATAGAGATGAAGGAGGACTGGAATGTCCCTGATGCTATGGTCTAAGACAGTGGTTCAAAGCCTCAGTCCTCAAGTACCCCCAACAGGCCATGTTTTCGGATTTTCCTTTACTTTGCACAGCTGCTTTAAATCAATATCAATGGCATGGTTTTGATAAGAGCATTTTTATCTAAGGGAAGTTCCCAAAACATGGCCTGTTGGGGGTATTTAAGGACTGAGGTTGAGAACCATCGGTCTAGGAAACCGGAAACGGCGAGTATTTTGTCACTTCCGGTTTCGGTCCGTTGTAAACAAACCTGTGAGAGCGTCGGATCAAACCGATATATGTAACGTTATAACGTTTATAAGTTTTTCATATGAAATGTTATTTCTGTTTTATCATTTTATGGTCAGACCGCGTCTGATTGACACTCCGGATGGAACTGCCCACACTGCACAGTCAGGGAGGGGGCGGAGTCACTGCTCAGACTTATTCCAATCTTAATTTAGTCTGTAAACTATTGAGCTCCTAGTAAAAAGCCGGCTTTTTTTTTCAGCCAAGCTGCTAAGGAGAACCAAGAAAATACCTAAAAAAGAGCCAAGTGCTCCACCAACTGGCTGAAAATGAGAATACAAAGTAATCAGATCCCCTGCAAGAAAAATATTATTAAAAAGGGTTTAAGAAAATACATGTAAAGTACGACACATTCACTTCATTCTTTTGGTTAAAATTGTATTCTATCGCTAATATATAGCGCTCTTCTCCCTGGGGACTCAATGCACTTAGCAGGTGAAGCCGCCATCTTGGCAATTGCGTTGGCCGGGGATCGAACCCGGGTCAGCTGCTGGGATAGCAGCTATGCTCACCACTGCAATACCAACGCAGGGCATGTCTTTGGTGTGGGAGGAAACCGGAGTACCCGGAGGAAACCCACGCAAGCACAGGAGGGAGAACATGCAAACTCCATGCAGGTAGTGTCCTGGTCAGGATTTGAACCAAGGACCCTAGTGCTGCAAGGCTAACCACTAAGCCTCTGTGCTGCCCATATATGGCCTTTGTTCTCTAAGGCCTGCCCCCGCTGAGCGGGGTACATCAGTTATGTCCAATAGAGCTTAGAGGTGATGCCTTTAGCTCTACGTTGTCACATGGACGGGTTAGGTGACATCGTCCATCTTATATCCTTCCTGAGTGTCCTGTCTGTGAAGATGAGGAGAACTCTTCTTCTGTAATGTTGGTCCAGGGAATAGCGATGTAAAAAACGTTTGATGTTCATGCCTATCGAAGGACTCCAGTGCTGCAAGGCTAAGCACTAAGCCTCTGCACTGCCCATATGTGATCTCTGTTCTCTAAGGCCCGCCCCCGCTGAGCAGGATAAATCAGTGATGTCCACTGGAGCTTATGCTGACCATACATGGATCAAAATTTATCCGATTCAGCATGGGCTATGTGTGCCCACTGTGGTTAAACAAAGATGGGGGGGGGGGGGCTGAAGAGGGACAGAAAAGGTCAACTCACTGTGAGGGGGTGAAGGGGGACAGAGGAGGACAAGCTACTGTTAGGAAGGACAGAAGAGGACTACCTACTGCGAGGAGGTGAAGAAAGCAGAGGAGGACAACCTACTTTGGAGGTGGGGATAAAGGGGGACAGGGGAGGACACTTCTGTAGGGGGTAAAGGGGAGCAGAAGACACCATACCCCCCAGCATGGTGTCTTCTGTCCCCCTTCACCTCCCCACACATTGTCCTCTGCCCCCCCCCCCTTATCTACCCACAGTAGGTTGCCATCGTCTGTCTCCCTTCACCCCCCCCACCTCACAGTAGGTTGTCATCGTCCGTCTCCCTTCACCCCCCCACCTCACAGTAGGTTGTCTTCCTCTGTCCCCCTTCATCCCCCTACAGTGAGCTGATTTCCTCTGTCCTGCTGACACCAACCACTGCTCTACTGACGCCATCTTGCTTCCCTGGCCATGTCCAGTGCTCTGTTGATTCTTTCCTCTATCTCACTGCTACTCTCCATTTCCCAAATCAAAAAATCTACTATGTCATCGACACTGTCCACTGCTCTACCAACAGTGTCTGCTGTCCATACACCGTGCATTGTCCACACACTGTCCTCTGCTGTACTGACAGTGTCTGCTGCTGTACTGACAGTGTCCGCTGTCCACACACTGTCCTCTGATGTACTGACAGTGTCTGCTGCTGTACTGACAGTGTCCGCTGCTGTACTGACAGTGTCCGCTGTAGACACACTGACCGCTGCTGTACTGACAGTGTCCGCTGTCCACACACTGTCCGCTGCTGTACTGATACCATCCATTGGCCTATTGACATTGTCCACTGCTGCAGTGCCCCAATTTACTGCCCTACTGACACCGTCCACTCCACGCCGCTCATTCAGCCGGGGTGAAGCACTTGATGGTAGATTGCTGTTATCACATGGTGGGGTGATGGGACGGGTGATAGAACAGGGAATGGCACTGGGTCGCCCAAGCCTGCTGCTTTTCCTGAGTTTATTTATCCGGGGTGAAGCACTTTTTGGTGGGGTGCTTTTATCACATACTGGGGTGATGGGACGGGTGATAGGACAGGGAATGGCACTGGGTCGCCCAAGTCTGATGCCTTTCCTGAGTTCATTTATCCGGGGTGAAGCACTTTTTGGTGGGGTGCTGTTATCACATAGTGGGGTGATGGGATGGATGATAGGACAGGGAATGGCACTGGGTCGCCCAAGCTTGCTGCTTTTCCTGAGTTTATTTATCCGGGGTGAAGCACTTTTTGGTGGGGTGCTTTTATCACATACTGGGGTGATGGGACGGGTGATAGGACAGGGAATGGCACTGGGTCGCCCAAGCTTGCTGCCTTTCCTGAGTTCATTTATCCCGGGTGAAGCACTTTTTGGTGGGGTGCTTTTATCACATACTGGGGTGATGGGACGGGTGATAGGACAGGGAATGGCACTGGGTCGCCCAAGTCTGCTGCCTTTCCTGAGTTCATTTATCCCGGGTGAAGCACTTTTTGGTGGGGTGCTTTTATCACATGGTGGGGTGATGGGACGGGTGATAGGACAGGGAATGGCACTGGGTCGCCCAAGCTTGCTGCCTTTCCTGAGTTCATTTATCCCGGGTGAAGCACTTTTTGGTGGGGTGCTTTTATCACATACTGGGGTGATGGGACGGGTGATAGGACAGGGAATGGCACTGGGTCGCCCAAGTCTGATGCCTTTCCTGAGTTCATTTATCCCGGGTGAAGCACTTTTTGGTGGGGTGCTTTTATCACATGGTGGGGTGATGGGACGGGTGATAGGACAGGGAATGGCACTGGGTCGCCCAAGCTTGCTGCCTTTCCTGAGTTCATTTATCCTGGGTGAAGCACTTTTTGGTGGGGTGCTTTTATCACATACTGGGGTGATGGGACGGGTGATAGGACAGGGAATGGCACTGGGTCGCCCAAGCTTGCAGCCTTTCCTGAGTTCATTTATCCCGGGTGAAGCACTTTTTGGTGGGGTGCTTTTATCACATACTGGGGTGATGGGACGGGTGATAGGACAGGGAATGGCACTGGGTCGCCCAGGTCTGCTGCCTTTCCTGAGCTCATTTATCCGGGGTAATGCACTTGTTGGTGGGGTGATGCCATCCGTCTTTCGTGAGGTGATAGGACGAGGAATAGCACTAAGTCGTCTAAACCTGATGTTTTCCTTGAGCTCATTGAGCCAGAGTGAAGCACTTGTTGCTTGGGTGATATTACCACTTGTTGGTAGGGTGATATTATCACTTGTTGGTGGATTGCTGTTATCACATTGTGGGGTGATGTCATCCGTCTTTTGTGCGTTCATAGGACGAGGAATAGCACTAAGTCGTCTGAGCCTGATCTTTTCCTTGAGCTCATTGACCCAGAGTGATGCACTTGTTGCTTGGGTGATATTACCACTTGTTGGTGGGGTGATATTACCACTTGTTGGTGGGGTGATATCACTCATTGATGGGCTGACACCCATTTTTCGTGGGGTGATAGGAGGGGGAATAATTCTGGGACGCCTGCTGTATTTCCTGAGCTCATTTATCCGAGATGAAACAATTGTTGATGGGGTGATATCACTCGTTGCTGGGGTGATATCACTTGTTGGTGGGGTGATATTACCACTTGTTGGTGGGGTGATATTACCACTTGTTGGTGGGGTGATATTATCACTTGTTGGTGGATTGCTGTTATCACATTGTGGGGTGATGTCATCCGTCTTTTGTGCATTCATAGGACGAGGAATAGCACTAAGTCGTCTGAGCCTGATCTTTTCCTTGAGCTCTGTGACCCAGAGTGATGCACTTGTTGCTTGGGTGATATTACCACTTGTTGGTGGGGTGATATTACCACTTGTTGGTGGGGTGATATCACTCATTGATGGGCTGACACCCATTTTTCGTGGGGTGATAGGAGGGGGAATAATTCTGGGACGCCTGCTGTATTTCCTGAGCTCATTTATCCGAGATGAAACACTTGTTGCTGGGGTGATATCACTCGTTGATGGGGTGATATCACTTGTTGATGCGGTGATATCACTCGTTGATGGGGTGATATCACTTGTTGATGGGGTGATATCACTTGTTGGTGGGGTGATATCACTTGTTGATGGGGTGATATCACTCGTTGCTGGGGTGATATCACTTGTTGCTGGGGTGATATCACTTGTTGGTGGGGTGATATCACTTGTTGATGGGGTGATATTATCACTTGTTGCTGGGGTGATATCACTTGTTGCTGGGGTGATATCACTTGTTGATGGGGTGATATCACTTGTTGCTGGGGTGATATCACTTGTTGATGGGGTGATATTATCACTTGTTGATGGGGTGATATCACTTGTTGCTGGGGTGATATCACTTGTTGCTGGGGTGATATCACTTGTTGATGGGGTGATATCACTTGTTGCTGGGGTGATATCACTCGTTGATGGGGTGATATCACTTGTTGCTGGGGTGATATCACTTGTTGATGGGGTGATATCACTTGTTGGTGGGGTGATATTATCACTTGTTGATGGGGTGATATCACTCGTTGATGGGGTGATATCACTTGTTGGTGGGGTGATATCACTTGTTGCTGGGGTGATATCACTTGTTGATGGGGTGATATCACTCGTTGATGGGGTGATGATAATAATGCAACCCCTAGGAGGTGCTATGCTGGGTCTCACCTCCTGAGAATTGATTGGCTGGATTCTGTCCTCTCTCGATGTTGGGGAGAATCGGTTGAACGCCTTGAAGTATAATACCAGCAGTGCCTGCAGTATTACAAGCAGCACCAGCAGCATGGCCGGCAGCACCGGCTGTATCATGACAAGCCCCAGAGAGTATTCTGACCAGATCTCAGCCACAATATTTATAAGCAGGGGCGGGCCTGTGTTGTCTAAGACCAGCCCCCCGCTGAACCAGCAGAAATTGGATTGGACCAAAACTTCATAAAAGAATTCCGTCAGCTGCAGGAGCATCAGAAATTCTCCTATTTTGGTGGCCAGGACATTTCTGGGCAGGATGTAATTCAGAATGATAACACTTATCCAGAGTGTCATCTTTACCCAGAATGCAGTGCTGGCCAGTAATGAGAACCAGCTGGAGGCTTCCAGTGGCTCGTTTGCCATTTCTCTGATTGGTTCTAATGTAGGTTCCTCCATTGACTCGATGGCCGCGTTCCTACTTGGCGTGAAGATCTCCGGAGGAACGTTTTCCATTGCCCTGACCAGTTCTTCCACTGGTTGGTCGGTTCTTCTGATGGTCGCCCCCTTATCCAGCATGTGGATGTCTGGGGGGTCTATGCTGACATTTCGTTTTCCTCCCCATGGGAGTAAAAACATAAGAATTATGCTGAGGATTTCGTTCCTCATTATTATATGAATAGTAACTGACACTAAAAACAATTACTACAGCAAATCTAGAGAGAAATCAGCTATTGCCGATCGCTATCAATCAAAGGGAATCAGTTGACAACCAATCACTGGAGTTCAAATAGAATGAAACACACAGTAATCAGAGAGAGCTTTCTACAGACAACCTGTCTCTACAGAGAGCAAACATCAACTGACACCTGGCTGAGGGCGCACTCCAATTTATAGGCTGGGGAGGTCATGTGACCATTGGCCAACTGCCAAGATTTCCTGCTAAGGAGATTGTAACTGTCAAAAGGCGGGGGAAGGTAATCAGGGGATTTCCAGGCTAGGGAGGTCATGTGACCATTGGCCAACTGCCAAGATTTCCAGGCTGGGGAGGTCATGTGACCATTGGCCAACTGCCAAGATTTTCTGATAAGGAGATTGCAACTGTCATAAGGTGGGGGAAGGTAATCAGGGGATTTCCAGGCTGTAGGGGGGGAGGGGACTGTCATTAACTACTTGCTGACCCGGCATTTTCTGGCACTTTTTGTTTACAAGTTTAAATCATTATTTTTTGCTAGAAAATGACTCGGAACCCCCAAACATTAGATATATATATATTTTTTTTTTAGCAGAGACCCCAGAGAATGAAATGGCGATCATTGCAATTTTATTTATATCACGCGGTATTTGTAATCCGGTATTTCTTTTTTTTTTTTTTTTTCAATGATAAATTTTATTAAGGGTTTGTAGTAAGGCTGTACAAACACAGGAGAAACAGAAAAGAAGAAACACACAGCATATAGTCATATGATTTCACAATAAAAATAAGATTCTTATTTCCTCAAAACGAATACAAGTATCTAACGATCGGGGTCTCCTCTCTCCTCTTATCTACCCCTAAATCTGTCTATTCCTCTATCCTTCCTATAATCTCCTCTTCATAGCATAACTACTGATAGCTCCGCCTCTACCCTCCCTGTCTTTTCTATTTTTATATATTAACCAAAGTAACCCGAAAATTAACACAACCCTCCCAAAAAAAAAAAAAAAGGAGGGGGGGAACAAAAAAGAAATCAATCTTTTCCCTCTCTTGCCGAGTCATCGCACAATTGTAATCCGGTATTTCAAATGTAATTTTGTTTTGAAAAAATTTACTTTAACCACTTAAGCCCCGGAGGATTTGGCTGCTAAAAGACCAGGGGGTTTTTTGCGATTCGGCACTGCGTGACTTTAACGGACAATTGCGCGGTCGTGCGACGCTGTACCTAAACAAAATTTACGTCCTTTTTTTCCCACAAAGAGAGCTTTCTTTTGGTGGTATTTGATCACCTGTGCAATTTTTATTTTTTGCGCTATAAACAAAAAAAGAGCGACAATTTTGCAAAAATAACAATATTTTTCACATTTTTTTATATGAAATTCCCCAAAAAAAAATGTAAAAATCAAAATTTTTTAACATTTTCGGCCAATTTGTTTTATCCTACCTATGTTTGGAAAAAAATCGCAAAAAGCGTATTTTGATTGGTTTGCGCAAAAGTTATTGTGGTTACTAACAAAGGGAAAGATTTTTGTAATTTTTGTTGTTTTTTTTTTTAACGAGTAATGGCGGCGATCTGTGATTTTTTTTGCGGGACTGCGACATTGCGGCGGACAGATCGGACCCTTGACTGACATTTTTGACACTTTTGGGGGTACCAGTGACATTTCTACAGTAATCAGTGCTATAAATATGCACTGTTACTGTAAAAATACACTTGTAGTGAAGGGGTTAACTTTATTTGAGAGGGAGGGGCTGTGTGTGTCCCTAGGGGCGTGATTCTTACTGTGATTGGCTGTGGCTTGAGGTGTAGGAACAGTGATCAACGGTTGTACATTGTAGAACCATGTGATCGGTGTTTCTACACCGGGGAGAATGACAGGTGGCTTGTTTACATTAGTCGCCTGCCTTTCTCCCCCTTCCCCCCCGACGATCGCCGAGTGACCGGCGGACATCGGGTCTGCCGTTCACATGCGCGGGGGGTCCGTGACCGAGCGGGAGCGCGCCTCCGGCGGCGCGGGCTCGCTCCCCAGAGCCTCACAGGCTAGCGATGTAGACCTACGTTGCTCTGCCTGTGAGGGGCTGACTGCTGCAGTAAATATACTGTGCGCAGTCGGCAAGCGGTTAATAAAAAAATAAAAAACCACACAATATATTCCCGGATTTGTTCTGTAAAGTATAAAAGATGGCGTTACGGCGAGTAAATAGATACCTGACATGTCACGCTTTAACATTGCGCACCCTGGTGGAAAGGTGACAAACTGCGATACATAAAAATCTCCATAGGGGGCGCTTTATAGAAAGTTTCCGGTCACCGGTTTGGAGTTACAGAGGAGATTTAGCGCTGGAATTATCGGTCGCTCTAACGTTGGCGGCGATTCCTCACATGTGCGGTGGGAACGCCGTTTACATATGGATGCGCGGTTTAGTTTTGCGTTCCCTTCTGCGGGAGAGCGCGGGGGAGGGGGAGGGGGGCACTTTAATTTTTTTTTTTCCCCGGTGATAGAAATCAGGGTGAGCGCTCCTCTTTATGGAGAGATCCGCCATCTATAACACCCCAAATACACAAATCTCTTCTTTACATTTCCATCCAAAAGATACAAAAAAACATTTTCTTCAATGAAATCCATTTGATTAATAAAATCCGTCCAATCAGGGGGCAGAATTCAGGAGCTCCTCCCCTCTATGGTCCAGTTTGGCCAGCAGGGGGCTCTGTGTATGGACTACATCTCCCAGCATGCCCCGCTCTCCCCATAGAGCTCTGTGTATGGACTACATCTCCCAGAATGCCCCGCTCTCCCCATAGAGCTCTGTGTTAATGTTGTACAGATATGGGATGGGGACACAATAACCCCTCCCCCCCGGTATCCCCCCATGGCGGGTCTCTGGGGTACACACACTATTACTGACCCCATGAGCTCACATTCTATTACTATAGATGAGGAAATAGAAGCTCAGCCTGGCACTGGCCAATAACAAAGATGGCGGCCGGGGGACAGAGAGGGGGCGGAGACTTCACTTGCTGTCCTGGAAACCAGGAAGTGGAATGACAACAACAGAGGCGGCTGTGATTGGAGATCCCGGGGACGGCTCAGGAAGGGGGAGTGACCAACCAGGAGCAGAGTGAGGGGGAGGGGAGGAACTACAAGTCCCAGCATTACCACACAGCACAGCCGGGCCTAGGAGGAGGAGTCCCCGGATATGGAGTGCTGGAGAGTCCTCCAATGAGATGATACAGGACCCCTCCCCCACCTCTACAGATCTACAGGACCTCTCCCCCACTTCTACAGATCTACAGAACCCCTCCCCCACCTCTATACATCTACAGGACCCCTCCCCCACTTCTACAGATCTACAGGACCCCTCCCCCACCTATATTCATCTACAGGACCCCTCCCCCACCTCTATAGATCTACAGGACCCCTCCCCCACCTCTATAGATCTACAGGATCCCCCCCACCTCTATAGATCTACAGGACCCCTCCCCCACCTCTATAGATCTACAGGATCCCCCCCACCTCTATACATCTACAGGACCCCTCCCCCACCACTTCAGATCTACAGGACACCTCCCCCACCTCTATAGATCTACAGGATCCCCCCCCACCTCTATAGATCTACAGGACCTCCCCCACCTCTATACATCTACAAGACCCCTCCCCCACCTCTATAGATCTACAGGACACCTCCCCCACCTCTATAGATCTCCTCTGTAACTCTAAACTGGGAACCAGTAAAGGGGATTAAAGCGCCATCTATGGAGATATTTATGTATCGCAGTTTGTCGCCATTCCATGAGTGAGCGCAATTATAAAGAGTAACATGATAGGAAGATTTTACTCAGCATAATATTATTCTTCCAGTTTACAAAAAATAAAACATTGGGGTATAAATTGTGTTTTCCTTTATAATTCATTAAAATTTATTTCTTTTTTTATATATATAAAATAATTGCAATAATCGCCACTTTATTCCCTAGGGTCTCTGCTAAAAAAATATATCTATATATATCTATATGTGTGCGTATATATATATAACATTTTCATATATATTTTTAATAATTTTTATATATAATATTTGAAGTTTATAAGTAATTTTCTAGCAATAAATAATGATTTAAATAAAATGTCTCAGAATATTTCGGGTCTTCAAGTGGTTAAAGATGATTTTTTTTTCCCGTTACATCGCTAACCCCGCCTCCTGTGGCCACGCCTCTGGTCATCCCCCTCATACAGAAGAACAGGCGGTCCCTGCACAGCGAGGCCAATGAGAAGTGTGAAGATGGCGTCCAGCGGACGGGGGAGGGGGACGCTGTTCTGTCGCAGGCTGTACAAGAGCTGATTGGAGGTACAGACATGGGGGAGGGGGAGGGGGGTTATCAGACATCTTCCAGGGTGATGATCTGCTTTCTGCTTAAAGCGGAGCTCCGCCAAAATGGGAAACTCCACTTGTTTGCTTACGGGATTGGTATACGGGATTTGTATACGGATTTGTATATGGGGTTTGTATACGGGGTTTGTATACGGGGTTTGTATACGGGGTTTGTATACTGGATTTGTATACGGATTTGTATACGGGGTTTGTATACAGGATTGGTATAAGGATTTGTATACGGATTTGTATATGGGGTTTGTATACGGGATTTGTATACGGGGTTTGTATACGGGATTTGTATACAGGATTTGTATACGGGATTTGTATATGGGGTTTGTATACGGAATTGGTATACGGGATTTGTATACGGGATTTGTATATGGGGTTTGTATACAGGGTTTGTATACGGGATTTGTATACGGGATTTGTATACGGGTTTGTATACGGGGTTTGTATACGGGGTTTGTTTACAGGATTTGTATACGGATTTGTATACGGGGTTTGTATACAGGATTGGTATACGGATTTGTATACAGGGTTTGTATACAGGATTTGTATACGGATTTGTATATGGGGTTTGTATACGGGATTTGTATACGGATTTGTATACAGGGTTTGTATACAGGGTTTGTATACGGGGTTTGTATACGGGGTTTGTATACGGGGTTTGTATACTGGATTTGTATACGGATTTGTATACGGGGTTTGTATACGGGATTGGTATAAGGATTTGTATACGGATTTGTATATGGGGTTTGTATACGGGGTTTGTATACGGGGTTTGTATACTGGATTTGTATACGGATTTGTATACGGGGTTTGTATACAGGATTGGTATAAGGATTTGTATACGGATTTGTATATGGGGTTTGTATACGGGATTTGTATACGGGATTTGTATACGGGGTTTGTATACAGGATTTGTATACGGGATTTGTATACGGGATTTGTATACAGGGTTTGTATACGGGATTTGTATACGGGTTTGTATACGGGGTTTGTATACGGGGTTTGTATACGGGATTTGTATATGGGGTTTGTCTCTGAAGGGGGGAGGGGATCGTAAAGTCTCTTTTATTTTATTTTATAAATAACAAACTTGTTACACTTCCCTCCTCTGTGCAGTTGGTTTTGCACAGAGCAGCCCGGATCCTCCTCTTCTCAGGTACCTCGTTGCTGCTCCTGGCTCCTCCCCCTATCGAGTGCCCCCACAGTAAGCAGCTTGCTATGGGGGCACCCGAGCCGAGCTGCAGCTCTGTGTGTCCATTGTGACACAGAGCCTCCGTTTGGCCTCGCCCCCTCTCTCTCCTGATTGGCTCACTGACTTTGATTGACAGCCGCAGGAACCATTTGCGCCGCGGCTGTATCTCAGCCCATCGTGAGGGAGAGTCCCAGGATAGCCGAGGGACTCGTGGACATCGCTGGACAGAGAGGGGGCTCAAGTAAGTATTAGGGGTTGCTAGGGAGGCTGCTGCACACAGAAGGCATTTTATCTTAATGCATAGAATGCACCTTCTGCCTTTACAATGCCTTTACCTGAGAGAAGTGCACACTATAGAGGGATAGGCTTTATTCATATTTCATGTCTGAGGTTTACAATCACTTTAACCTCTTTACGACCGCCTGCGATAGGCAGCCGCTCCTGCGCTAATCTCTGTAACTGTACAGCGGTCACATAAGGGCCGGCCCTACCATTAAACCCGGTGGAACCATGGGACCCAGGCAGCACTTAGAGAGGGGCGGCCCCCGGCCACCTCTTCTCTTCTTCGGCTCATACTCGAATCCAAAAAAAAAAGGGCCTGACATGTTTCCGGGAATAGCCGAACATGTACGGGCTTTCCCGAGCGTCAGCGGCTCATGCGTGGTGACGTCTTGGCGCCGGGCGGCACCATTTTTAAATCCTAAGGCACCTTTAGGACAGGTAAGTGAGACTCCTCCACAGCCGCACTACCTGCCATTGTGCGGGGCTGCGGGCATACTACAGAAGAGGCAGCACTGCTTCTCTTGTAGTATGCCCGCAGCCCCACATTCTCCTGTACCATGCCCTCAACCCCGCATTTTCTTGTACCATGCCCGCAGCCCCGTATTCTCCTGTACCATCCCTACAGCCCCGCATTCTCCTGTACCATACCCACAGCCCCACATTCTCCTGTACCATGCCCTCAACCCCGCATTTTCTTGTACCATCCCTACAGCCCCGCATTCTCCTCTACCATCCCTACAGCCGTGCATTCTCCTGTACCATGCCCGCAGCCCCGCATTCTCCTGTACCATGCCCGCAGCCCCGCATTCTCCTGTACCATGCCCGCAGCCCCGCATTCTCCTGTACCATGCCCGCAGCCCTGCATTCTCCTGTACCATGCCCGCAGCCCCGCATTCTCCTGTACCATGCCCGCAGCCCCGCATTCTCCTGTACCATGTCCGCAGCCCTGCATTCTCCTCTACCATGCCCACAGCCCTGCATTCTCCTGTACCATGCCCACAGCCCCGCATTCTCCTGTACCATGCCCGCAGCCCTGCATTCTGTACCATGCCCGCAGCACAGCATTCTCCTGTACCATGCCCGCAGCACAGCATTCTCCTGTACCATGCCCACAGCCCTGCATTCTCCTGTACCATGCCCGCAGCACAGCATTCTCCTGTACCATGCCCGCAGCACAGCATTCTCCTGTACCATGCCCGCAGCACAGCATTCTCTTGTACCATGCCCGCAGCCCCGCATTCTCCTGTACCATGCCTGCAGCCCTGCATTCTCCTGTACCATGCCCACAGCCCCGCATTCTCCTGTACCATGCCCGCAGCCCTGCATTCTGTACCATGCCCGCAGCACAGCATTCTCCTGTACCATGCCCACAGCCCTGCATTCTCCTGTACCATGCCCACAGCACTGCATTCTCCTGTACCATGTCCACAGCCCTGCATTCTCCTGTACCATGCCCACAGCCCTGCATTCTCCTGTACCATGTCCACAGCACTGCAGGGCACTGTGGCACTATAGACAGTAGAAAGCCTGGTGCGCTCATCTGCCCAGTGTCTACTGCTCTGTCCTGCTCTTGCTGTCACTCTGTACACTCACACCCCTCTGACTGCTTTCATAGTCCTATAGAATGTGGAGGCCTCTTGGAGGGCGTGAATTTTTTTTTTTTGGGGGGGGGGGGGCAGCATTTCATTCTTGGACCCAGGCAGCACAATGTCTTGGGCCAGCCCTGGGTCATGGGCAGTAGGCTAGGGGGTGAGCACACACCGGTGCGCACAATTCCCCCCAAACCCCCCCGCTCGTCAGCGGGGACTCCGATTGCCGCCTGACACCCGTGATCGCTCCCCACTGAGAGAGAAGGACGGTCGGATGTTGTAAACACAGCTGACCGTTCTTCTCCCTGGAATGATCACAGAGCTCCTTCTATATAGGAACACAGGTCTCTATGATCATTTCACAAGCCACACCCCCATACAGTTAGAATCACTCCCTAGGCTCACATTTACTCCCTTGATCACCCACAGTGTTAACTCCTTCCCTACCAGTGTCATTTTTACAGTAACAGTGCATATGTATAGCACTGATTACTGCAGTAATGTCACTGGTCCCCCCAAAAGTGTCAAAAATGTCAGTCAGGGCATCCGATCTGTCCGCCGCAATGTCGCAGTTCCGTAAAAAAAAAAAATCGCAGATTGCCGCCATTAGTCATTAAAAAAAAAACCCACCAAAAATGACATAAATATTTCCCCGTAGTTAGTAAACGCAATAACTTTTGCGCAAACCAATAAAAATACGCTTATTGCGATTTTTTGTATGTAGCAGAAAACAAATTGGCCTAAAATGTAAAAAAATTTAGATTTTTACATTTTTTTTTTGGGGAATTTATTAAAAAAATTTGAAAAATATTGTTATTTTTTCAGAATTGTCGCTCTTTTTTTGTTTATAGCGCAAAAAATAAAAATCGCACAGGTGATCAAATACCACCAAAAGAAAGCGCTGTTTATGGGAAAAAAAAGGACGTCAATTTCGTTTGGGTACAGCGTCGCACGACCGCGCAATTGTCCGATAAAGTCACGCAGTGCCGAATCGCAAAATAGGCCCTGGTCAGGAAGGGGGTAAAATCTTCCGGGGGTTAAGTGGTTAATGAAATGTCAATGAAGTCTTTGTAAGAGATTAAAGTGGAATAAAACTATTGCTTTTCAAAAACTGCAGACAGGAGGAGGTTGTTATGACAAAACAGACCTTTATGGCCTCTTCTGTCATAGGTGCTTCTCCCAGCCTGTCAGCTGTAATCTACGCTGAGCCACGCATGCGCAGCTCAGAGTACATTGATGGCACTGCTCTGTCCTGTGACTCCTGTGTGGATGCCCATAAACCAACTGGGGGCCATTTACAGAAAAAATAGCTGAGCTCAATTAAACTTTAATGTCTGTAAAGGTTGGGGATTATGGAGCGCAAACAGGAAGTCTAAATAATGAGATTTTATTTTTGCATGAGCAATCGTAACAATTTATTATAAAGGAAAGAAACGTTCGATCAATTCTTCCTTCCAGACAGGTAGAGGGAGTAAACGGGGATCTTCTGAGCCCTCCAGGCCACACTGGTGAACCCAGAGGTGTGAAATTCCCCGTCTTCCTCCTTCTGCTTTGTCACATAATAAGCGTACATGGGAGATTTTAGAAGGGCAACGGCACAACCCTGACACCGAGTCACAGAGGAACCCCGACGCTGAACCATCTGGCGGCCATCTTGTTCTTTCCCAGCCATGTTATTTGGGGTATCTTCACTCCAACAGTCCTGACCATCCTCGCTGTGTTCTAGAATCCTCATATTCACATTGTTCTATGGGGAAAAGGAGAAGGCTATTATTATACATTTATATATCTCTGACATATACCGCAGTGATGTACAGAGAACACTGAGCCAATCACATCTGTCTCTGTACCAGAGGAGCTTACACTCTAATGTCCCCTCCCCTACAGTCACATCAGTCTCTATACCTGAGGAGCTTACACTCTAATGTCCCCCCCACAGTCACATCTGTCTCTGTACCAGAGGAGCTTACACTCTAATGTCCCCTCCCCTACAGTCACATCAGTCTCTATACCTGAGGAGCTTACACTCTAATGTCCCCCCCACAGTCACATCAGTCTCTGTACCAGAGGAGCTTACACTCTAATGTCCCCCCACAGTCACATCAGTCTCTGTACCAGAGGAGCTTACACTCTAATGTCCCCCCACAGTCACATCAGTCTCTGTACCAGAGGAGCTTACACTCTAATGTCCCCCCACAGTCACATCAGTCTCTGTACCAGAGGAGCTTACACTCTAATGTCCCCCCACAGTCACACACTATTATTATTATACATTTATATATCTCTGACATATACCGCAGTGCTGTACAGAGAACACTGAGCCAGTCACATCAGCCTCTGTACCAGAGGAGCTTACACTCTAATGTCCCCCCCACAGTCACATGAGTCTCTGTACCAGAGGAGCTTACACTCTAATGTCCCCTCCCCCACAGTCACATGAGTCTCTGTACCAGAGGAGCTTACACTCTAATGTCCCCCCTCCCCCCACAGTCACATCAGTCTCTGTACCAGAGGAGCTTACACTCTAATGTCCCCTCCCCCACAGTCACACACTATTATTATTATACAGCACTGCGGTATATGTCAGAGCTTTATAAATGTATAATAATAGTGTGTGACTGTGGGGGAGGGGTCATTAGAGTGTAAGCTCCTCTGGTACAGAGACTGATGTGACTGTGGGGGAGGGGACATTAGAGTGTGAGCTCCTCTGGTGCAGAAACTGATGTGACTGTAGGGGAGGGGACATTAGAGTGTAAGCTCCTCTGGTGCAGAGACTGATGTGACTCTCTCAGTGTTTGCTTTACAGCACTGCAGTATATGTCAGAGCTATATGAATGTATAGAGAACACTGAGCCAGTCACAGCAGTTTTTGTACCAGAGGAGCTTACACTCTAATGTCCCCCCCCCACAGTCACACGATTTTTATACATTTATATAGTACTGACATATACCGCAGTGCTGTACAGAGAACACTGAGCCAATCACATCAGTCTCTGCACCAGAGGAGCTTACACTCTAATGTCCCCTCCCCCACAGTCACATCAGTCTCTGCACCAGAGGAGCTTACACTCTAATGTCCCCTCCCCTACAGTCACATCAGTCTCTATACCTGAGGAGCTTACACTCTAATGTCCCCCCCACAGTCACATCAGTCTCTGTACCAGATGAGCTTACACTCTAATGTCCCCCCCACAGTCACACACTATTATTATACATTTATATAGCTCTGACATATTCCACAGTGCTGTACAGAGATCACTGAGCCAATCACATCAGTCTCTGTACCAGAGGAGCTTACACTCTAATGTCCCCTCCCCCACAGTCACATGAGTCTCTGTACCAGAGGAGCTTACACTCTAATGTCCCCTCCCCCCACAGTCACATCAGTCTCTGTACCAGAGGAGCTTACACTCTAATGTCCCCTCCCCCCACAGTCACATCAGTCTCTGTACCAGAGGAGCTTACACTCTAATGTCCCCTCCCCCACAGTCACATGAGTCTCTGTACCAGAGGAGCTTACACTCTAATGTCCCCCCTCCCCCCACAGTCACATCAGTCTCTGTACCAGAGGAGCTTACACTCTAATGTCCCCTCCCCCTCAGTCACATCAGTCTCTGTACTAGAGGAGCTTACACTCTAATGTCCCCTCCCCCACAGTCACATCAGTCTCTGTACCAGAGGAGCTTACACTCTAATGTCCCCCCACAATCACATCAGTCTCTGTACCAGAGGAGCTTACACTCTAATGTCCCCTCCCCCACAGTCACATCAGTCTCTGTACCAGAGGAGCTTACACTCTAATGTCACCCCACAGTCACATTAGTCTCTGTACCAGAGGAGCTTACACTCTAATGTCCCCCCACAGTCACATCAGTCTCTGTACCAGAGGAGCTTACACTCTAATGTCACCCCACAGTCACATCAGTCTCTGTACCAGAGGAGCTTACACTCTAATGTCACCCCACAGTCACATCAGTCTCTGTACCAGAGGAGCTTACACTCTAATGTCCCCTCCCCCACAGTCACATCAGTCTCTGCACCAGAGGAGCTTACACTCTAATGTCCCCCCACAGTCACATCAGTCTCTGTACCAGAGGAGCTTACACTCTAATGTCACCCCACAGTCACATCAGTCTCTGTACCAGAGGAGCTTACACTCTAATGTCCCCCCACAGTCACATGAGTCTCTGTACCAGAGGAGCTTACACTCTAATGCCCCCTCCCCCCACAGTCACATCAGTCTCTGTACCAGAGGAGCTTACACTCTAATGTCCCCTCCTCCACAGTCACATCAGTCTCTGTACCAGAGGAGCTCACACTCTAATGTCCCCTCCCCCACAGTCTCACATCAGTCTCTGTACCAGAGGAGCTTACACTCTAATGTCCCCCCACAGTCACATGAGTCTCTGTACCAGAGGAGCTTACACTCTAATGTCCCCTCCCCCCACAGTCACATCAGTCTCTGTGCCAGAGGAGCTTACACTCTAATGTCCCCTCCCCCACAGTCTCACATCAGTCTCTGTACCAAAGGAGCTTACACTCTAATATCCCCCCACAGTCACATCAGTCTCTGTACCAGAGGAGCTTACACTCTAATATGTAAATATTCATAAGACAGTCACCTGCTGTCTTCTTGCACTGCATGCTGAATGGTCTCGCAGGTGACCTCGGTGTAGAGCGGCAGAGATAGTGGGAGGTTGCCGTGTCTGTCTCTCCATAGTATCCTTCCTCTGTTTCGGATGAAGGAGGGAAAGTCTGTCCTTCCTCCTCCTGCACTGACCTCCTTATATCCTTCTCTGGGGCTCACGTGTGCGGTGCCAACTTCATAAAATCCTCGACATGCCTTTTAGATCTATAAATGCCTCGGCAATTGCTGAGCCAGATAACCGCTTTATAATTACATTGTAGGCCAACTAACACAAATCTGATATAAAATTTGTATCTGTGTCATAATAAACCAACATTTGTGAACAGCACAGATTCAGAATAAGAACATCTAAACTATCCGTACCCATAAAACCTGCTGACAGAAATGTATCTATAATGACCAAAAGAAATGAGGTCAACCCTGAGCCGAACACAAAAGGTTCTCGAGGTTCCGGAGATGGATAATGGGGTCTAGGACAGTAGAGGGGTTTAGATAAAATTTATATTATATGATCTCCGCCCATCCGGAATCATTTGTTGTTTTCTGCAGTTGAAGATCATTGGGAGTCAGTGGTTGTCTGTGACCGCCCCCGCTTAAAACAGTAACCAATTACACCAAAACTGAACTCCTGTAACATTATTATTAATATACAGGATTTATACAACACCAAAAGTTTGTGCCATGCTTTACAAAATACAGAGACACGGTACAGCAGGGATCTCCAAACCAGTGGTGGCCCGTCTATTGGGGGCGCAGCGGCGCCGCCCCCCCCCCCCCCCCCATCCATGCGTCCAGCCCCCTAATCTACATGCAGGGCGCGTGATGCATGGATTCCAATGGGGTTTTTTTTAATCATGTGATTTGAGCCAGAGGCTCTAATAGGCTTCAAAAAGGGGGGGGGGGGGCTCGGGGCGCAGAGTACTGCACCCTGAGCCCACCCAGTTGTGTGACAATAGTGAATGAATATTTGCTATTGTCACACGGATTCTCCTCGTGGCCAATCAGGAAGTGGATCCTGAGACCCGTTTCCTGATTGGCTGAAAGGAGAAGCCATCATATTGGCCAAGGAGGAGGAGGAGGGAGGAGACGCAGGGGAAGCCCGACCCACAGATGAGACTGAGGGGGAAGCCACTGCTGCCATTGCCTGCCCTCCTCATGTCAGCCCAGGGTGAGTGAGCCGGCGACTGGGGGGGTTATGGTGTGCGGGCTGGTGTGGTCCATCTGCCGCCCCCCCCTGGCCCATGGAGCACCATCCGCCACTGCTCCAATCTACGGCCCTCCAGCTGTTGCGGGGCTACACATCCCATGATGCATTGTAAAACTCTGGCATTCACAGACATGATGGGAATTGTAGTTCCTGAACAACTGGAGTGCCATTGTTTGGAGACAGGTATAATACATAGTTACATAGTAGGTGAGGTTGAATAAAGACAATAGTCCATCCAGTTCAACCTGTGTAGGTGTGTGTGGCTGTAATCATCTCTCATACCCCTGAATGTTCTGATCCTTGAGATGTACGTCTAGAAGTCTTTTGAAAGCCACCATATTACCTGCAGAAACCACCTCTTGTGGTAGAGAATTCCACAATCTTGTAGCCCTAACAGTAAAGAACCCCCCACGTTGCCTGAGGTTAAAACGCTTCTCCTCTAATCGCATTGTATGCCCCCGAGTCCTCATGCAATCCCTGCGACTGAACAGCTTTTCTTCTAAGCCTAGATCCCCATTGAGATATTTATAAATTGCTATCATGTCCCCTCTCAGGCGTCTCTTCTCCAGGGAGAATAAATCAAGCGATTGCAGACGCTCCTCATAATCAAGGTCCTCCAATCCCCTAATTAGTTTAGTTGCCCTTCTCTGGACTCTCTCCAGCTCCAACACATCCCTCCTGAGGACCGGCGACCAGAACTGGACAGAATACTCCAGATGTGGTCGGACCAGAGTTTTATAAAGTGGAAGGATTATAGTCTTATCTCTGGAATACATCCCTTTCTTTATGCATGCTAATATTCTGCTGGCTTTGGCAGCTGCCGCTTGACATTGCATGCTGTTGCCTAGTCTATCATCCACCAATACTCCCAGATCCTTCTCCATTTTTAATTCTCCCAGGGGTTCCCCTCCTAAAGTGTATTGTGCTTTTATGTTGCTAGTCCCCAAGTGCAAAACCTTACACTTCTCCACGTTAAACCTCATTTGCCAAGTCGTTGCCCACTCCGTTATTTTCATTACAAGAGCCAACCCTTTGCGCTCTGTTCATGAGAGCTTACAATCTAATAAAAAGAGCTACAAAAAGTAATATCTGTGGAGGATGAGCTAATAGAGAAAGTAAAAGATCAGTTACTAGGTAGAGTTAGGATAGACCTCTGTGAAGTGATGAATTTTCAGCTGATAACCTAATGAGATAACTGGACAGATTGGGGTAAGGAGTTCTAGAGGATGGAAGAGGCTCTGGAGAAGTCCTGGAGGTTAACATATGAGTAGGTGATTTGATTTGGTGAGTGAGGGATTTAGAGAGCAGGAGGATCTTGGAAGGATCGGAGAGGATGGTTTGAGTGATGCATTAAGACAAGTTTGATGATGGAGTTTAGGGAAGAATTTTTGATGGCTTTGTATGTTGTAAATTTGTATTGTGAATTTTATTCATGAGGTGGTCAGATGCCAGTGGAGGGATTGGCAGAGAGGGGGTTGGCGGACACTGAATGGTTGGAAAGGTCGATGAGTCTGGTAGCAGCATTCATAATAGACTGAAGGAAGTGTATCTGGTGTAGAGGTAGGCCAATAAGGAGTTGCAATAGTCAAGTGGAAACAGAGAGTCAACCAGAAAGCGAATTAGTAGCTTGGTGATGTCATTGGTGAAGAAGGGATGAATTCTGAAAATTTTACGTAGGTGAAGTCTACAAGATTTGGGCAGTGATTGGATGTGGGGCATATCGGAGAGGTCAGAGTTCAACAATACACCTAACACCCGAACATGAGGGAAGGAAAGAATATATGTGTGCTGTTCCACCAATATGGAAATTATAATATAATGCATAGTTGTGGTAATGTCATTATAATTGGTTTATACTGCCAACTTGAGGTTGTTTCGGTTATTGCACTTGCTTTCTGTCTTTCCCTTTTGTGTTCCTTCCTGTCTCCTCCCATTGATGATGTATTTCCTGTTCCTGCTTCTTTATGCTTGTGGGAACAGAGATGGGTACATCAGTTTAAGCCTTCATACAAGCTGCTCGCATCTTGGAACACATACCCATGTCTTGACCTGCAGTTACCATCTTTCAGTCATCTGCCACATTTTGTTGGCTGCTATACCTACTGCTTGCAATAAAACCTACATGGATGGAAAGAAACAGTGTCTGGTGAGTTCAGCTATCTGATAACCATTATCTTTGGTGATTGTATCTGCTTATACAGGCCAGGAATAGGTCTCAGCAAGGGATAAGTCACTATTATAACAATTGGATTTAGAATAATATGTGCTATTGATCTGGAAAGAAAAGTCAGGGTAGGGGACACAGGGGAGGGAGAAAATGTTATTTGGAAAGAATGAGTTTCAGGAAATGTTGTGACATCCATACTGATGTCAGTTGCTAGGGATGAGCTAAGGAGTAGAGATGGATTTAGGTGTTGTCAGCATAGAAATAGTATGGGAAGCCTAGGGAAGGGAATCAACTGACCAGGTGAGGAGGTTTAGGGAAAAAAATAGAAGGGGTCTGAGGACCCTTAGGGAAAAGCAAAGCAGAGGAGTAGATAGAGATTTAGGCAGTGCCAGAACAAGGTAATCCAGGGCAAAGTTGGCGAATTGCGCCAAATCTTCCCCACCAAGTGGAGTCCCCAGTAGAATCCCCCTTTTACTTCAGGTGTCCCCAGTAGAGTCCTCATTTTGATCAGGTGCCCCCCAATAGAGTCCTCCTTTACATAAGGTGTCCCAAATAGAGTCCCCCTTTTCATCAGGTGTCCCCAATAGAGTCTTCCTTTTAATCAGGTGTCCCCAGTAGAGTCCCCCCTTACATCAGGCATCCCCAGTAGAGCCACCCTTTACATCAGACATCCCCAAATAGAGTCCCCCTTTACATCAGGTGTCCCTGATAGCGTCTCTATTCACATCAGGTGTCCCTATGCTTCCGAGTTGTTGCCCCCCCACCTTACTCTCTTGTACTGACAGATCAGTACTCACAGTCCTTCCTCCTTCCTCAGCAGAGTCGCATTGAGACTGAGGACAGTTCTGTTTCAGTGCCGGCTCTTTTCTGCCCCATGCAGGCTGGAGGGAGGAGAAAGTCGAATCCTCCCTCCAGTAGCAGCTATCGACCGCTGCTCCTTCTGACAGACAGGACACTGCAGTCATTCCTGTCAGTAAGGAGTGGGACAAGCTGTCAACTCAGCAGTGCCCCCACAACAAAGCACTCAGAGCAGATGCCCACTCGCCCCCCAGCCCTGGTTTTATGTAGGACAGCCCATTCATTTCATTTTCATTTTTCCCTGACCCTTCTGAAAAATATTGCTGCACTGAAATGCGTAGTGCTGTGGCACCATGTGCGTCTAGGTGTGTGTTTGCAGATGTGTGGTTGTGCCATTAAGAAATAATATGTCTGCAACAGGGCGGCGTGTTCCTGTGTGTTGAGGAAAAGCGCACGATTTTGCTCACATTGCCACAATTCTCAAATGTGAAATGTAGCCCACATCTCCAGGATTGTAGGATGTGAGACTACCATGTCACATTGCATCCAGTCCTTTTTCCATGATGTCCTTATGTCTGTCCTGATTTCAGACATGTGAGAGGAAATAAAAATATCACTCTTTTCTGCCTCATGCAGGTTAAATTAACCACTTTAATACAGGGCACTTCCCTCCCTTCCTGCCCAGGCCAATTTTCCCCTTTTAGCGCTGTTGCATTTTGAATGACAATTGCGCGGTCATGCAACACTGTACCTACACCAAATTTATGTCATTTTCCCCCCACAAATAGAGCTTTCTTTTGGTGGTATTTGATCACCTGTGCGATTTTTACTTTTTGCTAAACAAATAAAAAAAGACCGAAAAGTTTGAAAAAAAAAATAAATTTTTTTGTTTATGTTATACAATTTTGTAAATAAATAAGTTTTTTCCTGCACTGATGAGCACTGATGAGACTGCACTGACAGGCACTGATGGGGTGGCACTGATGGGGTGGCACTGATGGGGTGGCACTGATGGGGTGGCACTGATAGGCGGCACTGATAGGCGGCACTGATATGTGGCACTGATAGGTAGCACACATATGCAGCATTGGTGGGCACTGATAGGCAGCACTGCTGGGCACTGATAGGCGGCATTGATGGACACCGATAGGTGGCACTGATGGGCACTGATAGGTGGCACTGACGGGCACTAATGGGCACTGATAGGCGGCACTGGTGGGCACTGATGGGCACTGGGCGGCACTGATCAGCACTGACGGGCGGCACTGATGGGCACTAATGGGCACTGATAGGCGGCACTGGTGGGCAATAATGGGCACTGGTGGGCGACACTAAAGGATGGCAATGATGGGCACTTGTGGGCAGCACTGATAGGGAGGACACTGGTGGGCATCACTGATGGGGGGCTCCCTGAGCCCTGATTGCCATCCCTGGTGGCCATAGTGGGCATCCCTGGGGTCATAGTGGGCATCCCTGGGGTCATAGTGGGCATCCCTGGTGGATCTAGTGGCATCCCCCCCCCCGAGGGTCTGCACTGGTAATCAATGATCTGATTACCAGTGCCGACCCCCCCCCTGTCAGGGGAGCCGCCGATCGGCGCTCCTTTACTCGTGCCTGTCAGGCACGAACTAAGGAAAGCCGATCAACGGCTGTTCCTGTTTACGATGTGACCAGCCGTGATTGGATACGGCTGATCACATGGTAAAGAGCTACGTCAGTAGTCTCTTTACCGAGATCGGAGGTGCAGGGTGTCAGACTGACACCTCGCATCACCGATCGAAGCTCTGCACGCCCCCGGGGGGCGCCCAGAGCTGTGTTATCCTGCCGCCGTCATATGACGTCCGGTCAGGATAACACAACCACATTCCCGCCGTCATTTTGTAATAGGGCGGGCAGGAAGTGGTTAAGGAGAAAGCTGAATCCTCCCTCCAGCAGCAGCTATCGGCTGCTGCTCCTTCCTACAGAAGTGACACTGCAGTAAGGGGCAGGACAAACGGTCAACTCTGCACCAGCAACACAGCACCTGGGGCAGGTGCCCGCACGCCCCCCCCAGCCCTGAATGTAGGTGACACAAAAGGAACACTATGATAGGCAGAAAGAGAACCAGGAAAGAGCAGAGCCTCAGAGGTTGAGGTAGTGGGATTTTATTAGGAGTGGCGGGCGGTCACATCAATGGCTGCAGAAAGGTCTAAGAGTACAGAGTAGTGGCCATTGGTTTTAGCAAATAGTAAGGTATCAGTGAGTTTTAGGAGTGCACTTTCTGTGGAGAGTCAGACCTAAAGGGGTCAAGAAGGTTGCAATTGGTAAGGTGGTGGCTCAGACGATTGTAGACTAGACTTTGGAGATAGACGGGAGCAAGGAGATGGGTCTTAAGTTGTACAGACTGGTGAGGTCCAGTGAGGGCTTTGAGAGACTGGGAATGACTAGTGTATGTTTAAGAGGGGAGGGGAAGATGCCAGTAGAGAAGAAAATAATGAAGATATGAAAAAGAGAGCATAGAATAGAGCAAGACGGGGACAAGAATAGTTATTATTATTATCATACAGGATTTATATAGCGCCAACAGTTTGAGCAGCATTTACAATGTGAGGGAAGACAATACAGTTACAATACAATACAGGAGGAATTAGAGCGCCCTGCTCGTTAGAGCTTACAATCTAGAAGGGAGGATCAAGTGAAACAAAAGGCAATAACCGTGGGGGGTGGGCTGATGGACAAAATGGAGGTACATTTCTCTTACGTCCTCCGACAGTCGCCACCAACTCATACAGTCTTCACCAATGGGGTATTGACTTCATCTCCACAGGAGTAACTAGGCACAAGACTTGTTAAAAAACAATGCATTTACTTAGATACACCTATGGGGGCTGTCCCACTGGTCCAATACCCCCTGCATCAGCCATCCCAACTCAGTTTGTCTTCTGCCTAGTTAAGGAGAGGTGGGCATCAGAAAGAAGTGGCAAAAGAGTCAGATAAGGAAAATATTGAATGTGGTGGCAGACATGGTATGTTAGGTAAGGGAGATGTTTGGACATTGGAGATCTCATAAAAAAAATTGCATCAATTTTGTTTTTGAAATGACTGGCAATCTCCTGGGCAGTGAGTGAGTTAGGCTGGTTCCATACAGGCAGTCCAATCAGGTCCACCTGTCAGTTTTTCAGTTGAACCTGATCGGACCAGCCATTGTCCTCTATAGAGCGGCGGATGTCAGCGGACACCCGCTGGCATCTAATCTGATCCTGTCTGCCAAAAACAGATGGATGGGGGATCTATTCCCCATCTGTTGGGCTGATCGGATCAGATGACTGTCTGATGGAAATGGCTGCTGCTCCTTCTGACAGAAGTGACACTGCAGTTACTCCTTCCTGTCAGTAAGAAGAAGGACAAGCGGTCAACTCGGCAGCAACCCCCCTCAACACAGCACCCGGGGCAGGTGAGTGAACTGCTGTAGATGGAAGTGGCCAAGTTGGGACAGGACAGGGGTTCAATTTTGTCATACAGTAGATGGTGTCTATTGCAGAATAGAGAAGAGGTGCATGCCCATCCTCCTCATAAGATTCCACTCCCTTGACCTCTGAGACTCTGCTCAATCCTGGTTCTCCTCCTACCTATCAAAGTGTTCCTTCAGTGTCTTTCTCCTCCTCTCCACTTCCTCTTCCTATAGGGGTCCCCCAAGGCTCTGTCCTCAGACCCCTACTGAGCTGAGCATGCCCTAGGATTGCGTGGCGACCTTGACCACTACTCCATACTCTCAGACCTTTCTTCTGCCATTTATACCAGTTGATCACCAGCTTCTCCTCATAAAACTCCACTCCCTTGACCTCTGAGACTCCGCTCTTTCCTGGTTTTCCACCTACAAATCAAAGTGTTCCTTCAGTGTAATCTACAACTCTGTCTCCTCCACTCCTATTCCTCTTTTTCTATTAGCGACCCTGACTACTACTCCATACTCTTTCTGCTGCCATTGATACAGTTGATCACCAGCTCCTCCTCAAAACTCCACTCCCTTGATCTCTGAGACCCTGCTCTTTCCTAGTTTGCCCCCTACCTATCGAAGTGTTCCTTCAGTGTCAACCAGCCCATCAACTAAACTCTATCTTCTCCTATCATCTTCCTCTTTCTGTAGGGGTCCCCCAAGGCTCTGTCCTCAGAGTCAGAACCCAACTGACCTGAGCACGGCCTTGGATAAGGTGGCGACCTTGACAACTACACCATACTCTCAGACCTTTCTTCTGCCATTCAAACAGGTTGATTACCAGCTACTCCTCATAAAACCACTCCATTGACCTCCGAGACTCTGCTCTTTCCTGGTTCTCCACCTACCAATCAAAGTGATTCTTCAGTGTCAACTAAAACTTTATCTTTTCCTATCATCTTCCTCTTTCCGTAGGGGTTTCCCAAGGCTCTGCCCTCAGATCCCTACTGAGCTGAGCATGACCTTGGTTTGGGCATCAGGGCAGGTCTGGGTTCACAGTGACGTTCTGGTGCACATCAGGTGTGTGAAGAAATGTCACACCGATGCACCTTTTCCTGCTAACCACCATTCCATCATAATGGAGTGGGACACGGAGGGAAGAGGACTACAGCCGCCACACCACCTGGCCTTCCTGCTTGCTGAGCCCACCTAGCCTTGTAGGGAGAGCATGAAACTGATAAGGTGGTAATCAGAGAGAGGAAAAGGGTGCTGGAGGGGTTGCAAGGAGTGGAGAGATGACAGAATACAAGGTCAAGGGTGTTGCCATCAGAGTGAGAAAAATGTGTCCATTTTGGTCAACAGAATAGTTTGGGTTGAGGAGCTGAGCGGTAACCAGGGTGCTAACATGAACAGGGATAATAAAGTCACCAAGGATGATGGTGGGTATTTCAGAGGTAGATAGGCAGAGAAGTCATCACAAAGTGTGACATTGGCAAATGAGGCCAATAAATAACTGCAATCCTCAGAGAAACGTGGAGAAAAAAGACAAATACAGTGAGTTTCAAAATAATAGAGAGGTGGAGGAACAGGAAGAACCTGAAATCTGCTTTGTGGGGAAAGTAGGATTAAAACTCCTCCTCCCTATCCTCTGAAATACTGACGTATGCAAACCCAACCCATTACTATAAATGCAAACCATGCTCATCCAGGTATATTTACAGGTGTAATCACGCATTTATAGACTTGCTTTGTGTTTTTTAGGACACGTGTTTGGAGATAAGGAAGCTGTATAAATTCCCAACGAATCAACTAAATGATATATGGCTAAATTTACTATGATGTGTTTTCTCGTATAAACACAAGATGTACTAATCCAGTGTTTCTCAACTCCGGTCCTCAGGGCACACTAACAGGCCAGGTTTTCAAGAAAACTGAAAAACATCACAGGTGATATAATTTGCTGCTCAGTGATTGCAGTATTCTAGCCTGCATCTCCCCAAGGTAATACTTAATATCTGGCCTGTTAGTGTGCCCTGAGGACCAGAGTTGAGAAACACTGTACTAATCTGTCTTCTCTAGTCAGGTAACCAAATACCCAATAGCCAATAGGATTGGAGGTAAACAAATTGAACTTGTCAACTGGGCCAAATCTGACACTTCTCTCTTACATGGAAAAATCTATTTTTTTTTTTTTTTTTTGCTAGAACATTACTTAAAACCCCCAAACATTTTATATATATATATATCCTATATTGTCAAAATTATAGGGACAACTGCCTTTGGCATCCCAGTCTTAGTCAGTAGGGTTCAATATTCATTTGGCCCACCCTTTGCAGCTATAACAGCTTCAACTCTTCTGGGAAGGCTGTCCACAAGGTTTAGGAGTGTCTATGGGAATGTTTCACCATTCTTCTTCCAGAAGCGCATTTGTGAGGTTAGGCACTGATGTTAAATGAGAAGGTCCGGCTCACAGTCTTCCCCACTAATTCATCCCATAGGTGTTCTATCAGGATGAGGTCAGGACTCTGTGCAGGCCAGTCAATTTCTTCCATCCCAAACTCGCTCATCCAAGTCTTTATGGACCTTGCTTTGTGCACTGGTGTGCAGTCATGTTGGAACAGGAAGGGGCCATCCCCAAACTCCTCCCACAAAGTTGGGAACATGAAATTGTTTAAAAATGTCTTGGTATGCTGACACCTTAAGAGTTCCCTTCACTGGAACTAGGGGGCCACACCCAACCCCTGAAAAACACCCCCACACCACAGGGACGTAACTACAGGAGTTGCAGGGGTTGTAATTGCAACTGGGCCCCATGCTCCAGGGGGCCTGTGCGGCTCCCCTGTACACCTGGATAGGAGGGGGCGGGGGCAGCATGTAGAGAAATCACTGCCCTCCTTTTTTCTCCTGTAGCTGCAAGAGGAAAGTGGAGGAGATTGGTTCCTCTGTATGCTGCCCCCACCACTCCTCCTATCCAGTTCACTTGTGTTCTGCTGTCTCTGGGCCCCTGTGTGCTCCCCTGCCCCCCCCCCCCCCCCCACTGTGCTCTCTCTCCTGCTGGCTGCTGCAGGGGATGTGTCACAATAGAGAACCAGGAGGGGGTCGGTAAATATGTAATTTACCAGCTCCTTCCTTTTCTGGATGGACAGAGTCATAGTCAGTGACAGTGTAAAAAAATAAAATAAAATGATAAAAAATTAATACAATTAAAATACCAAAAAAATAAAAACTACTGACACCAGTGGGTGAACTTCCAGGATCGCAAAGGTCACACTTGCAACCGGGCCCTGGCAGTCCACCACCATGGGGAGGCCCCCAAGATGGCAGGAAGGGGGCCCACTGCAGAACTTGTGAAAGGTTCCCGCTGCGGGACTGTAATAAAGGGCCCCACAATGAGAGTAAAGGGCCCCAGGATCAGTGGGCAGAGCCCCAGGCTTAAAGGGAAGGGCCCTGGCCAGGAGTCATGCTTTCTTGCAATGGGGCCCTGAAGGTTCTAGTTATTATGCCTCTGCCACACCATAATCCCCCCGACACCAAATGATTTGGACCAGTGCACAAAGCAAGGTCCATAAAGACATGGATGAGTGAGTTTGGGGTGGAGGAACTTGACTGGCCTGCACAGAGTCCTGACCTCAACCCGATAGAACACCTCTGGGATGAATTAGAGCGGAGACTGTGATCCAGGCCTTCTCGTCCAATCATCATCAGTGCCTGACCTCACAAATGTGCCTCTAGAAGAATGGTCAAACATTCCCATAGACACACTCCTAAACCTTATGGACAGCCTTCCCAGAAGAGTTGAAGCTGTTATAGCTGCAAAGGGTGGGCCAACTCAATATTGAACCCTACGGACTAAGACTAGGATGCCATTGAAGTTCAAGTGCATGTAAAGGCAGGCGTCCCAATACTTTTGAATATATATATATACATACATATTCTTACGCTGTGCTTTAGGAAGCACTTCACTCCGGCTTGAACCATACTGTTGGTGAGTGGGGTTTTTTTAGGAGTGGAACTCTGCATTCATCAAAACAACTCATCAAGCACTGGCACGTTGATGGCACTTATGGACTTTATTTTGCACTGTCACTTTATTTAGCATTGTTTATGCAATATTTATTAGATGTTTTGTATAAGTGGAAGCTGCGCTGGTGTACATAATTTTATGTTAGCAAGTGCTTACATTCGATGGCATCTTGCACTTTGGAGAGGTGTTCTCTTCACGGATGATTCCCAGTTTTCACTGTACAGGGCAGATGGCAGACAACGTGTATGGCGTTGTGTGGTTGAGCGGTTTGCTGATGCCAACGTTGTGGATAGAGTGGCCCATGGTGGCGGTGGGGTTATGGTATGGGCAGGCGTATGTTGTGGATGGAGTGGCCCATAGTGGCGGTGGGGTTATGGTATGGGCAGGCGTATGTTGTGGATGGAGTGGCTCATGGTGGTGGTGGGGTTATGGTATGGGCAGGCGTATGTTGTGGATGGAGTGGCTCATGGTGGCGGTGGGGTTTTGGTATGGGCACAGGCGTACGTTGTGGATGGAGTGACCCATGGGGGCGGTGGGGTTATGGTATGGGCAGGCATACATTGTGGATGGAGTGGCCCATGGTGGCGGTGGGGTTATGGTATGGGCAGGCATACGTTGTGGATGGAGTGGCCCATGGTGGCGGTGGGGTTATGGTATGGGCAGGCATACGTTGTGGATGGAGTGGCCCATGGTGGCGGTGGGGTTATGGTATGGGCAGGCGTATGTTGTGGATGGAGTGGCCCATGGTGGCGGTGGGGTTATGGTATGGGTGGGTGTACATTGTGGAAGGAGTGGCCCATGGTGGTGGTGGGGTTATGGTATGGGCAGACGTATGTTGTGGATGGAGTGGCCCATGGTGACAGTGGGGTTATGGTATGGGTGGGTGTACATTGTGGAAGGAGTGGCCCATGGTGGTGGTGGGGTTATGTTATGGGCAGACGTATGTTGTGGATGGAGTGGCCCATGGTGGCGTTGGGGTTATGGTATGGGCAGGCATACGTTGTGGATGGAGTGGGCCATGGTGGCGGTGGGGTTATGGTATGGGCAGGCGTATGTTGTATATGGAGTGGCCCATGGTGGCAGTGGGGTTATTATGGTATGGGCAGGCGTATGTTGTGGATGGAGTGGCCCATGGTGGGGGTGGGGTTATGGTATGGGCAGGCGTATGTTGTGGATGGAGTGGCTCATGGTGGCGGTGGGGTTATGGTATGGGCAGACGTATGTTGTGGATGGAGTGGCTCACGGTGGCGGTGGGGTTATGGTATGGGCAGGCGTATGTTGTATATGGAGTGGCCCATGGTGGCAGTGGGGTTATTATGGTATGGGCAGGCGTATGTTGTGGATGGAGTGGCCCATGGTGGGGGTGGGGTTATGGTATGGGCAGGCGTATGTTGTGGATGGAGTGGCCCATGGTGGTGGTGGGGTTATGGTATGGGCAGGTGTACATTGCGGATGGAGTGGCCCATGGTGGCGTTGGGGTTATGGTATGGGCAGGCATACGTTGTGGATGGAGTGGGTCATGGTGGCGGTGGGGTTATGGTATGGGCAGGCGTATGTTGTATATGGAGTGGCCCATGGTGGCAGTGGGGTTATTATGGTATGGGCAGGCGTATGTTGTGGATGGAGTGGCCCATGGTGGGGGTGGGGTTATGGTATGGGCAGGCGTATGTTGTGGATGGAGTGGCTCATGGTGGCGGTGGGGTTATGGTATGGGCAGACGTATGTTGTGGATGGAGTGGCTCACGGTGGCGGTGGGGTTATGGTATGGGCAGGCGTATGTTGTATATGGAGTGGCCCATGGTGGCAGTGGGGTTATTATGGTATGGGCAGGCGTATGTTGTGGATGGAGTGGCCCATGGTGGGGGTGGGGTTATGGTATGGGCAGGCGTATGTTGTGGATGGAGTGGCCCATGGTGGTGGTGGGGTTATGGTATGGGCAGGTGTACATTGCGAATGGAGTGGCCCATGGTGGGGGTGGGGTTATGGTATGGGCAGGCGTACGTTGTGGATGGAGTGGCCCATGGTGGTGGTGGGGTTATGGTATGGGCAGGTGTACATTGCGGATGGAGTGGCCCATGGTGACAGTGGGGTTATGGTATGGGCAGGTGTACATTGTGGATGGAGTGGCCCATGGTGACAGTGGGGTTATGGTATGGGCAGGTGTACATTGTGGATGGAGTGGCCCATGGTGGTGGTGGGGTTATTGTATGGGCAGGTGTACATTGCGGATGGAGTGGCCCATGGTGACAGTGGGGTTATGGTATGGGCAGGTGTACATTGTGGATGGAGTGGCCCATGGTGACAGTGGGGTTATGGTATGGGCAGGTGTACATTGTGGATGGAGTGGCCCATGGTGGTGGTGGGGTTATTGTATGGGCAGGTGTACATTGTGGATGGAGTGGCCCATGGTGGTGGTGGGGTTATGGTATGGGCAGGCGTATGTTGTGGATGGAGTGGCCCATGGTGGCGGTGGGGTTATGGTATGGGCAGGTGTACATTGTGGATGGAGTGGCCCATGGTGGTGGTGGGGTTATGGTATGGGCAGGCGTATGTTGTGGATGGAGTGGCCCATGGTGGCGGTGGGGTTATGGTATGGGCAGGCGTATGTTGTGGATGGAGTGGCCCATGGTGGCGGTGGGGTTATGGTATGGGCAGGCGTATGTTGTGGATGGAGTGGCCCATGGTGGTGGTGGGGTTATGGTATGGGCAGGCGTATGTTGTGGATGGAGTGGCCCATGGTGGCGGTGGGGTTATGGTATGGGCAGGCGTATGTTGTGGATGGAGTGGCCCATGGTGGCGGTGGGGTTATGGTATGGGCAGGCGTATGTTATGGACAGTGAACACAGGTGCATTTTATTGATGGCATTTTGAATGCACAGAGATACGGTGATGAGATCCTGAGGCCCATTGTTGTGCCATTCATCCAGGACCATCACCTCATGTTGCAGCATGATAATGTGCGGCCCCATGGTGCAAGGATCTGTACACAATTCCTGGAAGCTGAAAACATCCCAGTTCTTCCATGGCCAGCATACTCCCCGGACATGTCACCCATTGAGCATGTTTGGGATGCTTTGGATCGGCGTATAGACAGCGTGTTCCAGGTCCTGCCAATATCCAGCAACTTCACACAGCCATTGAAGAGGAGTGGACCAACATTCCACAGGAACCAATCACCAACCTGATCTACTGTATGCCAAGGAGATGTGTTGCACTGTGTGAGGCAAATGGTGGTCACACCAGATACTGACTGGTTTTTGGACCCCCCAATACAGTAAAACTGCACATTTTAAAATGGCCTTTTATTGTGGCCAGCCTAAGGCCCACCTGTGCAATAATCATGCCATCTAATCAGCATCTTCATATGCCACACCTGTGAGGTGGATGGATTATCTTGGCAAAGGAGTGTCAAGGTCTTACCTTGTCCTCCTGTTGGCAGCCATCTTGGACATATGCAGACTGCAGCCTCTTATAGACTCTGATTGAATCATCACTTGCCTGCTGCCTGGGTGTCGCACAGTGATGATCCTGCACACCTGACTATATCTATCACCTGATGGGTTGCAGTCCTCGCCCTTGTGTTTGTGCTCCAAGGTGCATCTCTGCTAGCAGCCTCCTCTTCTCCGTGTTCCTCCGTGCATGACCTGGCTTGGCTGACGACTTTCCTGGTTCTCAACCCTGCATCTGCAGACAATCCTGCATCGGCAGACTGCCCGCTTCTGAACTTGACCCCGCCTTGGATGACTACCCGCTTTTGGACTTGACCCCGGCTCTCATGTCCTCACTCTTGCTGTGCGTTTTATTGTTTTCTCCAATAAACTTCTTTATTTTAACCTTCATCCCCATGGTGTCTGGTTTCCTGGCACCCAGACAAGGAGAAGCGCTCACTAACACAGATTTACACAGATTTGTGAACAATATTTGAGAGAAATCGGCCTTTTGTGTACATAGAAAAAGTCTGAGATCTTTGAGTTCAGCTCATGAAAAAGGGGGGCAAAAACAAAAGTGTTGTGTTTATTTTGTTCAGTGTATGTTACCTATGAGCTGCTTGTGAACTGTGTGGAGCCACTCTAGAAGGAGAACCAGATCATTCTTAACCACTTGCCGACCGCCGCACGACTATTTACTGCGGTGGTCAGCCCCGTACAAGCAAAGTGACGTCGCTCGCCTGTGAGCCTCTAGGGGGCGAGTGCGCGCCGCTGGAGGCGCGCTCCCGCTCGTTCCCTAACATGTCCACGCGTGTGACTGGCGGACCCGATGTCCGCTGGTCACCCGCGATCTCCCGGTGCAGAGGGAGAAAGGCAGGCGGCTGATGTAAACAAAGCCGCCCGTCATTCTCCCTGGTGTAACTGCAGAGATCATACGATCCTGCTATGTAGGATCGTATGTCTCTGTGGTTACATCACTAGCCACACCCCTTTACAGTTAAAAGCACGCCCCTAGGGACACATTTAACCCCTGCATCTCTAATAAAGTTAACCCCTTCCCTGCCAGTGTCATTTTTACAGTAACAGTGCATATGTATAGCACTGATTACTGTAGTAATGTCACTGGTACCCCCAAAAGTGTCAAAAATGTCAGTCAAGGGTCCAATCTGTCCGCTGCAATGTCGCAGTCCCGCAAAAAAAAATTGCAGATCGCCACCATTACTCATTAAAAAAAAAAAAACAATAAAAATGACAGAAATCTTTCCCTTAGTTAGTAAACGCAATAACATTTGCGCAAACCAATCAAAATACGCCTATTGCAATTTTTTTACCAAACATATGTAGCAGAAAACAAATTGGCCTAAAATGTTAAAAAATTTTGATTTTTACATTTTTTTTGGGGAATTTCATATAAAAAAATGTGAAAAATATTGTTATTTTTTCAAACTTTACGCTCTTTTTTTGTTTATAGCGCAAAAAGTAAAAATCACACAGGGGATCAAATACCACCAAAAGAAAGCTCTGTTTGTAGGAAAAAAAGGACGTCAATTTAATTTGGGTACAGCGTCGCACGGCCGCGCAATTGTCCGTTAAAGTCACGCAGTGCCGAATCGCAAAATAGGGCCTGGTCAGGAAGGGGGTAAAATCTTCTGGGGCTTAAAGCGGAGTTCCACCCTGGATTTTTTTTTTTTTTTTTAATACCCCCGGGACAGTCAGGGCTAGTGCATTCCACAATGGCTAGCCTCTGATCTGTCCCGGGTTGCACTTACCTGTTAGGACAAATACTTACCTTGCAATGTCTTGTCCAGCGCTGCCATCTCAGATGTGGGCAGCTTGAAGCCAGCGCGTCCTCTTCGGCGTCTTCTTCCGCCTTCTTTGGTCCCACGATGCTCTGCGCCGGCCCCGACGTCACTTCCGGGTCGCGCGCGTCATCCCTCCACAGCTTCTGGGCATGCCCAGAAGCTGTTTAGAAGGGGATGACGCGCGCGACCCGGAACTGACGTCGGGGCCGGTGCAGGCGCAATGATTCCTGGGAGCTATGACGTTCAGCTCCCAGGAATCATTGCAGAGCCAGGAAGTGACGACGGGCCGTGGCCGAGGAAGGAGGAAGAAGGAAGTAAGGTAAGTATATGTTCTTCGCTACGAGGTAAGTAAAAAAAAAAAAAATATGCGATTATCCATTTCTTTTTCAGGTGACCCGGAGCGAGAAGATGGAGGTAAGTATAAAAATAGGGTGGAACTCCACTTTAAGTGGTTAAAGGAGCCTGAGCATCATTACCTGACCCAGGAGATTGATCCCCCTTTATGCATCATTGACCCTTTGTGGATCTGGAATAAAGGTGAGCATGCACTTCACCTGGTGAATGGAGCACAGTTTGTGAAGTGGCAGAACAATGTGTTTTTTTTTTTGTAGCCCGTGGTGTCTGAAACGCACTCAAGCTACACCCAGTGCATAAAAAAGTGCACACACGCAAACCTGAGACACACAAAAAGTGCACTGGGCGTACATATGGCCCTCCTCTGAAAAGGAAAGGCCCTAACCCTGATCCCCCGGGGAGCAAGGCTCCTGACAGGGACTGAGGTACTTACTTGGTCCTACCTGGCCGAAACCAGGCAAACCCCGTTCTCTGGGAGGACTGCCGAATCAGCTCATCCCAAGTACTAGGTGGGGCTCCCTTGAAGGGAGACCCCATGAGAGAGGGCGAACTAAGCCAAAAGGCCATATCCACCCCCTCCCAAGACTTTCAGGGCAGGCCTGAGGACCTACGCCGTACTCGTCGTTCAGGAAGAAAAAGGTGAAAGTGAAGTGACGCACAACAAAGAAAACCTCACACAAACAAAAAGGTGGGGAAAGGGAAGTGGGGAAAGTGCTTTGGTGCCAAAGTGAAATACAATGGCAGGCCTTCCGGCCGGAATGAGGGATTCCTCTGGTCCGACCCAAAAGGCCTGGCCCAAGAGGCAGGTGTGAAAAAAGTGTGTGTGGTGCAGTGACCAAGGTGCCGAAAAACTCAAGGCGAGCTGCCCCTCACCAGTGAGAATTAAGGCACCCCTGGGCTGCCACCCCAGGGGCACGTACACCACAGGCTTTTTTCTGTCTCGGCCCCCAGCCAGACCCTGTGTAGCCCATCCCTACCAGGAGGTTTGGAACGTAGACAGCTTAGGGAAAGCCTTGCCTTCAACTGGGGACAAGCCTTTTGCAAGGCCAGATTCAACCCAGGAGGAAAGGCCCTCCCTCCACCATCACCATTCCTTACCAATTACATCCATAGATTATCCCCCCTTCAATCCATAATGAATGCTGCTGCAAGACTTACCCACCTTACCAACCGTTCAGTGTCCTCCACCCCTCTCTGCCAATCCCTTCACTGGCTTCCACTCACCCAACGAATAAAATTCAAAGTGCTAACAATAGTTTACAAAGCCATCCACAACTCTGCCCCCAGCTACATCACTAACCTGATCTCAAAATATCAACCAAGCCGCTCTCTTCTTTCCTCTCAAAACCTCCTGCTCTCTAGCTTCCTTGTCACCTCTTCCCATGCCCGCCTCCAGGATTTCTCCAGAGCTTCTCCCATTCTTTGGAACTCTCTACCCCAATCTGTCCGACTGTCCCCTAATCTATCCATCTTTAGACGATCTCTAAAAACCCTTCTCTTTAAAGAAGCCTACCCGGCTACTAACTAATAACGCTGTTTCACTTGCTCCATCAGCTCATCCCCCACAGCTATTGCCTTTTGTATCAATTGACCCTCCCTTTTAGATTGTAAGCTCTAACGAGCAGGGCCCTCTGATTCATTTTGTTCCAAATTGTAGTGTAACTGTAATGTCTGCCTTCATTTTGTTAAGCGCTGCGCTGCGCTGCAAATCCTGTATAATAATAATAATAATAATCCAGGAGCAGTACTAACCGGCTGAGGACTTCCGGCTTTCTCGCTCCCTTCAAACTGATAGGGGCGGATCCCATTCAAATCAGAAGGCAATGGACCCATCCAGCTTTCTCTGACAGTGCCTACTTCCCAGTCCCCCAGATTCTCCTGGGTGCCCTGCTTCATTTCAGCCCCTGCTGATACTAACCATCAATTCTTTGCACAATCTATCAGTAGAATCACCACCTGAACACAATTTTAGAAGGATTTTTTAATAGTATTTTTGCATATTTTATTCATGTTCCAATACCTTCACTGGTTTATTGTTTGCACCAGCACTTTATCCTTTATGCCAGGGGTCTTCAAACTACGACCCTGCAGTTGTTCAGGAACTACAATTCCCATCATGCCTTAGCCATGTCTACGAATGTCAGAGTTTTACAATGCCTCATGGGACGTGTAGTTCCGCAACAGCCGGAGGGCCGTAGTTTGAGAATCCCTGCTTTATAATATAAAATGTGGTTTCTTCTTTTTTTTATTTTTATGTTTATTTAGTACATTATTGAATTAACCAATTCTGGACCGGAAGGATTTACCCCCTTAACCACTTACCGCATACTAACGTAGATCTACGTCAGTAAATTTTGCGGTAGTGTACCGGGATGATGATTCTAGCTAGAGGCATCATCCTGGTACCGTGGTTTGAAGCCGACGGTTGGCTTTCCGCCGGTACCGACCGATGCGGCTCGGGAGCCGCTCAATCGGTACCCGGGGGGGGCGGGAGGGGACGTCCCCCCCCCCCCCCCTGCCGCCGCCTTCCGTGGCTTTGCTCGGGGCTCCCGTCCCACCGGGAGCCCCGAGCACCCAGCCGGCACATCCGCCGGCTGGATGAAGTCCCGATGAATGCCGGAAATGGCTTCCATCGGGTCTCCGATGACGTAACCCGGAGGCGCCGTCCATGACGTCTCGTCCGGGTTACTGTGCTGCAAAAGGCGGCAAATTTGAAAAACGGCTGTATGCAAAAATGCCGTTTTCGGCGTTTTGCATACATGGAAGTGTAGTGGAGGGGTTTGGGGTCTTTTAGACCCTCGATCCCTCCATAAAGTGTACCTGTCACTGCATATTGGTGTCACAAGGGATGTTTACATTGCTTGTCACAGCAATAAAAGTGATCAGATTTTTTTATTTTTTTTAAAAACTTTAATAAAGTTAAAAAAATAAATAAAATAAATGGGGAAAAAAATAAAATACAATGTAGCCGCCCCGTCACCGTTAGCTCGCGCACAAAAAAAAACATATACGGAAGTCGAGCCGCAAATGAAATCGCTGTTCAAACCACACATGTGAGGTATCGCCGCGATCGCCGCCAGAGCGTGAGCAATAATTTAAAAAAAAAGAGCTACACTCTAACTCTAAACTGGTATAAACTTAATAAATTTAAAGCGTCGCAGTTTGAGATCTCTATTGACCGTAGTTTGTCGCGATCCCACAGGGGGGCGCAATTTTAAACCGTAACATGTTGGGTATCTATTTACTCGGCGTGACATCATCTTTCACAATATACAAAAAAAATGGGCTAACTTTACTGTTTAGTATTTTTTAAAATTAGTGAAATGTGATTTTTCAAAATTTTTCCAAAAAAATGGCGCTTTAAAGACCGCTGCGCAAATACCGCGTGACAAAAAATATTGCAATGACCGACATTTTATTCTCCAGAGTCTTTGCTAAAAAAATATATATAATGTTTGGGGGTTCTAAGTAGTTTTCTAGGAAAAAATACTGGTTTTAACTTGTGAACAAAAAGTGTCCAAAATAGGGCTGGGGCTTAAGTGGTTAATGACCAGGCCATTTTTTTTGCGATTCAGCACTGCGTTACTTTAACAGAAGATTGCGCGGTCGTGCGACGCTGTACCCAAATTAGATCGATGTCCTTTTTTCCCCACAAATAGAGGTCTCTTTTGGAGGTATTTGAGCACCTCTGCGATTTTAATTTTTTGCGCTATAAATAAATAAAGAGCGACAATTCTGAAAAACAAAATATATATTTTTCACATTCTTCTATGTAAATTTTCCCAAAAAAAAAATTTATATTTTAAATCAAATTTTTTCATCATTTTAGGCCAGTTTTCATTCTGCTACATATTTTTGGTAAAAAAAATCCCTATAAGTGTATATTTATTGGTTTGCGCAAAAGTTATCACGTCTACAAACTAGGGGAAAGATTTATGTCATTTTTATTTATTTATTTATTACTAGTAATGGCGGCGATCTGCGATTTTTAGGGGGTCTGCGACAGATCGGACCCCTAACTGACATTTTTGACACTTTTGGGGGGACCGGTGACATTACTTCAGTAATCAGTGCTACAAATATGCACTGTCACTGTACTAATGACACTGGCAGGGAAGGGGTTAACCCAGGGGTGATCAAAGGGTTAAGTGTGAGCCTAGGGGAGTGTTTTCTAACTGTATGGGGGAGGGACTTGTGGAATCAACACAGAGACCTGTGATATTAAATGGAAGGAACACAGGGGCTCTGTATTGATTCCAGAGAGAACAACGGTCTGCTGTGTTTACAACAGCAGACCGCCGCTCTCTCTCCCCGGGGAGCGATCGCTGGTGCCCGGCGGTAATCGCGGCCACCGGCCCCCGTGGACCGGCTTTCCTGCTTCCTAATGGCGGTGCACTGGGAACGCCTCCAGGAACGCTCTCCTGGGATCCGTTGTACAGGTGTGTCGGTTTGCACAGCCAAGCCAGCCTGTCGTATAAGACATCCGTCCTAAAACATATAAATTACAAATGAGCCGCTGCCTAAGCAATCTGTGACATTAGATGCAAGAATTGTAATAAATATATAAAGGAGCGATAAAAAAAATTGAACTCAATATTGTGAAAACACAAAAATGAATCAAAATAACGACATCAAACTTATTAGGTGAAAAAAGTGTACAAGTTATTCCCCTTAGCCTCGGTTCACACTAGGGCGACCTCACAGGTCGCCGCAGGTCGCCTCCCATAGGGAAGCTGTGGACCCGTTCTAATAGGAGCGACACAAGTCGCTCCGACCTAGAAAAAGGGTCCGGAGCTTCTTTGGGGCGACCAGGAGGCGACCGCCATAGACTTCAATGTTATGAAGTCCGTGGCGGCCGCTCCGAGGTCGCGGCGCGCTGCTCACACCGCGATCTCGGAGGTCGCCCCGGGAAGTAGCGTCGCGGCGCTAATAAGTTTGATGCCGTTATTTTGATTCGTTTTTGTGTTTTCACAATATTGAGTTCAATTTTCTTAGCGCTGCTTCATAAATGTATCACAATACGAATTGATCGTCGGCCATTATCGACACCTTTTAATCACTTGCCGACCGCTCACATGGAGCGTACTGCGGCAAAGGGGTTCGTTATCGTCCAGCGACGTAGACCTACGTCGCTGGACCCCTCCCCTTGTGGGCGGCGCGCACGCGCCGCTGTAGGGCTCACTCCCGCTGTATTCAGTCACAGCGGGAGTCGGGCCAGGGGAGGAGCGGCGGTGATCACCGCTGCTCTTCCCCCGATCGTCGGGGATCGAGTGTGGAGATCCGCCCGCTTGTGTAAACAGAGCGGGCGGATCTCCTATGTGACAGGCAGGGTCAGATCACAGGATTCAGCATAGCTCAACCTACGATCTGTCCTTGTGTCACAGAACCCCCTCCCCCCACACACGTCAGTAAGCACCAGGCATACATTAACCCCTTGATCACCAATACAAGTTAACCCCTTCCCTGCCAGTGTCATTAGTACAGTGACAGTGCATATTTTTAGCACTGATTACTGTAGTAATGTCACTGGTACCCCCAAAAGTGTCAAAAATGTCAGTCAAGGGTCCGATCTGTCCGCCGCAATGTCGCAGTCCCGCAAAAAAAAATCGCAGATCGCCGCCATTACTAGTTAAAAAAAAAAAAAACAATAAAAATGACATAAATTTCCCGTAGTTAGTAGCTGCGATAACTTTTGCGCAAACCAATCAAAATACGCTTATTGCGATTTTTTTTTCTACCAAATATATGTAGCAGAAAACAAATTGGCCTAAAATGATAAAAAATTTAGATTTTTACATTTTTTTTGGAGGGGGGGGAATTTCATATTAAAAAAATGTAAAAAATATTGTTATTTTTTCAAAATTGTCGCTCTTTTTTTGTTTATAGCGCAAAAAGTAAAAATCGCACAGGTGAACAAATACCACCAAAAAGAAAGCTCTATTTGTGGGGAAAAAAAGGACGTTCATTTTATTTGGGTAAAGCATTGGACGACCGCGCAATTGTCCGTTAAAGTAACGCAGTGCCGAATCGCAAAATATGGCCTGGTCAGGAATGGGGTAAAATCTTCCGGTCTTAAAGCGGTTAAAAATACGCTCATTGAGAATTTTTTTGTCAAAGACATGTAGCTAAATACATTTTGGCCTAAATATATGACAAAAATTGGATATATTGGATATTTTTTAACTGTCAAAGTAGAAAAATATTGTTATTTTTTCAAAATTGTCGCATTTTTTTATAAATATCGCAAAAAATGAAAATCGCACAGGTGATCAAATACCACCAAAAGAAAGCTCTGTTTGTGGGGAAAAAAAGGACGTAAATTTCGTTTGGGTACGGCATTGCATGACCGCGCAATTGTCAGTTAAAGTTGCACAGTTACGAATCGTAAAAAGTGGCCTGGACGTAAAGCAGGAAAATCCTCCGGTGGTAAAGTGGTTTGAAGCGGTGTTAAAAATCCCGCTTGCTGCCTTTTTAGTGCATATTTGGTCAGTTGAAAAAAAAAAAAAAAGCGCACCAAAAATGCACCTCCCTTTTGAAATGCATTGAAAACGCAGCAAGAGTGCATCAAAAATGCCCCCGTCTTGTGATTTTGATGAATTTTGTGAGTCACATTTTGTTAAACCAATTTAAAACACACCATAAGCACTGTAAAATCGCAGGGCATTTTCAGAATCCATTATGGCACCTTTTTTTTCTTTTGCCACAATGCTGAAAATCCTGATTTTGGCAGCCGAAATGAATAAATAATAATATGTGAAGTGCAAGTGCAGAAGCCTCACTGTACTGTTGCCCTCTAGTGTCTAATATGTAAAATACAGTTATGTAATGAACATACATACCAAAAGTATTGGGACGCCTGCCTTTACACACACATGAACTTTAACCACTTTAAGACCGGAAAGATTTGCCCCCTTCCTGACCAGGCCCTATTTTGGGGGATTGTTTGTAAAACTTACAGAAAATATCTAATTTAATCCATATTGGAATACGGCTTTAACATAACAAAATGTGGAAAAAGTGAAGCGCTGTGAATACTTTCCAAATGCGCTGTATATAGGAATGAGCTCAATGTTCAGTCAAAACTTACGTTCGTACCGCACGCTGGCTGTTCAGATTTTCGTCCAGTGGCCAAATGTTTAGGACAGTCAGCATGGGGGAACATGACAGCTTCTAGGAGTCAATGGTTGCTAAGGAAGCAGAGGGTACTTGCACCTGCACTATCCTTACCAACCACTGACATCACCTGGCCCATTCACTTACATGGCTGGGAATCTCTTGCCAAGTATGCAAATGGGCAGGGATTGGTGGGTTAACATCATTGCTTGTATATGGTCAAGTGGCCATATTTTGAAAAAAAAGAACATTGCCCAAATATGGCCATGAAGGGGGGGGGGCTGGTATTTGGGGGGCCCCCTTTTTATTAAAGGGGGCTTCCAGATTCCAATAAGCCTCCTGCACACAAACCCCCCACAACCATTGCCCAGGGTTGTGGGAAAAAGGACCTCGTCAGGGCCGCCATCAGGGGGGTACAGGTGATACACCTGTACGGGGCCTGAGCGTCAGGAGGGGCCCGGGCCCTGGCAACCAGAAAGTGTGCACAGTGCAAGAGAGAGGAGATGGGATGGAGGAGATAGGATTGGAGAAGGAGGACATGGGATGGAGGAGATAGGATTGGAGAAGGAGGACATGGGATGGAGGAGATAGGATTGGAGAAGGAGGACATGGGATGGGGGAGATGAGACTGCAGGAGGAGGACATGGGATTGGAGAGATGGGATGGAGAAGATAGGATTAGAGGAGGAGGACATGGCATGGGGGAGATGAGATTGAAGGAGGAGAACATGGGATTGGGGAGATGGGGTGGAGACGAAGATAGGATTAGAGGAGGAGGACATGGCATGGAGGAGATGAGATTGAAGGAGGAGGACATGGGATTGGGGAGATGGGATGAAGGAGATAGAATTGGAGGATAAGGACATAGGATTGGGGAGATGAGATGGAGAAGGAGGAGGACATGGGATGGAAGAGGACATGGGATGGGGGAGGACATGGGATGGGACTTGATGGGACAGCCAGTGGGGGGCCCTGAGGAATGTTGATGGTAAGGTCCAGGGGGGACCCAGGCCTAAAGCTGTGTAAGGGGCCCCGAAATTTCCAATGGCTGCCCTGGCCCTTGTCCTCATCAACAAGGGGAGAAGGTGCCTTGGCACCTTAGTAGTGGGGGGGGGGGGGCAATCCGCCTGGCAAGGAACCTGTCCATATTGATGGCATGTGGCCTGGTATGGTAAAGGCTTCATGCTTGGATTAAGGGTCTGGTATCATCTTCTTGGGGGGGCCTCACACATTTTTTGCTTTTTTTTTTTTTTTTTTTTTCTGTTTGAATTACCCCCTTAAATTCAGACCAGACTGAAAAACTTTATTTAAATTTACTTGAAATGCCAAAATTATTATTTGAATTTTACAAAATCTCCCAAACATTTTCAAAATTTTAAAATTCGCAATTTAGCTCAGCAAAGATCAGAGGAGCCGAGAGTAATACAGATTTACTATGGAGGAGTAACGTGTTATTGGGACACCCAATGTACTTCTAGATCTTCACAGTTGGGAGCAGTGTGAAGATACATTCCAGACATTCCTGTTTGTGTAACTTCTCTGTGTCCCCAGACAGACTGGTATCACCTTGGATGGCGGCTGACAAATCTCTTCTGAACAAATGCTGGGAGGAAAGAAAACACACAGATTGGTATTTGTATCTTACAGAATCTGAGCCAAAATAATTTCCAAATACTGAAAAAAAGCAAAGACAGATCATGCAACACTTATTTCATATGAAATTTTGATGGGCACTGATAGGCGGCACTGGTGGGCACTGATTGGCCGCACTGGTGGGCACTGATTGGCCGCACTGGTGGGCACTGATTGGCCGCACTGGTGGGCACTGATAGGCAACACTTGTGGGCACTGATAGGCAGCACTGGTGGGCACTGTTGGGAGTGCCCAAATTATCAGTGTTGATGTTCCTTTCACACAAGCCAGTTATTGGCTCTCCTCTCCATATGCTGTCAGCGATAGGAAAGGAGTGCCGATAACCGGCTTGTGTTTACAATGTGATTAGCTGTGATTGAACACAGCTGATCCTGTGATAAATTGGCTCTTTACCCCGATCTGGGATCAGCTGTGTCCAGAGGACATAACTATCACAGAGCATGCCGCCCGTGCATTACAGCGTGTGCACAGTGGCCGTAATCACGGGAGGACGTCATATGATGCCCTTCCAGAACTGGCCAGCCATGCTTTAGCTGTCATTTGGCTATGCACGGTCGGCAAGTGGTTAATATTGGCTGACAATCGGATAAAAAACAAAAAAAATGAATTTTTTTAAACTATAATTGTATCTAACATTTACAGTATTAAACAGAGACACACTGTGGACTATGCTTTTCTGAATAAAGCCTCCAGCTTATTATTGGTTGACAAGCAGACAAAAAACCCCGAAACTTTTTTTTTGCATTTTTAACTTAAATTAATTTCACTATTTTTATTTATTATTATTACCATTATTATTTTTTATTCTTAATACTATAATTGTATCAGAAATTTACAGTATTAAACAGAGGCACACTGCAGTGGCCTCTGCAGGCTGAAACTGTTTTATTCTTAATTAAGCTCTCAGCTTGCATGCAGTCAATATTTCTAAGCTGATAGCACATTGATCACATGATCAGGAACCAATCTGATTTTTTTCCCAGTCCTCTTGAAATTTGCCCACTAAATATTTTTAAAACATTTTTTTAAGGACATTGTATAATTTCTTTGGTTACACTTTTTCACTTGGCTCGCAGTCTCCACTCTAATTCATCCCAAAGATGTGGAGGTCAGGCCAGTGAAGTTCCTCCACCCCAAACTCGCTCATCCATATCTTTAAAATATTGACCAATTCATGCTGTTATTCTTGGGATTTGAAAGCTTATAATTATTATTGTAACTTTTCTAATGAAAATGTAAACTGGTGATAAATGTGTGTGGTGTACACAGGAGCCTCGCGCCTTACCCCTCGCCATCACACCGTCATTTTCCATGTCATTGTCCCATTACCCAACACAGCGCTGAAGAGTTTAATCCGCACACTAAAGATTGTTTAGTGTGAAAACGCTCATTAAATGGATGTTTATTTGTTACAATAACTTTGTGTCACTCCCAGTATAAAAGTATACGGCTTACACTCTGAAGGCGGTAAAGTGCGCCAATGTGAAAAAGATGGGAAATCCATCGCAATCATTTGTTTATGAGGATGTAATAAGTGAGTGCGGATCACATTTATATCAGAGTAATATACACAGCCAACCTTTCATGCTAAAGACCAATAAAACAATCAATAGTAGTTGGCGGGCGTAAAATCCTTTTACAGGTGCCTAAAACTTTATAAAAAGGTATGGCTCATGTTACATCACTTATATAGGATAAAAAAAGATACATGTCCTGTGTCTTCTACTAATAGAATTTAGAAAAATGAATAGATTGAAATCCCGCATCCACAAAACAATAACCCCCCCCCCCCCGAAAAAAAAAAAAGATTTACAATAATAAAGTGATAATAATAAATAAATATATACACACATTAGTTTTCCATGACTGGGTATAAATACATAAATATATATATATATACTGTATATACTGGTGTGTGTGTGTGTGTATGTGTATGTGTGTGTGTGTGTGTGTGTGTATATATATATATATATATATATATATATATATATATATACACACAGTATCTCACAAAAGTGAGTACACCCCTCACATTTTTGTACATTTTTTATTATTATTATTATGAGTGCCTGTGGTCTGATGAGACCAAGATAAACTTATTTGGTTCAGATGGTGTCAGGCGTGTGTGGGGGCAACCAGGTGAGGAGTACAAAGACAAGTGTGTCTTCCTACAGTCAGGCATGGTGGTGGGAGTGTCATGGTCTGGGGCTGCATGAGTGCTGTCGCCACTGGGAAGCTACAGCTCATTGAGGGAACCATGAATGCCAACATGTACTGTGACATACTGAAGCAGAGTATGATCCCCTCCCTTCAGAGACTGGGCCACAGGGCAATATTCCAACATAACGACCCCAAACACCTCCAATACTACCACTGCCTTGCTAAAGAAGCTGAGGGTAAAGGTGATGTATACTGGAGGTGTGTTTGGGGTCGTTATCATGTTGGAATACTGCCGTGCAGCCCAGTCTCTGAAGGGAGGGTATCATGCTCTGCTTCAGTATGTCACAGTACATGTTGGCATTCATGGTTCCCTCAATGAACTGTAGCTCCCCAGTGCTGGCAGCACTCATGCAGCCCCAGACCATGACACTCCCACCACCATGCTTGACTGTAGGCAAGACACACTTGTCTTTGTACTCCTCACCTGGTTGCCGCCACACACGCTTGACACCATCTGAACCAAATAAGTTTATCTTGGTCTCATCAGAGCACAGGAGATGGTTCCAGTAATCCATGTCCTTAGTCTGCTTGTCTTCAGCAAACTGTTTTCAGGCTTTCTTGTGCATCATCTTTATAAGAGGCTTCCTTCTGGGATGACAGCCATGCAGACCAATTTGATGCAGTGTGCGGCGTATGGTCTGAGCACTGACAGGCTGACCCCTCCCCCACCCCTTCAACCTCTGCAGCAATGCTGGCAGCACTCATACGTCTATTTCCCAAAGACAACCTCTGGATATGACGCTGAGCACGTGCACTCAACCTCTTTGGTCGACCTATTGAGCATCTGTGGGGAATCCTCAAACAGAAGGTGGAGGAGTGCAAGGTCTCTAACATCCACCAGCTCCATGATGTCATCATGGAGGAGGGGAAGAGGACTCCAGTGGCAACCTGTGAAGCTCTGGTGAACTCCATGCCCAAGAGGGTTAAGGCAGTGCTGGAAAATAATGGCGGTCACACAAAATATTAACATTTTGTGCCCAATTTGGACATTTTCACTTAGGGGTGTACTCACTTTTGTTGCCAGCGGTTTAGACATTATTGGCTGTGTGTTGAGTTATTTTGAGGGGACAGTAAATTTACACTGTTATACAAGCTATACACTCACTACTTTACATTGTAGCAAAGTGTCATTTCTTCAGTGTTGTCACATGAAAAGATAGCATAAAATATTTACAAAAATGTGAGGGGTGTACTTACTTTTGTGAGATACTGTGTGTATATATATATATAAACACACACATACATACACACACACCAGTATATACAGTATATATATATATATATATATATATATTTATTTATCTTTCCACTTCAATACCCAGTCATGGAAAACTAATGTGTGTATATATATATATATTTTATTATTATCACTTTATTATTGTAAATCTTTTTTTTTTCGGGGGGGGGGGGGGTATTGTTTTGTGGATGCAGGGTTTCAATCTATTCATTTTTCTAAATTCTATTAGTAGAAGACACTGGACATGTATCTTTTTTATCCTATATAAGTGATGTAACATGAGCCATACCTTTTTATAAAGTTTTAGGCACCTGTAAAAGGATTTTACGCCCGCCAACTACTATTGATTGTTTTATTGGTCTTTAGCATGAAAGGTTGGCTGTTTATATTACTCTGATATAAATGTGATCCGCACTCACTTATTACATCCTCATAAACAAATGATTGCGATGGATTTCCCATCTTTGTCACATTGGCGCACTTTACCGCCTTCAGAGTGTAAGCCGTATACTTTTATACTGGGAGTGACACAAAGTTATTGTAACAAATAAACATCCATTTAATGAGCGTTTTCACACTAAACAATCTTTAGTGTGCGGATTAAACTCTTCAGCGCTGTGTTGGGTAATGGGACAATGACATGGAAAATGACGGTGTGATGGCGAGGCGTGAGGCGCGAGGCTCCTGTGTACACCACACATTTATCACCAGTTTATGTTTTCATTAGAAAAGTTTAAATATTAATTATAAGCTTTCAAATCTCCAATATAAAAGCATGGAACGTTCTAATTACGATGTACAATACAGAAAACGCCTTTAACTACAGGACTGAACCCAATAACTAAATCTCCTATAAGCTGTTACATTGTAATCATTTCACAAGTTGTTTTTTAGCTTTTTAATCGGTTCAAATCTACAGCATGGGACTTTCAAGGAGATGAAAACTACTGAACTAGATGATGTTTATATTAGAAATGCCGTATTTTATTATACGATATTTCCTCTAAAAAGAACACATTATATTCTCATCTACATATTAAAATAAATGTTTGCATTACAACATGAACGGATTATTTCCTCAGGATAATATCTCATAGCAGTGGCGGCTGGTGCTCCATGGGCCGGGGGGGGGGGGGGGTATGGTGTGCGGGCTCGTGTGATCCATGGGGGGGTATGGCACACCATACCACCCCCCATGGACCACACCAGCCCACACACCATACCCCCCACGGACCACACCGGCCTGCACACCATACCCCCCCACGGACCACACCAGCCTGCACACCATACCCCTTCCCCCCCCGGAAAATACCAGCCCGCACACCACACCATACCCCCCCCCACGGACCACACCAGCCCACACACCATACCCCCCCACGGACCACACCAGCCCACACACCATACCCCCCCACGGACCACACCAGCCCACACACCATACCCCCCACGGACCACACCGGCCTGCACACCATACCCCCCCACGGACCACACCAGCCTGCACACCATACCCCTTCCCCCCCCCCCCCCCCCGAAAAATACCAGCCCGCACACCACACCATACCCCCCCCCCACGGACCACACCAGCCCACACACCATACCCCCCCACGGACCACACCAGCCCACACACCATACCCCCCCGCGGACCACACCAGCCCCACACACCATACCCCCCCATGGACCACACCAGCCCACACACCATACCCCCCCACGGACCACACCAGGCCGCACACCATACCCCTCCCCCCCCGGAAAACACCAGCCCGCACACCACACCATACCCCCCCAGACCACAGCAGCCCACACACCATACCATACCCCCCCGGACCACACCAGCCCGCACACCATACTCCCCCAGACTACACCGGACGCATGGATGGGGGGGGCGGCGCCCCTGCGCCCCCAATGGACGGGCCGCCACTGTCTCATAGATTGCTTCAAACAAATACCAAACAAGGCAACAAACTGCGGTATCTAACATTTATTTATAGGTGAAGATTTAAAAGTCTTTACAGATAACCAATAATTATAGTCCTAGAATTATTTCTCTCACTCTGACATTCACAAACAATGTTACTTTGTATCTCTCTATCTCCTGTCTGATCAATGTTTATAAACAATGTTACTTTGTATCTCTCTATCTCCCGTCTGATCAATGTTTATAAACAATGTTACTTTGTATCTCTCTATCTCCCGTCTGATCAATGTTTATAAACAATGTTACTTTTTATCTCTCTATCTTCTGTCTGATCAATGTTTATAAACAATGTTACTTTGTATCTCTCTATCTTCTGTCTGATCAATGTTTATAAACAATGTTACTTTGTATCTCTCTATCTCCTGTCTGATCAATGTTTATAAACAATGTTACTTTGTATCTCTCTATCTCCTGTCTGATCAATGTTTATAAACAATGTTGCTTTTTATCTCTCTATCTCCCATCTGATCGATGTTTATAAACAATGTTACTTTGTATCTCTCTATCTCCTGTCTGATCAATGTTTCAAATATCCTTTCCAGGTATTTATTCCTTCTCACAGGAATCCCAGGACAACTCCTGACAATGCCTTCATCTGCGGTTCGCTCCGGAATGTTGGAGCCATCTTTGTTCAGGTATCGTCCAACATAATAGATCCTGGTATAAAATACTTCATGTAAATCCTGATCTCTGGCTTTTCTGTTCTGGGTTGTGTGTACACCGGGTACCTCACACAGATCAGACCCATGCTGCTTATTTTCTCACCTTATTATTGTGGGTGTGACAATGTCCGGAGACCTCCCTCGTGTTTCCCGCGGTCACTATATGTGCCGCACAGCTCGCCATCACCTACATAAAGATACATTACAGTGTGAGAATTGTGTCCCGCTGTCTTCTAATTATGAGGATTATTTTCTGTCTCTGGGACCAGCTCAGAGTTTGTATCATATCTCCATTATATCTCCATCCTTTACCCAGAATCCCTTTCTTTCCTCCAGAACCCTGGGTGGCCCAAGCACTGCATATAACCATTGCAATTTACTGTCACCCAAGCACCCCAACAGCTCATCAGTGTTTTTGTCTGAAGTCTCTGACCATCTCCTGTACTATGTCTGCAGTCTCTGACCATCTCCTGTACCATGTCTGCAGTCTCTGACCGTCTCCTGTACTATGTCTGCAGTCTCTGACCATCTCCTGTACCATGTCTGCAGTCTCTGACCGTCTCCTGTACTATGTCTGCAGTCTCTGACCATCTCCTGTATTATGTCTGCAGTCTCTGACCATCTCCTGTACTATGTCTGCAGTCTCTGACCATCTCCTGTACTATGTCTGCAGTCTCTGACCATCTCCTGTACTATGTCCGCAGTCTCTGACCATCTCCTTTACTATGTCTGCAGTCTCTGACCATTTCTGAAGCTTTAGATATACTGTACATTATGTGCAGTCCTTTGGTGATATCAGGATATATGTCTTCTGGGATTGCAGTTTGACCCAACCACAACCGTGTATTCCACTTTATCACTGTTCCCTGTATGATGATGTCATAGTGCTGTGGGATTATATCACTGTGCCCTGTATTATGATGTCATCACTCTGTTGGATCGGAGGATTCCTGTGTATAAAGTGAACACTCTCCAATCACACAATGTTCCCTGACCGTATTACAGATCATTACTCACCCCTCCGGGTATAAATGAGCATTTCTTGCTGTATTTAGTTCCTGATTTTAGGCAGACGGTCTCTTTTATGGTGAATTTCACTTCTGTGCTTCCAGCAGAGTCCACCTGAAACAAATACCGACAGAGGCCATGTTTGGAGGCCAACGTGTATCTAAACCCCTAAATACACATTTCTCTTATGTACTCCCCTTTGGTCTGTAAAATATCCCATTGAAAGTGTTTTGTTCAAGAAGTGCTAAAAATTTCCAGTTGATCCTGCCAGAAATCTTGTGAGCCGATAATGTCTGCCTGTGCTGCACCTTTATCAGTGGCACTGTTTCTAGCGTTCTCTTTGGACTACAAACACCTCCCCCATATTATATAGATGAGTAGAAGGGTGGTGTACTGTAGTCCAGTACTAGGGTGACAATGCTGCCTCTCTATAGATACAGTGCAGTGAGTGAGAGTTGTCACCAGAGGGCAGGAAGCGTGTCACTAGACCTGTTGATCCTGACAAAAATCTTGGGAGCTGATAACTTCCTGCTCTCCCTGTGCTCTGTTATTGGTTGCATTGTATCTACCTCTCTCTGTGGACTACAGAACACCTCCCCCATTAACATTGAATGGCCCCCACGCTCGCCTGACCTAAATCCAATAGAACACCTCTGGGACATTATGTTATGGTCCATCCGACGCCACCAGGTTACACCTCAGATCTGGGAGGAAATACCCCAGGACACCATCCGTCCTCTCATTAGGAGCATCCCCCGACATTGTCAGCAAGGTTGTAGGAACCCACACAAATCTGGGGGGGACAGCATTTTTACTCGCCAGGTATATGCTTTTCCGTGCCCCTTTCAATGCAGAGCGCCACAGCATTTTCCCCAATCACTGCAGAGTGCCAACAGCATTGTCCCCCAATGATTGCAGAGTGCCCACAGCATTGTACCCCAATGATTGCAGAGTGCCCACAGCATTGTACCCCAATGATTGCAGAGTGACACAGTCAGCATTGTACCCCAATGATTGCAGAGTGCCCACAGCATTGTACCCCAATGATTGCAGAGTGCCACAGTCAGCATTGTACCCCAATGATTGCAGAGTGCCCACAGCATTGTACCCCAATGATTGCAGAGTGCCACAGTCAGCATTGTACCCCAATGATTGCAGAGTGCCCACAGCATTGTACCCCAATGATTGCAGAGTGCCATAGTCAGCATTGTACCCCAATGATTGCAGAGTGCCATAGTCAGCATTGTACCCCAATGATTGCAGAGTGCCCACAGCATTGTCCCCCAATGATTGCAGAGTGCCATAGTCAGCATTGTACCCCAATGATTGCAGAGTGCCCACAGCATTGTACCCCAATGATTGCAGAGTGCCACAGTGAGCATTGTACCCCAATGATTGCAGAGTGCCACAGCATTGTCCCCCAATCAATGCAGAGACCAGCGTGCGTGCTCCCTTCAACCCAATGCACTTACCTGGCGGCGGCAGCTCGGCTATCGGCGGCGGCGGGAAGGTGAGCGGCTTCTCCCTTGTCCTCTTCTGTGGCGGGAACCGGCGGGCGGCCTCTCCTCTTCTCTGCGGCGGGAACCGGCGGGAAGGTGAGCGGCGGTGACGGTGAGTGACTGATGCACGCACCGGCACCGCCCCCTTTGCGACGTCAGCGATCGGATGTCCTGGATGATGATTGGTCCAGGCTGGAGACTGGACCAATCACAGCCAGGACATCACGAAGGTGGGGGTGGCCAAGCGCTCTTTCCTGCGCCCAGGTTACGCCCCCAGAAGGCAGCCAATCGGCGCCTTTCTGGGTCGTAAACCCCACTAAACTGGGGGGGATTTCACCATACCTGTCCCCCCCGCATTATTTCCTGGGGGGATGTGTCCCCCCGGTTCCTATGCCCATGATTGTCAGGCATGCATACAAACACATGGGGGCCATACAAACTACTGAGTACCATTCTGAGGTCCTGCAATGAAATTTCAGCAAAATGGACTCACCTGCTGCATAATTTTTTCTTTAAAATTCTTTAAATTCAGCCCTCTGTAGGGTGATAATTTTCACTTCTAATAAACAATGTGGCATCCTTTCCTTCCTAACACATTACCCAGTCCATACCAGTATAAATCCAAAAAGGGCAATGATCTGGTTCCCACCAAAACACTCCTCCATCCCAATATATATACAAACAAAAGAAATTGGCCCATGGGACTTTATATGAGGTACGTGTTTGGTGGCTAGAGAAATTTGAAATACACAATTGATAAAAGCAATACAATTTTATTGCATATTATGCACAGGTTGTAGAAATACAAATGATTACATGTGCTCAATGGCGCATGCTTTAGCTCAAAGGCTGTAATATACATAGTATACAACACAGGCAATGTAAAATCAACAGTTGGCAAATAACTTGGTGTGGCCACTCATTTACAAGCATGGCATGGATAGTAATGAGATAATATGACACACTATACCAGGGGTCTTCAAACTACGGCCCTCCAGTTGTTCAGGAACTACAATTCCCATCATGTCTAGTCATGTCTGCGAATGTCAGAGTTTTACAATGCCTCATGGGATGTGTAGTTCTGCAACAGCTGGAGGGCCATAGTTTGAGGATCTCTGCACTATACTAACACTTCCCCTCAATTTTTCGGTGTTTTCTTCTCTCTGGCTCATGTTTGTTTTATTGGGGATTCTCTCCCTCACCAGCCCTTCCCATCCCACACACATTATGCTTGGTATTTTCAATTGGCAACAATTGTTACCTTTTATCATTACAAATTATATATATTTTCACATGTAATAGGTTGGGAGGTGCTACTTTCATATTGATATATCTACCACTCACCTACCATGGACCCCCACATCGGGTCGTCACATTTGGGATCCTTCAGCTCCCGGGTTAGACACAAGACGCCGCTGCCACACGGAAATCCATTTTCCCATTCAATTCTCATGGAGTTGTGAGTATTTAATACTCATTATTTGACTTTTTAACCCAATCTTAATGGTATTGCATATCTAAACTAAAGTGTTCTTTTATAGATATTCCGAATATACTGATCTCTGAAGAAGGGAGATAGTGCTCCCGAAACGCGTCAGATCTTAAAGTTATATTCCAATGTCATATTATCTCATTACTATCCATGCCATGCTTGTAAATGAGTGGCCACACCAAGTTATTTGCCAACTGTTGATTTTACATTGCCTGTGTTGTATACTATGTATATTACAGCCTTTGAGCTAAAGCATGCGCCATTGAGCACATGTAATCATTTGTATTTCTACAACCTGTGCATAATATGCAATAAAATTGTATTGCTTTTATCAATTGTGTATTTCAAATTTCTCTAGCCACCAAACACGTACCTCATATAAAGTCCCATGGGCCAATTTCTTTTGTTTGTATACCAGTATAAATCCAAACACATTACCCAGTCCATACCAGTATAGATCCTAACACATTACCCAGTCCATACCAGTATAGATCCTAACACATTACCCAGTCCATACCAGTATAGATCCTAACACATTACCCAGTCCATACCAGTATAGATCCTAACACATTACCCAGTCCATACCAGTATAGACCCAGTCCATACCAGTATAGATCCTCCTAACACATTACCCAGTCCATACCAGTATAGATCCTAACACAATACCCAGTCCATACCAGTATAGATCCCAACACATTACCAAGTCCATACCAGTATAGATCCTAACACATTACCCAGTCCATACCAGTATAGATCCTAACACAATACCCAGTCAATACCAGTATAGATCCTAACACATTACCCAGTCCATACCAGCATAGATCCTAACACATTACCCAGTCCATACCAGTATAGATCCCAACACATTACCCAGTCCATACCAGTATAGATCCTAACACATTACACAGTCCATACCAGTATAGATCCTAACACATTACCCAGTCCATACCAGTATGGTAAAAAAAAAACCCAGTGGTGATTAAATACCTCCAAATGAACACTCTATTTGTGTGAAAAAATAATACAAATTTCAAATGGGTACAACGTTGCATGACCGCGCAATTGTCATTCAAAGTGTGACAGCGCTGAAAGCTGAAAATTTCGCCTGAGCAGGAAGGGGGTGAAAGTGGCCAGTGGGCAAGTGGGTGAATAAAATAAGAAAATACAACCATGTGCAACAATGTATCCCATAAGTGGAAAATAGAAACCTCTTCAGAGAAAAAAAAAAAAATCCAAATCTGAAGAGACTTTGTTATTAGGGATGATCGAACGGTTCGGGTCGACCATCGGTTCGACCCGAACATTGACTGTTCGAGGTTCGGCCGAATTCCGAACTTTTTGCTGAAAAAGTTTGGAATCCGGCAACCAGAACCGACCAAAATGCAATGGGACAGGAACTGGGCTTTAAAAGCCAGTGATTGGACCAGAACCATCAGTAAAAGCCAATTGAGGGGGCAGGAGAATGCTAGGAATGTGATTGGAGTGACTAGGGGGTCCAGAGGCCAATCATTAGTGAATACGCCCCCCAGTATATAAGATAGCCCCGGCAAATTCCTAGCATTGTAATACAGGGACTGTGGAAGAGAGTGGAAGTAGTTCTGTTATTTCTGCTCTCAAAGTGTCATTTAGCAATTATTAGTGTGATGAAAGGGATATCTAGTGTAGTTAGGGTACTATTTTCCACTATAGTTAGATTTAATAATTTAGTTTCTGTAGGGAAAGTGTTAAGTGCCAGGGTGACCGTAGTGTAGTGTAGGGTTCACTGACTCTGACTGCTATGTCAGGGTGACCGAACCCTTCCATGTCAGGGTGACCGCTATAGAGAAAAGATTGTTTCTCTTAGAACACTTATAGAACAGAGATATGGCTTCGCCCCTGTCACCCGGCTTTTTGCTGCAGGCGTTTATAGGGCTTTTTTGAGGACATGTTTGGAGTCAGGCATGACATCTGAACTTCTGTGTAGGGGTATATATACACATACACATATATAGGTGTGAAAGTAGCAGAACACTATGCTTGCGCTAATGAAATAATTAACACCCATATGGCTTCTCTGCTATAACACCTATATGTGTGTATGTGTATAAATACATATAAGTGTGTGTGTATATATACCCCTATACAGAATTTCAGATGTTTTGCCTGCCTCCAAAGACCCTGCGCCAAAAAAAAAAACGCCCAGGTGTGTTATTGCAGGCGTTTTTTTTGGGCATTTTTTTGGGGTCTTTGGAGGCAGGCAAAACATCTGAAATTCTGTATAGGGGTATATATACACACACACTTATATGTATATATACACATACACATATATAGGTGTTATAGCAGAGAAGCCATATGGGTGTTAATTGTTTCATTAGCGCAAGCATAGTGTTCTGCTACTTTCACACCTATATGTGTGTATGTGTGTGTATATATACCCCTACACAGAAGTTCTGATGTTATGCCTGCCTCCAATAACCCCCAAAACATGCCCAAAAAAACACCTGCTACAAAACCGGCAAGGTGTGAAAATAGCGGAGCCATATCCCTGTTCTATATTAATTCTAATAGAAACAAACTTTTTTTTATGGTTCTGGACATGCTACAGAGCTGAAACTTCACATGTACACTTTTTAGACCCCCCAGACACTTAATCTAAAGAAATCTCATTTTTTTTTTTTTCAATAATTTTTTTCAATAATTGGCTCTCTATCAAAAATGACAATTTTTAAGAACTTTTTTTTGTGTGATTAATAGTTCCTGGGGCATGACCCAGAACCTAGGCACTTTTTAGGGGCATTTATTGGGTTTTAGGGCTTCAAAAGGGTGTTTTTTGATTACCGAAGTTCGGGTCCCATTGATTTCAATGGGGTTCTGAAATCCGGGCCGAACTTTCGGGAAGTTCGGCTGTTCTGTTATCACCTTTAGACCGCATTCACACTGGTACGACTTACGCTCCCATTGTGTAGTACAGGAGCCGTTCTAATAGGAGCCACACAAGTCGCTCCGACTTAGAAAAAGGGTCCTGTACTACTTCGGGGCGACCTGGAGGCGACTTGCATTGACTTACATTATGTGAAGTCCGTGCAAGTCGCGCCGAAGTCGCGCTGCACGCGACTTCACAGGTCGCCCCCTAAGTCGGAGCGACCTAATGTGAACGGAGGCTTAGGTTTCTATTTTCCTCTCGTGGGATACATTGTTGCACATGGTTGTATTTTTTTAATTTGTTAAAATTGTAACACTGTTATAAATATTCTGTTTATTGTTGTGTTTTTAGAGGGAATTCTATTTCACTGTCATATACGGTTTTAATGGTGGCGTATTTGATTCATCCCAGTATATTGTTTTGTGGGTACACATTGTTAGCGCAGAGTGGGGATATAACACCATTGTTGTACATGTGCTTTTATACATTTTAATATTAACCACTTCTGGACCGGAAGGATTTACCCCCTTAATGACCAGGCCATTTTTTTCGTGATACGGCACTGCATTATTTTAACTGACAACTGCGACGCCGTACCTATATAAAATTGATGTCCTTTTTTCCCCACAAATAGAGCTTTCTTTTGGTGGTATTTTATCACCTGTGAAATTTTTTTTTTTTTTTTTTTTCGCTTTAAACAAAAAAAGAGCAAAAGTTCTTAAAAAAAAAAAAAAATATATATATATATATATATATATATATATATATATTTCACTTTCTGTTATATAACATTCCCCCCAAAAAATATGTAAAAATCTAATTTTTTCATCATTTTAGTCCAATTTGTTTTCTGCTACAAATTTTTGGTAAAAAAAAAAAAATCCCAATAAGTTTATATTGATTGGTTTGCGCAAAAGTTATCGCGTCTACAAACTAGGGAAAAGATTTATGTCATTTTTATTTTTTTATTTATTTTTACTAGTAATGGCGGCGATCAGCGATTTTTAGTGGGACTGCGACATATCGGACCTCTAACTGACATTTTTTACTCTTTTGGGGGGACCAGTGACATTACTACTGTAATCAGTGCTAAAAATATGCACAGTCACTTTAATAATGACACTGGCAGGGAAGGGGTTAACCCAGGCGCGATGGAAGGGTTAAGTGTGAGCCTAGGGGGTGTTTTCTAACTTTGAGGTGGATGGACTTGTGGAATCAACACAAGAGGATCACAGGAGCTCTGTGTTCATTCCAGAAAGAACAACGGTCTGCTTTACAACAGCAGACCGCCATTCTCTCTTCATAGGGAGCAATCGCGGCCACCGGATCGGCTTCCCCGCTGGCAGCTGGATGCGCGCCCCCAGGGTCGCTCCCGTGGATCGCCTTACAGGTACGGCGGTTTGATGAGCCAGCCAGCCTGCTGCAGTATATCTGCGGTGGGCGGTTAGCAAATAGTTAAAGGGAGTTCTCCTAATCTCAGCTTGTTACCTGTATAAAAGACACCTGCCTACAGAATCACTCAATCATATTCCAATCTCCAATCAAGATTTCTGGCTCCCAGGTGTCTTCTATACAGGTAACAAGCTGAGATTAGGAGGACTCTCTTAAAGGGAGTGCTCCTAATCTCAGCTTGTTACCTGTATAAAGGACACCTGTCCACAGAGTCACTCAATCACATTCCAATCTCCAGTCAAGATTTCTGGCTCCCAGTTTTCTATAAAGGTAACAAGCTGAGATTAGGAGCACTCTCCTAAAGGGAGTGCTCCTAATCTCAGCTTGTTACCTTTATAAAAGACACCTGTCCACAGAAGAAATCAATCAGATTGCAATCTCTCCACAATGGCCAAGACCAAAGAGGTGTCCAAGGATGTCAGGGACAAGATTGTAGACCTACGCAAGGCTGGAGTGGGCTACAAGACCATCACCAAGCAGCTTGGTGAGAGGGTGACAACAGTTGGTGCGATTATTCGCAAATGGAAGAAACACAAAATAACTGTCAGTCTCCCTCAGTCTGGGGCTCCATGCAAGATCTCACCTGGTGGAGTTTCAATGATCGCAAGAACATTGAGGAATCAGCCCAGAAACAGTGCCACTTCCCAAAGGAATAGAATTAGTGCCACTTACCGCATGAATAGAAACAGTGCCACTTACTGCATGAATAGAAACAGTGCCACTTACCGCATGACTAAAAACAGTGCCACTTACTTCTTGAAGAGATAAGCTGACATTTACGGCATGAACAGAAGTTGTGCCACTTACCTCTTGGTCTCCACTCTGGAAAAGCCTATAGACATATTTCCCAGAAGAGGCAGCATTGTAATCACTGGTGATTTCCGAAATGGCCTCATTAATATCCCGAGTGGAAGGAATGATCGGAATGGCGACAATCGTCACAAGGTTTCCGAGAAGAAGCAGCGCCTTCAGAACCAGGTCCATGGCGTGTCTCCTGCCCGGAGGGAGTTCAGGATATTATCTGTTCAGGAAATAAGTTCTTCGTCCGCTCCTTCTAGGAAGGAAGAGAATTATGGAGAGGGCAAACACTGCGCCCGGCTCTCAGGTGTCAGGTGCCCGCCTGGCAGGTGTACAAGGAATTACAATTGAATATTTCGATAAGTAAACAAGTTAAAGATGATGAGCTGGAAGGTGGAAGGACATTTTAAGGACATAATGAGGGAACCAAACTCAAACCACTCCACGGCCCATGTCAGCACCAGACGGGAAACCGTTCACTGCAATAACAAATATTATTGCTATTTTTTTTTTTTTTATTCCTCTGAATCAACTGTGGGCATAGGATTATATATAGGGAAGATATATGTATATATATACAGTGCCTTGCGAAAGTATTCGGCCCCCTTGAACTTTTCAACCTTTTGCCACATTTCAGGCTTCAAACATAAAGATATAAAACTGTAATTTTTTGTGAAGAATCAACAACAAGTGGGACACAATCATGAAGTGGAATGAAATTTATTGGATATTTCAAACTTTGTTAACAAATAAAAAACTGAAAAATTGGGCGTGCAAAATTACTCAGCCCCTTTACTTTCAGTGCAGCAAGCTCTCTCCAGAAGTTCAGTGAGGATCTCTGAATGATCCAATGTTGACCTAAATGACTAATGATGATAAATAGAATCCACCTGTGTGTAATCAAGTCTCCGTATAAATGCACCTGCACTGTGATAGTCTCAGAGGTCAGTTTAAAGAGCAGAGAGCATCATGAAGAACAAGGAACACACCAGGCAGGTCCGAGATACTGTTGTGGAGAAGTTTAAAGCCGGATTTGGATACAAAGAGATTTCCCAAGCTTTAAACATCCCAAGGAGCACTGTGCAAGCGATAATATTGAAATGGAAGGAGTATCAGACCACTGCAAATCTACGAAGACCTGGCCGTCCCTCTAAACTTTCAGCTCATACAAGGAGAAGACTGATCAGAGATGCAGCCAAGAGGCCCATGATCACTCTGGATGAACTGCAGAGATCTACAGCTGAGGTGGGAGACTCTGTCCATAGGACAACAATCAGTCGTATACTGCACTAATCTGGCCTTTATGGAAGAGTGGCAAGAAGAAAGCCATTTCTTAAAGATATCCATAAAAAGTGTCGTTTAAAGTTTGCCGCAAGCCACCTGGGAGACACCAAACATGTGGAAGAAGGGGCTCTGGTCAGATGAAACCAAAATCAAACTTTTTGGCAACAATGCAAAATGTTATGTTTGGCGTAAAAGCAACACAGCTCATCACCCTGAACACACCATCCCCACTGTCAAACATGGTGGTGGCAGCATCATGGTTTGGGCCTGCTTTTCTTCAGCAGGGACAGGGAAGATGGTTAAAATTGATGGGAAGATGGATGGAGCCAAATACAGGATCATTCTGGAAGAAAACCTGATGGAGTCTGCAAAAGACCTGAGACTGGGACGGAGATTTGTCTTCCAACAAGACAATGATCCAAAACATAAAGCAAAATCTACAATGGAATGGTTCACAAATAAACATATCCAGGTGTTAGAATGGCCAAGTCAAAGTCCAGACCTGAATCCAATTGAGAATCTGTGGAAAGAACTGAAAACTGCTGTTCACAAACGCTCTCCATCCCACCTCACTGAGCTCGAGCTGTTTTGCAAGGAGGAATGGGCAAAAATTTCAGTCTTTCGATGTGCAAAACTGATAGAGACATACCCCAAGTGACTTACAGCTGTAATCGCTGCAAAAGGTGGCGCTACAAAGTATTAACTTAAGGGGGCTGAATAATTTTGCACGCCCAATTTTTCAGTTTTTTATTTGTTAAAAAAGTTTGAAATATCCAATAAATTTCGTTCCACTTCATGATTGTGTCCCACTTGTTGTTGATTCTTCACAAAAAATTACAGTTTTATATCTTTATGTTTGAAGCCTAAAATGTGGCAAAAGGTCGCAAAGTTCAAGGGGGCCGAATACTTTCACAAGGCACTGTGTGTATATATATATATATATATATATTTTTTTTAGTTATTATTTGAACTAGATGTGTCTTTTATTCAACTTTTTTTTGTTTTTTTGTTTCAAATGAAGTGTAAAAGGAATGTTTCACTATTACTTTAAAGTTTAAATGTAACTTTGAGGTTAAAAAAATGATAGGAAATAGGGAGGGGCCGTACACCTCCCAGTTTGGTTCGCAGCAGAACTCCCGAACAGGAAAAATCAGAAGTGCCCCCATTGAAGGCTTATATGCAAGTAATTGGCCATACAAGGGGTATGGGGGGTCTGGGTATTGCTCTGGGGGACATGTGTCAAAAAAAAAAAAAAGATTGTTTTTTCAGGAGCAGTGATTTTAATTATGCTTAAAGTGCAACAATAAAAATGGAAAATTTCTTTAAATATCGTGCCTCGGGGGTCCCCTTAATGTGCCTGTAAAGTAGCGCATCTGTAGCATGCATAAAACATGCTGCAGCAAAAATTACATTTCTAAAGAAAAAAAAAACAAGTCAAATTCCATTTAAAATGACTCGTGGTTACAATTGCAGGAACCCGGCCATTGAAAAATTAAGATAAAAATGGCATAGGATCCCATCCCCAGTACATATTATAAAGGGAACTCCATTGCAAAAAATAAAAAAAAGAATGGGGACCCCCCCAAAATCCATGCCAGACCCTTACTCGACAGGTCAGGAAAGGGGGGGATGAGCAAGCATCCCCCTTCCTGAGCCATACCTGGTCACATGCCGTCAACATGGGGGGGGGGGGGTGTGCTTTGGGGCCCTTTACGCCAATGTTGATGGGGGACAAGGGCCTCTTCCTAACAACCCTGGGCTGTGGTTGTTGGGGTCTGCGGGTGGGAAGCTTATCAGAATCTGGAAGCCCCCTTTAGCAAGGGAGGCCCCCAGATCCCAGCCCCCCCCCATGTGAATGAGTATCAGGTACATAGTACCCCTACCAATTCATTAAAAAAGTGTACAAAACGAATAACCACACTAGACAGTTTTTGACAAATCCTTTATAAAAAAAAAAAAAAGCGTCCCTCAATGTAAATCTATCGTCAATCACGCCGCCCGCCGACCAGAAAAATATAAAAAAATAAAACGCCTCTCGCCTTATGCCCACTCTGCGCTTTGACATTTCTTATATAGACAAGGGGCAGGGTCACCTGGTTAAACATCACCCGGTGGCTCCGCTCCTTCTGATGTCATGTGACATCAGAAGGGGGCGGTGTTGTTTATATTTTATGGCTCGATGGGCAACTTGATTGACGATGAATTTACATCGAGGGACGCTATTTTTTTTATTTTTTTTAATAGGGGGGCTGGGATCTGTACACTTTTTTAGTGAATCGGTAGGGGTACTATGTACCTGATACTCATTCACATGGGGGGGCTGGGATCTGGGGGCCCCCTTGTTAGAGGGGGCTTCCAGATTCCAATAAGCCCCCTGCCTGCAGACCCCGACAACCACAGCCCAGGATTGTCGGGAAGAGGCTTTTGTCTCCATCAACATGGGGACAAGGTGCTTCAGGGTGGGGGGGGGGGGGGGCAGAGCCCACCCCGCCTATCAGAGGCGGCTCTAGGCTTTGTGAGGCCTTAGACAAAATTTAGACATGAGGCCCCACTCACCCCCTTTGCAGGGTTTAAGGAAGAACCCAGAGGCCGAGCATCTTATTACTGCTACTGCTTGTGTGGGTGGGATGTGTACTGTGCAATCACATGGGATGTATAAGGAGAGGGATGGGACTGGGAACCATGGGATAGGGGAGAAGGAGGAGGGGCTAAAAAGGGGGGGAGTGGGTAGATGATGAGGGATGTGTAGAGGAGAACTGGAGTGAAATTGGGGGATCCTGGTCTGTATAGTAATAAAAAAAAGGAGACGGATTTGTGCTCGCATGAGGGAAAAAGGGGGGGGGGGGGGGGAGCCAGAAAGAAAAAAGGAATGGAGAGAGAAAGAGAGAGAGAGAGAGAGGGAAAGAGAGAGAGAAAGAAATGAATGGAGAGAGAAAGAAAGAAAGAAAGAAAGAAAGAAAGAAAGAAAGAAAGAAAGAAAGAAAGAAAGAAAGAAAGAAAGAAAGAAAGAAGGAAATGGAGAGAGATGGAGGAAGGAAGGAAATGGAGAGAGATGGAGGAAGGAATGGAGAGAGATGGAGGAAGGAATGGAGAGAGATGGAGGAAGGAATGGAGAGAGATGGAGGAAGGAAGGAATGGAGAGAGATGGAGGAAGGAAGGAACGGAGAGAGATGGAGGAAGGAAGGAACGGAGAGAGATGGAGGAAGGAAGGAACGGAGAGAGATGGAGGAAGGAAGGAACGGAGAGAGATGGAGGAAGGAAGGAACGGAGAGAGATGGAGGAAGGAAGGAACGGAGAGAGATGGAGGAAGGAAGGAACGGAGAGAGATGGAGGAAGGAAGGAACGGAGAGAGATGGAGGAAGGAAGGAACGGAGAGAGATGGAGGAAGGAAGGAACGGAGAGAGATGGAGGAAGGAAGGAACGGAGAGAGATGGAGGAAGGAAGGAACGGAGAGAGATGGAGGAAGGAAGGAACGGAGAGAGATGGAGGAAGGAAGGAACGGAGAAAGATGGAGGAAGGAAGGAACGGAGAGAGATGGAGGAAGGAAGGAACGGAGAAAGATGGAGGAAGGAAGGAACGGAGAGAGATGGAGGAAGGAAGGAACGGAGAGAGATGGAGGAAGGAAGGAATGGAGAGAGATGGAGGAAGGAAGGAAGGAAGGAAGGAAGGAATGGAGAGAGATGGAGGAAGGAATGGAGAGAGATGGGGGAAGGAAGGAATGGAGAGAGATGGAGGAAGGAAGGGAGAAAGATGAAGGAAGGAAGGAAGGAAGGAATGGAGAAAGATGGAGGAAGGAAGGAATGGAGAGAGATGGAGGAAGGAAGGGAGGAATGGAGAGAGATGGAGGAAGGAATGGAGAGAGATGGGGGAAGGAAGGAATGGAGAAAGATGGAGGAAGGAAGGAAGGAAGGAAGGAAGGAAGGAAATGGAGAAAGATGGAGGAAGGAAGGAATGGAGAGAGATGGAGGAAGGAAGGAATGGAGAGAGATGGAGGAAGGAAGGAATGGAGAGAGATGGAGGAAGGAAGGAATGGAGAGAGATGGAGGAAGGAATGGAGAGAGTTGGAGGAAGGAATAGAGAGAGATGGAGGAAGGAAAGAATAGAGGAGATGGAAGGAAGGAAGGAATTGGAGAAGGAGAGAGAGATGGAGGAAGAAGGAAGGGAGAGAGATGGAGGAAGGAAGGAAGGAATGGAGAAGATGGAGAAGGAAGGATGGAGAGAGATGGAGAGAGATGGAGGAAGGGAAGAATTGAGAGAGATGGAGGAAGGAAGGAATGGAGAAAGATGGTGGAAGGAGGAAGGGTGCCTCTTACCTCAGAGTACTGGAACTGGGAGGCAGAAGAGAGAAGGGAGGGGGTGGATGGATGGATGGATCAGGCGCCATCTTTCTCTTCTGGTTGCTGGTCTTCAATCTTCCCGCCCACACCTCATCTTCTCTGAGGAGAAAACTGCCGGGGAGTGTGGGTGGTGCAAGCACAGGAGGAGAGGGCAGGAGGAGGAGCAGAAGCAACTCTCTCTCTCCCCCATCTGTGGTCTGTGGGGGAGGGGGAACTGTCAGCGCAGCGCTGTGATCCGGAGCTGTCAGTGAGCTCCCATCCCCAGTGAGTTGCTCCTGATCACAGCCCCGAATCTTAGCGGATTGAACCGCTTACAGACCGGCCGGGACTCGGAACTGTGCTGATGGCAGGAAGATCCCTGCTGTCAGTCTCAGAAGCGGCTCTTTAACTAGGCAAATTAGGCGGCAGTGAGGCCCCTGTGAGCGTGAGGCCTTAGGCGACTGCCTAATTTGCAGCCGCTCCTGATGACGTTGTTCTGACGAAAACGCGTAGGGTGGGGCATCCAGCGTCATCGCGTCACTTCCGTTAGAGTTGGTTGAGGGCCGTGGAAAGCACGGACCCGGACATCCTTACTGGACAGCGTTAACCATACTGTGAGTGGATATCATTTTGTTTGAATAAAAAATATTTAATATACTAACTACACAATGGAGCTTTGTACTCCT